>NC_065887.2:265000-865000 GCF_932274485.2 Patella vulgata
TAGCCCAGTTCGGAGCTGAACAGTAGGACATTAAACCCCATTTCATTTCTGTTTTGTCAGAGTTCAGTTTACGAAAGTTTTCAGTCATCCATATTATAATGCTCCGTTTGGAATATCACACAGTGGTCCTATTCAATAGAAGTGAGTGTCGTAAGCCAAAATATGGTAGTCAGCACAGGGTTTGCACATGATTTCACCAAGGGGAGAGGTATAGATAGTTAATTGGCCCCCCCCCGCCAAGAACATCCTTGGGGAACACCAAATTGTACTTGAACACTTGACGTGACGTCCGCTTCAACCTAGGGTGATATCGCAGACAGGTCTTGGAAAACTATTGCGTAGAGTGAACATGTTTTTTTAACTTTGAGCTGGACATGTTTTCAAAGGATCAGCAACCAACAAAGCCTGACCATATCTCATACTATACTTGTGCTGTCTGTCTACAGTTAGGAGGCATACTATACTTACCCTGTCTGTCCACAGTTAGGAGGCATACTATACTTAGGCTGTCTATCTACAGTTAGCATACTAAACTAATTCTGTCTGTCTACAGTTAGCATACTAAACTTACATGGTCTTTCTACAGTTAGCTAAGCTTGAGAACAGACACTAAGCTAGTTGACTGACATTTTAAGTCCTAAATCGACATTTTGAGAATATATTCTGCTAGAGTTGAAGCGGTTTAAAGTCTTTTTGTTTATAACAAAAGTTGTTAAACTGGGATAGGACTGGGACAGGACTGGGATAGGACTGCATTACAAAACAGTATACTCATTGTTGGATATGGCGGCCATTAAGGACAGAGATCTATTCTCGAAATCGAGTAGATGTTGTTCTCTGTGTGCAGTGACTCTATCTGTGACAGGTGCTCTACTGTGAGACTGGTTGCCTCGAAAAGAAGCGTTTGCCATGCAAGATACGCACACATTTTGCAAAAGAGATGGACAGAGAACACGGAAAATCAATAGGGTTCAACCTCTCGCGGCTGCCTTGTAAAGAATAAAACACTGAGTCCATCGTGATGATGTAAATGATTTATTCCAGTTCTGAATTTTATATCAAAATATAGAATAAATAAAAATTGATAAAGACAGAGCAAAGCAGTAAAAAAAAAAATTGGAGATAAAAACAAAATCAGAAAAAAATCTAAAGACAAGCTAGAGACTAAATCAAGAAAATCAACACAAATTAACATACTACAGTATTCCTAGGGGAAAGGGTACCATGGCCTAGACCTCTGTCCTATTTAATATTTTCAATTAATTTTTTTCATTTTTAATGTTGACAATTGTTTGGTTTTTTTAAAACAAATGTTTCATTACATTTTTTTTTCAAATATCACTTTTCTTGCCTCTTATAAAAAAACAAATTATGGTAATATTTTTATTAAAGGCGAGAAATAGAATTTAATGAAAAAGAAATGCAATTAAATCAGCCCCTTTGAAAATTTAGCAAAAATAATTTTGCTCATTTTAGTTAATGGTTTTTATAAAGAAATTATGGTGGAAAATTTTATTTTTTTCATTTCAGTTGTAAATAGCCAGTGCAAGGGATTATCTCCCTTGGTTGCTTCCATATAATCACCCTTTTTATTTGGGTAATGTTCATCGTTGACAAGTTGCAGTCAATTCAGATAATTACTGGCCAATCGGAAATATGATACAAAGTGATAGTAAAGTGAGAAAGCCACTCCTCAAGATTATGAAGCTTAACTGAATAATTTACAGTTGATGTAATGCAATAATACAGAGCCATGAATTTTCAATAATTTAAAAACTTTTAAAGATATTTAAATTGTGGATTGCCACATAAAAAGAACAAAATCTATTTTCTTTTTTGTGTATTTTCTTAAGAGAATGACCCTTACAACAACCTATATGAACCAAGCTTTCTCCACCAAAATATCCCATAAATTATTCGGAATGAAATGTACAATAAAAAAAAAAAAAATCCCATTTATACAAAAGACAATACAATGAACATAAATGTCTGTCGAGGTCAATGCTGAACACCCTTGGAATTAAAATTAACTCATCCAAAATCAATGCCTTAGCATTAGCTGTAGTGGTGGACAAGTTCAATTTTGAATTCATAGGGTATTTTCTTGGGACAAGCATCTATTTTCAAGGCTACAATAAAACACGGAAAAACAGACAAAATCAAAAAAATTATTTTATTATCTTAACAATTCTCTACACCAAATTGGATATTTATTTTTTTATTTTTTAAGAATTTAATCAACATCATGTCAGAAAAACATTGTTAAAAATTAATACATTTGTTTTGTTTTGTTTTAAAACTGAATTTCGGTTTTCAGTTAGAATAATTCTGATATATAATTAAAGCTTATTGCACGAGGCGATGGGTCAGGACCAAAAAAAGAAGCAAGCAAAATGGTCAATAATTACTTTTAAAAAATCTTCTCCTGATTTTTTGTTTGTTTTGTTTAAATTGGTTTCAAGTTCAAATAATTAATCCTTTACAATAAATAATATTAACTGATATACAGCAGCAACACGCGGGAGAATTTGATCATTTCTTTGATTAACTATTATCCATTTTGCTTTACAAATAATCAGCTTTTCTGGGTATAAAAATAATTATTTCTTGTCAAGTTATCAGAAAGAGAAACTGGTAGAAGAGAGAGAGAGAGTATTTAGACCACACAGGCTTCAATTCACAATATTTTAATTCTCACTGCAGGAAATTAACTGAATTATCGAATCTCTGTATTTTGCCCACATCTTATCTAAATGCCGCAATCTAACTCCAAGACTCTTTTCGGATTCAGAAATCCCCCAGTTGGTCATTTAAAAAAAATAATAACCCTAACAAATTTAGATTCAAAAGTCTGAATCTATAAGTTTAGTCAAGGATTTAAACTTGTAAACAACCGGTGAAGCAATTCAGGGACCATAATCACAAATAATCACAAATGGCCAATCACTGAATAGACAATGTTAAATGGCCTTTGTCGAATAAGGTCCAAAGATGTTACATGTATGCTTTTTAAATCCGATATAAGCCCCTGTGATCAATACTCAAAAAGAGAAAGAGAGAGAGAGAGAGTGAGAACTTGATAAATTATAGACAGATTTAAATTTCAAATATGTGACATCATTCATTAACAAACAACAGTACTGCAGATCAGATCAAACTGTGATCTGATTGGCTATTATTATCATGTGATATAATACGTATTTATATATACAATTATTTATTTAATCAGGTCAACATAAGTTTTTCTTATATCTATATTCATAATTACTAATGACAAAAAAAATAATATTATTAATAATAATAATTAACGGGCAGAAAATGGAAAACTATGACCAAACATATTATTAAAATGAAACAAGAGGAAGAGAGAACTAACCATTCGTGATCACTAGGAAGTCAATGTTTTTATTCCCCATTATTATTTTAAGAGAAATTTATAGAAAATTCATTTTCTATTTCATGCCATCAGTATTTCAAATCGATTTCTTTTTTTTGGCTTAAAACATACATGCATGTTCCAAAAGTCTAATATACTAGAATAGAAATTTAAGATCTACTTTCAATTTGTTTGAATAAGAGTGCGAGAAATAAAAGTCTGAATAACACAATGTACAATGTAATAGTTTAACCCTATAATTATGTTAAATCAGCATTGAAACATGATATATTTTTTTTACCAATTAATAATCATAATGATGTTCCTAAATAATGGAATCTCAGGGGTTCTTTTTGTAACCAGGGAAACAAAAACATGACATAACCATAGCAACCTGTACATATAACAATTATGATGTGTATATGAAAATATATCTAACGCATGATTGAAAATACAATATCTAGTTATCATAGTAATGTGGTAAACCAAAATGACAAAGGTTACATGACCAATGAACAGAAACAAAATATTTATTTGAATCCCATTCAAGAATCGTATTTTCATTTATTAAATTAAACGATGAAAATGTGACATGTTAATTCTATCTTTCTTTCAAAATTTGAAGAATAAATTCATGAATGAAATAATTTAGTGGATCTGGCAATTTTACATTTATTGTTATAGTACATATTGTAGTGTATCGAACGCAGGCCTGGGGAAATAAACGGTTAGTTTTATCTCACAAAATGTTAGCCACTCACTACTGAACTAGTACCGGGCACTTTTAACTAACTTTCTGCCCGTAATGTATCACAAATTTAATTTAAAAAAATATCACCCAAAAAAGGGGAAGAATCAGTGCCATCCAAAATGACAGACCCTCAGGGGCATTGTGCTTGGCCAAGCCAGGATTTGTCTGTAAATGTATCGAGATCAAAATGTAACTCATGGATTTGATTCGCTCAAGATCAGACTGTACACATTTGATTCCCTCAAGATCTACATGTAATCCTAAATTTGATTCGCTCAATATCTAACCCAACATTTGATTCATTCAAGATTAAACCCTATATTAATTATAGACAAACTGTTGAGCCTGTAAAAGTCGTAATCATGTATCTCTACCTATGGCTTTGCAGCAATAGTTCAGTTAAACATACATTATGCAAGAGCTAAATCTGTCTATTGCAGGTCTTTCTTTACGCCTCAAATGTTATCTAAATTATTAATTACACATTAATTAACTTATCCAGAGCATGTTTACTACATTAGAATACATTTTGTGCTGGATAAGCGAGACTATGTTTTTTTATCATACTGACTATAGTCATGACAATCAAGGCTAGGCCTAAAATTCAATAGCTAATACATTGTATCTTGGTTCAGAGAGGCATATCCTATTTACATTATTCTTTAACTATTATAGCGAGAATTATCAGGGTTTTTTTATATCTAATCTCCCATAATGGCCCTTTAAGTCGTCTCGAATGTGTGAATTTGATTGAATGAAATTTATTGAGCTTTGTTAACAATCCAATACATAAAATTGCCAGATTCAATGAAGTGTTCTTTTTTGTTTTTAGAACTGAACAGTGAAATTGAAGAATGAAGATGACCATATATAGTATATAAGCATAAGTTCATACTTCCTTAGTATGAACGATTTTCAAAAAACCAGGCCTCTAAATTAAAGCAACCTATCGCAAACAAATCATACATATAACAAACAGGTTCAATTATTACCATTATTAATACATTATTTACACATATTTTACAAACCACACAAAAATTTCAGTTTTAAATTGTTATGTACAAATTAGGCAAACAGCAAAACAGAGAGAGAGAGAGAGAGAGAACTGAAGATATCATTTTTTTTGGTTACAATATCTTCGCGGAGCCTCTCCCCCAAAACATAGAGACATATACAAACGGACGAAAATAATAAGCTAGATGTGTAACTTGGACGAAGAATTGTGGCGGTGCCAACATGAGGCTTAAAATAAATACAATCATACACCAGAGAGAGAGAAAAATGGTGTTTAATGTCCACTCAACACAAACTAGGTCCTTTCGGGACTAATTATTTCAATAATTGGATTGCGCATAGGGGTCTTTAGCTGTGGAAGGAACTGGAGGAAACCCACGAGGTTGGACAGACAACTCTACTCCTTGTCACGATCAAGCTGGGAATTGTAACATATGATCAAACTCATTCATAAGTTGACTTTTTGTGCACGCTCAAACTGGAAACGGGACGTTTACATGAAAATCGCTTTGATTTTAAACTACGACAAATGCTCACACAAAAGGACCGATCACTTTTTCAATGAAAATCTCTTCAATTTAAAACTAAAAGACATTGTAAAATAACAAATTAATGCATAATTCAAAGAACATAAAAAACATGTATCTGAAAATCTGTTGAAGATAAAATTATTCCACACGATCATGTTAAATAATATGCGATCTAAACTTCAATTGAGATAGAGAGAGAGAGAAAAATGGGGTTTAATGTCCACTTGATACAAACTGTAATTTTGGGACTAACATATGATTCAATTTAATTTCAATAATTTGCTTGCGCAGAGGTCTTTAGCTGTGAGAGGAAACCCTGGCATGCTTGTTCCTTGGAGAGAGAGAGAAATGGGGTTTAACGTCCACTCGACACAAACTAGGTCATTTCGGGACTAACACATGGTTCAATTTTATTTCAATAATTCGCTTGCGCATAGGGGTCTTTAGCAGTGAGAGGAAACCGGAGGACCTGGAGAAAACCCACGAGGTTGGGCAGGCAACCCTACTCCTTGTGACGTACAACCAGGGAATCAAAACCCGCCAGTTGACTCAATGACAGACCGTATGATACAGCGCTTGCATGCTAACCATTCGTCCACCCACCCCCCTTGTTCCTTGGACAATTGCCCATCAATTGCAAGATGTGACAATTCAGTTCCAGGTCCATCACCCGCTGGTATTTGTTAGCCCAATTATTTAATGGATTCTCCGTGCATATTTACACAGCTAGCTTAGAATTAGCGTTACCATAGAAACAAATAATTATTCATTTAGTCAATGGATGATGTCATTATTTCACAGTTAACAAATATAACGAATATTGAAGGCCATTTTAACTAGAAATTTTCATGATCCATTCAACTAAGTGAGAAACAATGGTTTTCCAACATGACAACTCGTGTATCGTTTAGTTGTTCTGTTTTAGCAGGTGTTTCTGTATTTAAGGTTTAGTTTCAAACCATTGTAGGCAAATTGTTTAAATTTGTTGAGAATCGTTAAAAATTATTGGGTGTTGAATAATTAACAGACTAATTAATTACTCAACACCACTAGTGGAAAGTAAACAGTTATAAAATCAAAACTCATCACCGTATCTAGACAGAACCTTTTAAACTACCTGACAGTAGAAACCTAATTATTTTGGTGATTCTAAACAAATTTAAACAATTTGCCAACAACGGTTTGAAACTAAAAATTAAATATAGAAAATCCTTCTGAAAACGGCTACATTTAAACCCCCGAGTTGTGGTGCAAGATACGGTAACATTGGATATCTCTGATCTTGAATATCACGTATACATCAGCACATGTTGAGCACACCATTAAAAACTCTGGTTAACGTCAACAAGCTGTAACAAATCGCGATTAAACGACCGTGTCATGTGATATCAAACAGAAAGAATAATCACAATTATTTTTTTTAAAACCCCTACATCAAATTAATATTGGCCACATTTAATCCATCAAAAAGCTTGAAAACAACGAACAATTTATAAAGTATTTTTTCAATCAGACAAAATCACGTTGTCTGCCCTACCGGTTATGTTGCATTATTCAACAGTTTCCGTATAAATTACAATTTCTCGCTGAAAAATCTGCTTTTAAATAAACATGGAATCCAGACTTTTATTAAGAGTTGTCCAATGAAATAACCTGCTGATTCTTGTCAGAATGAAAACAGTTTGAAATAAATTAATATTTGTCATTAATTTACAGAGATTGTCGACTTAGTATCTGAATTGGAAATAAATAGAACACAATTCTATGGAATACAATTACTGCTTATTACTGAGCGATGTTTCGACTAGGATTCTCTAGTCATTATCAAACAGTGTTAAGTTATAAACAGTAATTTCAATAACTGGAAATAAACAGGTACTTGGTATTTCTGAGTGAAGTTTCCATGAGGCTTTAACAATCAAATAACGTTCAGTAAAAAGACAATAATTGTATTCCAGAGAATTGTCTTTTCTCTGTATAAATTGTTTCAAGAAATACCAAGTACACACAATCTTATAGTGTAGAATTACCGTTGATTACTGAATAACGTTTCAACTTGGACTTTCCCCTGATTTTTATCAAGCAAACGGCGTTCAGTAAAACGACAGTAATTGTAGACCATAGAATGGAGCCCTGTGTAAACTTGTCACGTAAGTATTTTGTAAGATTAAACATGGCCATTCAATAATTTTTAACTTCTCTTCTTTTCACAGGGTTTTTCATATATAAATATTTTTGGCAAGTTTTAGTATGCGTTTGCGGACGTGAAAACATGAAAACAAAATATGCATTGCTACACGTAGGTTCTACAGCTCTAGTGGGATTTTAACATTTAGTTTTAGTTTCCGTGGTTGGTCGAAACACTGGTTGCTACGGTGATCTGGTTTATTTATAGAAAGCACCAACTATTATCGTCTCGTTTCCTATCAAATCAATGATTCTAAATAAGTCTGTCAATTGAGGACCGCAATTTGCCAAGTAATGACTTTAGTTCTACCTTGAACCAGGCTACAATAACACAAATATATCAATTCTTTTAATTCCAAATACTGGTCTTAAGCTCGTTTTCCATGTGTGAGGTGCCATTGCATTTGCATTAGATCGACTTTTTCAAAAACGTGCATGGTTTCTATGGTTACTATTTTGATCTGTCTTTATTCATTTATAATTCTACCAACTTAATTCTTAATATTTCATTTCATTTCTCGATTTTGTTGTTTAGCGTGATTAATTTTGGTAGAAAAATAAAAAAATACGAAAGCTGACTAAAAGTGCCGT
Source organism: Patella vulgata (assembly GCF_932274485.2). NCBI lineage: Eukaryota > Metazoa > Mollusca > Gastropoda > Patellidae > Patella > Patella vulgata. Next base: position 273,450 of record NC_065887.2, read on the forward strand.
TAAAATCCGCAGCAGAGCTGGAGTTGTTGTAATATCTTTCGAGACAAAAATACGAGTGAAATAACAAAAAAAAAAAGAAAAGAAAAAACACAGCAGACAGACGACATAACGGGCTGATATCTTCTGCGTTTTCATGGAATATGTCAATTACAAAGACTCTTGGCAGACGAAATTCAAGTCACAAAATACAAATATGTCCATTTAATAAGAAAAATAAAATAAATATATGCCTTTTTTTTAATTTGAACATTGATAAGTAAACACTATATATAATACTAATAACAAGCCTTGAAACCAACCAAAGTCATTACCACACACACACATTCCACTGGACGTCCAAGGAAGAATTCTTTTTGAACATCCAGTAAGAGACTACGTTCAGCTATACCGCATTTTTTTTCCATTCTGTAGTAACGGCAGAAACACTACTCTTACAAAGTTTGTTTTTAAAATAAAACCAACATCTGTCGCGGTCTTTCGTCAAAAAGCACTTAATTTCTATATTGTTCGGTTTTGGTTCCTTCCATCTCACTGGTTTTATTTAGATATTAACACAAACAATTCATATCAATTGAAATCCATCCCATATTAAGTCAGTTTAAAGGGCAGATAACTGCCATGTGGACCACCCACCCTCCCGTACCAAACCACATCGTAAACCCTAAAATAGTGTGGTTATGTGCAACACGTTTTCTTTCATATTTAGGAAATGCTTAATGCCGTCCATCCATTGCATAAAAAAATCAGAACGCAAAATATTATTTACGTTTAAAAAAGAAGCGGCACCTACAACATTCATCAACTGTCTCCAAAGTTTTCAATGCTGTAACGTTACGTGATCAAAGCTTCTTGACTGGATAAACGAAGGCTTTGACATATCATCCCACAATGCACTGTTTAGATTTTTGCCGAGATCAGCTTTTCAAATTAAAACGTCTTAAGATGTTGAATCGCGTTTTATATATGTATTCATATATATATATATATATATATTTATATATGGTATCATGGCAACAGTACACATTATGTCGAGCTATAAAAATAATGAACAGTATGCCATTATTTTTTGTTTTTCACATTCTGATGTAGAAATTCCGACATCAGGAATCGTACATCCATCGTATTAATAAAATCCTCTTCAATTATTAGCCGTAAATCAGTTTTATGTTAAAACAAGACTAGTATGTTCCGAGCTATCGCTTTCACTTTGCAGACACTTTCACTGAGTCTCTTGGCTCCCGATTTCGTCCTCGTTTCTCCCGATTTTCCTTCGATCGTTTAGCATTGCTATTATTGTTGGGATGTCTCTGTTCTTTTGGCTCCCAATCTTTGCGGATATCCTGTGTAGTGGCACGAGCGCTGGCAGACGCTGATTTGATGGTGGACTGCGACTGTTCACGTAGCGTCTGTCCAGCTTGGTTCCCAGGTGGCGTCAGTGGTGGTTCGTTCTCGTCTCGGCTGGAACTGTCGCTACCACCGTTCTCCTGCTCCCGCTGTTGTTGTTTCCGTTGAACCATCTGAGCGTAACTTAATCTGGCAGGGGTTGTACCCTTTTCTTCGGGTAACTAGAAAACAAAAAACAATATTTTATAATATTCATAATACAACTTTATAGGTTTATTACTTTATTATATGCAACCAGGGCTGTCGGTAATTTTTCACAGTTGATTAACAGCACTGCTAATCAAAAACTCCAATTTGGCCAAATTTGATTAGTAAATTTAAAAATTGATTAGCAGTTTTACAGTTTCAACATAAAACACCTAAATAACAAGATATTACTTCCATTCATAACAGATGATCAGATTTTATTCATAGATTTTTTAACACTGCAACTGCTAGTACTAGTGCCACATGTAGTTGTGACAGTTTGTGAATGTGATGTAGACTTTTGGTTAGGTCTTATGTCTGAAGCCAATTCTTGGCAGTGGCTTCCGAAGCCCCACTCATTTTAATTGTTATTTCTTTGTTACGTTAGAAATATTATTCGTTAGAAAACAATTCTGTCTGCTTTTTATCGTGTATTACTATTTTTGTTCAATCTGACACACCTCGATTAACTCGACACACGCGATATAAACAATAATATTTTACAGGAATTCTTACTTTGATTTATCATTTTACAATATGTTTACATGTATTTATTTTTCTATATCTTATTTACAATACGTGGGGGATACACTGGATTTACTTCTTTCAAAATGAATACTGATATAATTACTTGAAATTGACATGTCTCGCAACGTGAGTGGTACTACTTGTTTCCCTATATCCGGTTTAATAATATCTATTCATAGAGTTATGTCCCTGTATTATATAGTATAATGAATTGTGTCTGGGTAGTTCAAGAAGAAAATGTCACACGGAGAATTCAGTTTGGTTTATAAAATTTTATTTGACATTTTATACACGTTGAAAGTGTTGAGAAAGCCTTCTAGTCTTCGAAATGTGGATAATCTTTTATTTTGCAACGGACAAAATATGTATCGCAAATTGCGCTGCGATACTGGTTGTCGGCAGCCCTGTATCTTTATCAACCATTTATCAACTTTAAACACAAATAAAAAATGAAATGGGGTTTAACGTATGAAGACATCCATACACCATACAGTGTGCTTTGAGAGTAAATTTTGCCCGGACAGCGGCCTACTCTTATTTCGAATTCCAACTGCCAAGGGATCTTTTTGCATGCACTCCAATGTATACACAGGCCCTTGGTTTTTCATGCCACCCGAACAACTAGATAGCTGTCCTCGTCAGGCCCTCGATCCGTCCTGCACCACTGACAAGGGGGGGGGGGGGAGGGGGGGGGGGGGAGAAACCATCCCGGAAAATTCTGATGAACTATCTTGGCCAATGCAGGGATCAAACACCTGACCTCCAGGCTAGCAAACCAGCGTCTTACCCACCGTTACTCCCACGCATAAAAGAAGTGAGAAAAAAAAAGAAAAAAAATTGGCTAGACATTCATTCAACACAAAAAATCAAAAACATTTTACAAGGGAAATTTAGCGCACCCGTATATTGTATTCCAAATGACAAGGGATCTTTTACAGACATGCCAATGTGTAAGCGGGACCTCGGTTTTTCGTCTCATCCAAGAAAACCAGAGAGAGAAAAATGGGGTTAAACATCCACTGACACAAACTAGGTCATTACGGGACAAACATACGATTCAATTCTATATCAATAATTCATTTCTGCGTAGGGGTCTTTAGCAGTGGGAGGAAACTCAGGCCCGGAGAAAACCCACGACGTCGGACAGGCAACCCTACTCCTTGTCATGTTCAAGCAGGGTTTTGTATACCACCCCACATGACTCAATGACAGACCTTGTGATTTCATTAGACCACTCAACACCCCCAGAACATCTTGGAGTAACAAAGATAGATCAAACTTAAAGGAGTAAAAATTAATGTTTAAAATCGATAGAATACGACTGTGCACACCCCTGATGTAAGGAATAAAAAGGATCATTTAAACCAGAAAGTTTCTGACTATCAAGCATCCTCTAAAAGACACAAGGAGTAATGATTGTCGTTGAACAACATCGCTCTAACAACAGGGTAATGATTGTTGTTAAACAACATCGCTCTAACAAGAAGTAATGATTGTTGTTGAACAACATCGCTCTAACAAGGGGAAATGATTGTTTAACATACCACACATGATACAGATGTTGTTGTTTGAGGTTTAATTTGTTGAACAGCTTGAGCTGATTGTTGTTGATGTTGTTGATGTTTTATAACAACTGGTTCACTTGGTTTCAAATCTATTGGGCTTGTTGCTTTACTAACTCTGTAATATAAATACAATATAGAATCTGACTTAGGGCTTTAATGAAAAAAATACAGAATCAGGCCTGCAAGAGGCGTTTATATACTCTTCAAAAAAAAAAAGTAGGGGATATTCAGAAACAATACAAACTGCGGAAATGCACTGCTGTTTTTATTAGAGATCACCAGTGTATGTTAATAACATTTGCCTACACATGAAATTAAACATTTCATATGAGCGGTTTATCTGAAGGCCCCATTTCACTCGCAAAGAGATACACCGTCAAAAGTGAAAATGGATGTTATTGATTTTTGTCTTAATGAGTTATTGCTCCCCCAATCTACAGACATTCAGTAATTTGTCGTGGCATGCTTTTAATCAACCGTCCCAGACCACGAAATTTCACGCGAACGATACCAATCGGTTACGTGCGGTCGCGCCACCTCAAAAACACGCGACCGATTTCCTGGTTACGCAAATTGAAATATCGGTTACGTTAACAAATTTCATTAACAGATTTATTCACATTTGATCAATTTTTATACAGGATGACTTGTGACACAGGTCTAAATTATTTGTATTATAGCACAAACTCCATTCATTCATTCTTGGCATTTCATTCCTCCATCTTACCGGTACTTTGACAGATCACGTATTTTGACACCACGTAGGCTATTGACCAGTTGCAAGCAGGTTGATTTAAAAATGCCCCTCACCCCTAATTCTTTAAATGATTAGTTATGCCATAAATATTTGAAAGCGTACCTTTGGATTTTCAAACACAAAAGGAGAAATGAGTGACTATTTAAGATGTCGGCTATATTTCTAAAGAATTTACTACACGTGTTCCTTTCAGTTTTCACTATAGCCATGCTGTAGTACCAATGACCCGTATGTATGTTGTCAACTTTGACCCTCTCCCCTGCATCGCTCCAGCGATATGTAAACGATTTTACTGCCCTGTCTATTTTAATATTATTTCATGACATCAAACTATTCTGTTTCCTTTTGAGACTTTGTGTATAGAGTGCCGAGGTTTATAATAAATACTGTTTGTCAATCAGTCACTACCTATGAGTGAGGCTATCTCATGCTACGTGCTTGGATGAATGATTGCAAGTGACAAGTGTAATATGAAGTACGCATGTAGTCTTCAGTGACCGAAAACAATGCGGTAGCTACCATTCCTGGTTTTTGAAGGTCAGATTAGTAATTTTTAGAACCGATTCCCCTCATTATTAAAATGTATAGGGATTTAGTGAAGTGGAACATTTTTTTTCTAACGTTTATTTTTTAAATGGGGACACCGTGGGATTTAAGTCATAAACACTTAACCTCAAAATATATAATATTAAATATAAAAGAATATAAATTAGTCAAGTTATTTCTTTAAAAAAATACATTCACTGCAAGTGGAAATGAATAATAGCACCATTTAGATCTGGATAAAACATGAAAACAGCGCACCAATTGGTTACGCAATGGTCATCTGACGTAACCAAAGAAAATGGTTACGCAGAGCATAAACCCGCAACCATTTTTCTGGTTACGCCAAAATTTGAAATTTCGTGGCCTGCCGTCCAATCACGATTTGGGGCAATCTGATCCACTCCTCTTGCAGTGCATCGGCCAATTCTTGCAGTGTTGTCGGTTGACGTTGATGTCGACGAACACGTCTGCCTATCAAATTAAACGTAACACACTAAAGCAAAGATACGTTAAACAGTAAATCTTATGCAAGAGAGAGAGAGAGAAATGGGGTTTAACGTCCACTCGACACAAACTAGGTCATTTCGGGACTAACACATGGTTTAATTTTATTTTAATGATTCGCTTGCGCGTAGGGGTCTTTAGCAGTGGGAGGAAACCGGATCTTATGCAAGAACATGGATAGATAAACCAGCACGCGGCAGTTTTCATCAACCCTTCCTTGAAGTGTCAAATTTGACAATGAACCACTCCCACGTGTATGGCGCTATTGCGTGTCGCTCAGTGGTTCTGTTGGGGCGATAGGATCTTCATCTGTGCACATACTCTCAAAGCATGTCAAATGTCCATGACTATTTATCATATCGAAACCTGCATAGGCATTTGTATTTCAATATCCCCTACTATATTTGAAGAGTATATATTCCTATCTCTAATAACATGATTGATGTCATCCTGTGTATAAATTCAAGGTCATTCGGATGTTAACTTTAGCTTCTACTGTGTCCACAAGAAATTGTGGAAGCCAGACTGACAGGTGGATGGACCGACGACATTTCAATGTGGGCGTATAAAAAAACGAAATAAAATATAAATCTGTATTTTGATCAGATTGTCGGTTTCACTAAATGCCCTTTAAAGATAATACTCCATTACTTAATGTGAAACTTACTTTTGTGTAGCCGGTTCGGCAGTCACCTGTTGTGTGATGACTGGTTCTGCCCGGGGGATTGCTGTGGGTTCTGGTATATCTCGAGGAGGTGAAGGGGCTACTACAGGGGCTGGTGGAGGTGGAGGAGGAGGCGGTGTATTGGAACGAGTAATAAGAGAGGTTTGAGTTTTCATATCACGAACTTGTGGCGAAGGTCTGGTGACACCTTTTACAACATCAGACATCTTGTTTTCTGGTAACTCACTGGAGGAAGAGTTATTCTGAAAATACAATTTTTTAAATTTAAAATGTGTCCAACATTTCTGCACATCATTATTATAAGGTCTGTAACAGAGTCAAGTGGCGTGGTGTCAATCCGAAGGTTATACGTTTAAGAGCCCCTTCACAATTGGAAATTGAACAAGAGCAGACGGAAATACCTTGCATTACACATATAATCCAAGAAATAAAGACTACCACTCAAAACAAACTAGGTCAATTCGGAACTAACATATGGTTCAATTTTATTTCAATAATTCCCTTGCATGTGTTGGGGTCTTTAGAAGTGGGTGGGAACTGGACAAGCCTGGAAATAAGGCATCTGTCACTGACAATGTACGGCACAGATTCAGGTTTTGTCCGGCACAAAACCTCTGGTGCCTGTCATTTTGTCCGGCACTAAGTTGAAAATGTCAGGTACTATTTCATTAGTGTCTGACATTTTGTCAGGTACATCTAAAACCGTTATTTCCAGGCCTGGAACTGGATGAACTGGAGAAAACCCATGAGGTTGGACGGCGACTCTACTCTGACCTACTTTGGGTTGAGATGACCCACACCACATTTCTATCTTTCTCATTCGCTCTGCACGGACTGGGCTAAATAAAATGGGCATACGCTATACAGTGTGCTATGTGGGAAATTTTGCCCAGACAGTGGAACTACGGCCTACACCAATATCGAATTCCAACTACCAAGGGCTCTTTTATGTGTGTTCACAGGATCAGCCCTCTGGAATAAATGAATCCTGATACTTACTGAAGAGCCTGGTAGGGGAGGGAATGACTTGGACTCAAATTCAAATTGACTATCATAATGGCGGCCATCTTTGGTAAATGGAGAATTCCTCTGCAAAGAAAAACACAAAATATTTGAGATTATCCATTCTTAGATCAAAGAAAATTTAAAGTTAAACATTCTGAAAAAGATGAAAACTAACTAAAATAATTACAGTCCATTAACGGAAGGCACTACTTGACAATAGGAATTTTAACATAACTCAAAGTGCTATCAACATGAAATTCTACGGAAATATTCCAATAGACAGAATAAGGCAAATCACAAATTTGAACGGACTCACACAAGTACAAAATCAATATAAACACAAAGAAAAGCAGTAAAAATTTCCAAGTAAAAAATATGGAAGACCAAATAGGACAATATTGATGGTTACTGTTTCGGAACTATATTCAAGTTAGAACATGTTATATAAGAAAGCAATAGTTCAACTGGAATGTAGTAACTAAAATCATTGGTCTTCCATACTAAAAATGGCAAACAAGACATAAAGCTGAAGCCAGACTGGAGACTATGCAACTAGAAAAATGAACGAATGCAGAAAACCAAGATGATCACCATTCCTATTAATGAAATGAGGTTTAACGTCCTACTGTTCTGCTCCGACTGGGCTAATGAAGACGGGCTATGAGGGAAATTTTACCCCGACAGCAGCACCACTACTGGACCATCCGAACGACTACAGCTGTCCTTGTCAGGTCCTCCACCACTGCCTAGGAGAAACCGCACATGGAAATCCTGAGGAACTTTCTCAGCCAACACCGGAAGCAAACGAAAAAAAACTTCCAGGCTGGTGAGTCAGTATCTCTCCGAGTCAATGAATCAGCAACTGAAATTCCATGTCCGAATGTCAACTATGGCCTACTCATATATTGAATTCCAACTGCCAAGGGATCTTTTATGTACACGGAACCTGTTTTTCTTAACGACTATACGTTTACCCTTGCTAGGCCAGAATCCTGCGCCACTGATAAGGGGGAACCTTATCTGAAAATTCTGGATGAACTTTCTTGGCTAACACAGGGATCAAACGCGGGACCTCCCAGTTAGCGAGCCAAATCTCTTACTCACTGAGCCACCATGAAATAAGACATGAAAATCTTTGTACAAACCCCTTCATTATCACCTCTAGAATTGATATCATAGCTAATTAAGACGAGAGTTCTGCTTGCCGACTGCGAGACCATCCAGAAGATGGACAGCATTGTCCCTCAGATAGAGAGAGAGAGAGAAATGGGGTTCAACGTCCACTCGACACAAACTAGGTTATTTCGGGACTAACATATGGTTTAATTTTATTAACATGATTCGCTTGCGCGTAGGGGTCTTTAGCAGTGGGAGGAAACCGGCGGCCCCGGAGAAAACCCACGAGGTTGAACAGCATTGTCCCTCAGAGAGAAATGACACAAACTAGGCCATTTCGAGGGGGGGGGGGTGTCTTTAGTTGTGGGCGGCTGGACAAGCACTAACACAATGACAGTCCTTGACGATCCAACCTGAACATGTTAAACCATTCAACCACCACAAACCCTCTTCCCTCAAAAAGGATGTGAAACCTTTTTTTTTATAATTTGTCCTTTCATCGGTTATTCATTCATACCTTTCTATCTTTGTTAAAATCGAGAGACGAATCCAAGATGTTATTCTGGGGCCGCCGAAACGTATTCTGTTGAGGAATAAAAAGGTTAAATGTTCATCTTCATTCAATTCATTTGTCCATAAACGATTCTTCAATTGACAAGCAAGAAATTAAGAACATTTCTATAACAATTCTATGAAGAATGATTCTGTAGCAGTTTCATTTCTAGCCATGGACAAGTGTGAAATTATGAATGTTTCTAAATACATCAGATTATCAATGACCTCTTTGTTATTTCATTTTTCTCACTCGTCTGTTTAATCAAATTAAGATTTGTGATAATTCCACCAATGTTTCGAACATCATTTAGTTTGACTAAACAGATAAGGGAATATAATTTGATAAAAGAAATATTTCCCATTCGGAGTGTAAAAAGGTAAAAAAGCAATAAGAAGGTAAAGAAGCTATAGAATATATAAGTAACTTGTGCTACTGAAGGTGAGAATATCATGCTGGATATTATTATATATATACACATAAAGCTATAAATATATAAAGACAAGAAAAAACTAAAGTGAAAGTAGATCAAATAATTCTTGTACTAGATTGTCAGTATGAACAACAGTTCTGCCAGTGCTAAACAACAGAATAGAATTGCGATGTCGTCAAATTGTGGTGAACTGAGCTGGATGCCTTTGTTTTTTGTTCACTGGAGGGATTGATTTAATTCTATTCTGGAATTTTAAATTGAGTATCCCCTTTGATGCCGGAACCAGGGCAGATGTCAACAAATTCAATCCAGTATCCCCCTTTATGCCCCTACTAGGGCAGAGGTCAACAAAACCAATCAAGTATAATCTTTCATTCTCCTATTAGGGCAGGTGTCGACAAAACTAATCAAGTATTGCCTTATTCAACCCTAGCAGACAAGATGTTAACAAGTGTCGATTGTTTAGTGATGATAGTACTTACTGTGGATGTATTTTTATTTAAATTAGCACCTTCCTCAAATCTTCTACCACTTCCATGTTTATGACCTTTAGTACCACCTCTCCTGTTAATATAAAACAACCTTGTACAGAGAGAGAGAGAGAGGGTGAGACTACCTCTCCTGTTAATATAAAACAACATATCACAACTGTTTGTACCGAGTCATAATTTGTTTTAATGGAGACAGAGAGAGAGTTAGGGTTCAAGTCCACTTGACATAAACTTATTTCAATAATTCGCTTGCGTGTATTGGAGTCTTCCCTAGTGAGGGAAATTTTTCCCAGACAGCGGCACTACAGCCTACTCTTATATTGAATTCCAGCTGTCGAGAGTTCTTTAACGTGCACGCCAATATATACACAGGATCTCACTTTTTTGTTCCATCTAAACTACTAGACAGCTGTCTTGTCCGGCCAGCACCTCCGACAAAGGGGAACCATGACAGAAAGATACCGCGGAACTTTCTTGGCCGACACCGGTAGCCAACCCAATACCTCCAGGTTAGCGAGTTCCCTTAAACAGTTGAGATAAAAAAACAAAAAAACATGACGACTTACATAAAGCGAGAGTCTGGTTTATTTCCCATCATTATATTGGCGTTTGCATCCATTCCGTGTGGTGGAATGGCCTGATGTATTAAATGTGACTGATTGGTAGAGTTATCTACCCTTCGTGTATAACTGTGGGTCGAAGGACCATTTTCTCGCGGACTCATTCTAGGCGTAGAATTAGGATGACGATCTGACACCAATCTACCCTCCGAACTACTCCTCTCCTGGTTTACTTGACGATGTGGTTTTTGATTTCTGAAAAATAGTTAAATCAAACGGACATAAGAATTCCTGTAATAAAACGAGGTTTAATATCCTACTTTTCTGCACCAACTGGGCACACTCTAGTGCAGAGGTCGCAGTGGATCAATTTTGAGTTGCGTAAAAATATACGCAGACATTAAAAAAAATCATGCGTCTTTGCTCTTTGATTTAGAGCCTCTCAAAATATTTAATAGAAGCACGTAAAATCGTTCCGTGAACAACCCTATTTTAAGCGTCCTTATTTCATTGATATTGTATTTAGTCTAAAGACGACTGAAGGTTAACGGCATATCTATGGTTGACGGCACAGTTATTTCAATCTTTCACTTCGACAGGAAGTAAAGAGCAAACTATCGCTATGAAAGCCAATATTTGATTCGCTCAATGTAAACAGTTTATCGTGTTCTAGCCAATCCAAAGTCTTGTATGAAATGCTCTTTATTGCTTCCAGTGTGAAAAAATAGGGGGTCTCAGAATAGCTACGTATAGAAGGCTGACTGCCATGAACTTAAGCATTATGAACGAAATAGAGGAAATATAAAAACCTATGGAGACTACACACAGTAGCGGTGTGTAAATGCCTCGTGAAACACGGAAATTGATGACGTAGTGTACAAACTATGAAATAGAATAATCTAATTATGCTCACGTCGGCTACACTTTGTGCGTGTAAATTATGCAGCGTCCGTCAATATTTGCGTTTATTTTGAAAAGAAATGCGTGAAAAACGCGGATTTTTGCATGACTGCGACCTCTGCTCTAGTGAGATAATTGATAATCGCTTGCCCGCTGTCAAAGGAAAACCCCAAGAGATTTGGGCCCTGTTACTCCTCATCTGCTACAATCAGATTAAAATACAGATCTATATTTCGTTTTATTGTTTTATACTTTCGAAGGCCTACACTACATGAAGATCTGATTAGTTATAGTGTGAGTTCACGTCATGGGTCATACGAGCGGCTTTTGACCCTATGACGTCAGAGATTTGATTAACTAATCAGCGTTGATGTTTCTACTGGGATACCCACACAGTTCTAACTAGGTCATTTCGGGACTAACACATGGTTCTATTTTATTTTAATAAATCGCTTGCGCATAGGTTTTTTTTAGCAGTGTGAGGAAATTGGAGGACCGAGAAAAAAACCCACGAGGTTGGACAGGTGACCCCTAGTTCTTGTCACATACATCCAGAGAATCGAAACCATGTCACTTTACTTTATGATACGGCGCGCACGCGCTAACCATTCGGCCATCATAATATTATAATCAAGACTGTGCATGAAGTAAACATCCTGTTATGTAATAATTAGAAACAGTATCCATGACAACTGAGAAACTAGATTGGCAATTCCCAAATTAATTAAATTACCTATTTCTGTTCGGGGTAAATATGTTGTTATGACGACTGGTTGATGGAGAGGGTTTTATATTGGTTGCTTGGTAACCATTCATAGCTAGCATCTGAAAAAATAAAAAAAAAAATAATTGTAAATACTATTCTAGAGAGAGGGGGTTTAGTGTCATTTTGGCACTAAAAAATGGTTCAATTTTATTTCAATAATTCGCTTGAGCATAGGGAGTCTTCGGCAGTAGGAGGAAACCGGAGGACCCGGAGAAAACCCACGAGGTTGGACAGGTGACTCTACTCAGTGTCACGTACAAGCAGGGAATCTAACGCCCACCACTTGACTCAATGAGAGACCGTCTGATCCAACGAGTTGAACCACTAGAACATCCAACCTCCATCTAAGACTAGAAGGGATTGAGGAATCAGGGATGAACATCCACTAGACACTAACTAGGTCATTTCCGGATTAACATATCGTTTAATTTTATTTCAATAATTTGCGAGCGCATAGTAGTGGGAGGAAACCATAGTACTCAGAGAAAACCAACGAGGTTGGAAAGACTAGAAGGAACACCCCCAACTTGATAGGAATAAGGGGTACTTGACTAAAGCCGACGAATGATAAATTACAATAAAACTTACAGCTCCTGGATCTAGATAAGTTGGTGTTGTCGGATTAGTCCACGGAGAAACTACTGTTGGCTGTATGGGATAATAAAAAGGCTAAAAAATAAAAATAAAAATAAAACAAATAACAAAGTTAGTAATGACGAATATGAGAATCTGTTCAATTTGTAACATTTAAATGGAATCAAATGAAATGGGGTTTAACTTCCTACTGTTCTGCTCCCAGGACTGTCTGTAATTTTTCACAGATGATTAGCAGCACTGCTAATCAAAAAGTCCAATTTTGTCAAATTTGATTAGCAAATTTAAAATTTGATTAGCAGTTTTTCGGTTTCAAGATAAAACACCTAAATAACAAAATTTCATTCTTAAGATTTTTTAGAATTTTAGCACTGCTACAGGTAGCTGTGAACATTTCTGAATGTAGACTTTTGGTTATGTCTGAAGAAAATTCTTGGCAGTGGCTTCCGAAGTCCCACTCATTTTAATTCTTATTTCTTCGTTCGAAAACAATTTTGTCTGCTTTTTATCGTGTGTTACTATTTTTTTTTCAATCGGACGCACACAGTTTTTTAGGAATAATCTCTATTATCTAGACGCATGCGATATAAACAACGATATAAACAATATTTTACAGGAATTCTTACTTTGATTTCTCATTTTACAATACGTTTACACATTTATTTTTTATATTTTATTAACAATACGTGGGGGATATACTGAATTTATTTTGTTCAAATTGAATACTGATATAATTTCTCGAAATTGTCATGTCTTGCAAACATAGTGGTACTACTTGATTCCTTATTTCCGGTTTAATAGTCCCAATTCATAGAGTTATGTCCCTGTATTATATAGTATAATGAATTGAGTCTGGGTAGTTCGAGAAGGAAATTCACACAGAATTCAGTTTTGCTTATAAAATTTATTTGATATTTTATACACGTTGAAAGTGTTGAGCAATGTGGATAAATGAAGACGGGCATACTCCATACAGTGTGCTATGAGGAAAATTTTGTTCAGACTCTTATATCAAATTCCAACTGTCAATGGTTCTTTTATGTGCACAGGACCTGTTTTCGTAACATCGGAACGACAATACGCTGTCAGTTGCCAGGCCCTATTCTTGTACCACACCACACAGTGTGCTATGAGGAATATTTTGTCAACATAATTTTTACATACACACCAATGTGTACTACTAGACACCTATTCCTTGTCAGCAACGTGGGCAACAACCCTTTAAATGAACAGAGTCTCAAAAATAAAAGTGTGTATATATGAAATTTAAGCGCCAAAATAGAGAGGAATGGTGTTTTACCTTGTCTTAAAATTTCAGCTCAAAATAATGAGTTGTTTGGACGTCAAAACCGCTTATCCAGACAAGTAACCCTTTCAAGATTTCAGGTCAATTTTTTCATTGGGTGACCTGATAATTGATTGCCATTCCTTTGGAGGTCTATACAGTGCGCGACCCAAGTGCTGTATTTGTTAACGAAAGGTAAATTTCACCTACACTTTACTTTTATTTATAAGACTGGCGGGTTTAAGTTGTTTGAAAATGTATCACGTATATTGAGTTAGTTGCTTGGCCCAAACGTTTTATTTTCCAAAATATAAAATCTGAACGATCTTCTCTGTCTTTGACACCTGGATCTACCTGATCAACTTACCTGTTGTCCGTTGATATATTGAACTCTTGTTGTAATCATGGGATAGGGTTGTGGGTTGACTGGAGTGAACGATTGCTGTGGGTCGGCAGGGAATTGTTGTTGTGCCTTGTAACCGTTTCGAGGAATATACTGCTGAGATCGTATTAACGGTTTTGCTTTTATTCTTGCCTGAAATATTTAAATCATATCAATAAGATTCAAGAGTATTTATTCAAATGGAATTATTGATAAATCCAGAGTGTTCTGGTTAGCGAGTCAATACATTTTTATTTCACATATTTACTTACAATGTAATGGTGATTAAATAATACAAAGTTCCATGTATTAAACTACAACATGGATATCGTTTAGTTGTACAAAATTCCATGTATTACACTACCATTAGGATATCGTTTAGTTGTGTTTTAGCAGGTCTTTCTGTATTTAATGTTTAGTTTCAAACCATTGTTGGCAAATTGTTTAAATATTTGGTTCCTACTATCGCATAGTTTAAATAAAATAGTCCGTCTAGATTAGATAATGAGTGTTCGGTTTACAACGGTTTACTTTCACTAGGGTGGTGTTGAATAATTAATTTGTCTATTAATTACTCAACACTATTTGTAAAATTAACAGTTATAAACCAGACACATCTAATCTAGATGGACCATTTTAAACCCAATTGTTGTAGGCATATTGTTCAAATGCATTGGAACCCAATATTTTTCGAATATTCTCAACGAATTTGAAATTGCCAACAATGGTTTGAAACAGAAAATTCCACTAAATTGAAATGGGGGTTTAACGTCCCACGGTTTGCTTAAAACTGGGCTAAGAAGATGGGCATATTCCATACAGTGTGCTATGAGGGAACTTTTGCCCGGGCAACAGGACTATGGTCTACTCTTATATCGAATTCCAACTGTCAAAGGATCTTTTACGTGCACACCAAAGTGTACACGGGACCTCGGTTTTTTCCAAACGACTAGACAGCTGTCCTTGTCAGGCCCTCCGTCCTGCATCACTGAGAGGGGGACCACTCTGGAAAATCCCGATGAACTTTCTCTACCAATGCAGGGATCGAACATCCGACCTCCATGCTAGCGAACCAGCATTTTACCCACTTAGTCACCGTGACCCCCTCTAGCCCCAAAGAAATAAAGTTCTGACTTACCATGATTGGTTTACCGAGAAAGTTTTGAACCTCTTCTCTGAGATATTGATAGGCTTGCTGTGCATCTTCATCTGATTCAAATGTCACATACCAGTTACTATTATGAGCAAATTCACAACTCACAAATTTAGGGCAGTTATCTCCCTTGAACAAATTCTTTACATCCTGCAACACAATCAAATTCCATTGATTCACAAAAATGAAATGAAATGGCGTTTAACATCCTACTGTTCTGCTCCAATTCGGCTAATGTAAACATGTGCTATGAGGGAAATTTTGACATTGACTCTACAGCCTACTCTTATATCGAATTCCAAATGCCAAGGGATTTTTTACACACACGCCAATGTGTACGGGGAACCTTGGTGTTTCTTCAATCCGAACGACTACATATTGTCCCTTTACCAGGCCCTGGGTCCTGCACGATGTCCTGACACAAGCGAACCGCTCAGAAAGCAGGCTAGCGAGCCAACGTCTTACTCCCTCAGCGAATGTGTCTCCCCACATGATCAATTCCATTAGTTTTCACAATATCAGCTTCTCGATTCATACGACTGACTGGGATATTTACCTCAACTGGTGTAGTTTCTGGAACCTCTCGTAAAATGACGACACATCGACTGTGATTTGGTCGTACTTTCTCCCCTTTATCATCTACTTGTACATTCAAAGATTCTAGAAAACAAAAAAACCTTTTTATTTGTCTGGTAATAGACCCTATTTGTCGCCCCAGTGAAATTCCTATGGGATACTTCAATTGGGTACAATACATCACTACATATATAAATTTATTACTTGGGGCCATTTGAAACTGTTGTAATTTCAGTTGTCTTTTTACCTATTCTTTTATCAGGGGATCTATTAACTCCACAATGGCCGCTTTATATAAATGAGTAGTTTGGGTAATACTAACCCCAATCCTCACCCTTTTAAATTGGATCCAAGTTCAGTTTTCTAAAAACGGTTAGGGTTAGTGTTCCCTAAAATACTCATTTATATAAAGCGGCCATTGTGGACTCCGGAAATTCTCGAAACTCCCCAACCAGTCTACAATCTCCCATTAATAAATCGAGGATTGTACGAGCACTTACAATGAAGCAAGATCGATAGACATTACTACAGGGAAGGGGAGACAACCCATCTCTATCAATCTGTAATGGAAAAATATCTGCAAGGGCCTCTTAATCAATTTTCTTTCCAGATTTAAGTAACCTTCGCACAAATCCAGATTTGATTTAATGAAAGATCGCCATGTTGAATTTTGGGACCAACATCTCGTTCAATTTCAATAATTCATTTGCACGTAGGGGTCTCTACCAGCGGGAGGAAACAGGAGGGAACGGAGAAAACCAACAAGGTTGGACATGTAACGCTATTCTTTGTCACGCAAAGGCAGGGAATCGAAATCAGGTCACTCAACTTATTAACCGACCTTATGATGTAACGTAAACACGCCTTACACCATTTGGACAACCAGCCCCCCCCCCCCCCCTGTGATTTAAAACTTTCTCACCTCTTAAAACAGTTATAATGAGTTCCAAATCACTGGTTAATTTCTGAACCTGAGGAAAATTGGCAACTGTTGCTATGGGAACAAATTGATCTGGATCCATCTGGGACTGAAGATATGTATCATGTACCAAATTCTCTCTGTAAAACAAAATTAATTTCTTTATTAAAATTCTCTGTTAGACAAAATGAAATTTTTTATTAAAATTCCCTTTGTAAGACAAAATGAAATTCTTCATTAAAGGGGAAAGAAATGAAATTTAACGTCCTACTGTTCTGATCCAACTGGGCTAATGAAGATGGGCATTTGTCTGAACCTACCTTGAGAAGTAATATTGTGTTTTAAGGTTTTTACTATGTGTAGGACCTACCTTGAGAAGTAATATTGTGTTTCAAGGTGTAAACTATGTGTAGGACCTACCTTGAAAAGTAATATTCAAGTTGTGTTTTAAGCAACTGTCGAAGTTGATCTTCCGGTACAGGTTCAATGGGAACATTATCTTCGGTTGACAATGTGGATACTGAAAATATCACAAATCAATTAATGGCATTTAACGTCCACTCGACACAAACTAGGTCAATTTGGGACTAACACATGGTTCAATTGTATTTCAATAATTTGCTTGCACGTAGGCTTTTAGTAGTGGAAGAAAACCATAGGAACCCGAGAAAGTCCCGAGGCTGGACAGGCGACCCTACTCCTTGTGGGAAATCGAAACCACGCCAGTTGACTCAATGACAGACCATCCAACAACACCATAATCAGGGGCCATAATTCAGATTGCGAAACGATATGCGCAAATATCGAAAGGAACCAAGATCTTTGGGTTATACACATGCATTCCAAGTTTCATCAAAATCGGGTGAAAATTGTGACATCTAGAGTGTCCACAAGCTAAAAACGTGATTTTTCATACAATCAGGGGCCATAATCCATTAATTTATGGTCCAATACATGCCAATATCGAAAGGAACCCAGATCTTTGGGAGATAGACCTATATTTCAAGTTTCGTCAAAATCGGATACAAATTTTGACCTGTAGAGTGTCCACAAACAAATTGTGGACGGACAGGCGGACAGGGGCGACGGCATAATACCTCCATATGTAAATGTGGGCGTATAAAAAATGAAGTGAATGGATCAAACATAATCTAATTCTTACCAGATGCATTGTCACTGATGGCAGTTTCTGCTACGGTGAGAATTTCTAGGGGTGGCTCATCGATGAGAGGAACCAGTTCCGGCCCAATTATATCCTCCTGCATGGGGTAATCATCGGTCACCAGTGGGCTTGGGGATTCCTCAATGAGGAGGGGAGGTGGGGAAGGGGGTGCACCCCCATCTGACTCGATGGTCACATCACCGTTAGCATATGAATAGTCTGAAAAAGAAAGACGAATAATATATACAATTATAAAACTCATACCAAACAAATTTTCTGGTTCTCAGACGAGTTGGTGGGTGGGGGGGGGGGGGGGGGGGGAAGGGGCATTTTGTCAAAGGATCAGTACGTGGCTAATACATGATTATCCAGTATCATTCATTTATAATTGTCAATAAAATTTATCAGGATTGTGTAAAGCGTAATGTGATAACTTTTACAATTTTTTTTAAAAGATTTACTTTCGGTAACCAGGGGTAATAATTCTTTTAATTTTTGAAATAATAACAGGTTATGCGGCTCCTTTTGAAGAGAATCCAGATTATCTGAGACTAGAATATTTTTTATACATTGCCTAACTACATGTAATTTTGTTTTGTTTTTTGTCTACTAAACAAAAATGTATTTATCAGTCCTTTATACTTGTCTACACAGTACATAACCTTTATACTTGTCTACACAGTACATAACCTTTATACTTGTCTACACAGTACATAATATAACATAATCTTAGTTTCAGCTCTGTTAAAGGAGTAAAATACAGATCTATATTTCGTTTCGTTTTTATACTTTTGATGGCCTACACTACATGAAGATATGACTAGTTGTAGTGGAAGGTTGTGTCAGGGGTCGTACGAGCAGTTTTTCACCCTATGACATCAAGACACTGATTAATCAACCAGCCTTGACGTTTCTTTTGGTTTACCAACAGTTCCATGCATCGCACGCCAAGAACTCGACACATAACAGACCGTTTCATTGGCTAATCCCTCACATCAACTAGAACGACTGTTATACAACAACTCTTCTATATCCTAGTGTAGTAAGTAATAGTTATATACCTTGTTTTCAAGGTGTATGGGTTGATACACCGTCTCTTTTTTGAGTGGGGCTCCGAGGCGAAGCTCCAGGATAGCGAGCCAGGGTCATACACATTGAGCTCCAAGGTAGGGGCCTCCAGGATAGTGAGCCAGGGCCATACACATTGAGCTCCAGGATAGCGAGTCAGGGCCATACACATTGAGCGCCAGGGTAGTAACCTCTAGGATAGCAAGCCAGGGTCATACACATTGAGCCACTGCAGCTCCAGGGTAATATGAAGACGTGTACTTACCAGGTTTGATAATTGGGTATGTATTATCATCAAGTGTTGGTGACGAGTCGACCGTCGTGTCAACTGGGGTTGTTGTGTCGGGAGATGTCGGAGATTTGCCGAGCTCAAAAACATTGGCGTTGGGATTTAATTTCAAACTCGAATTTTTGGGAGTGATCTGAAAAGACAAAGAAAATTCATTTTGAATTCCATTATTAAAATAGTGTTATTCATAGGTAAATCCTGAAAATAAAAAAGAATTTGGATCTGAAATTGATGGAGCATCCGACAAAATAAAAAAAACCCCAAAAAAAAACAAAAAAAAACCCCAGTTCGAGATTGTCAATTAACAATTCCAGGTCACCCTTATGACAATTTGCTATTCAAGAAACAGGTTTTATCCTTTTTGACCAGCTGTACTACTTGTACATACTACATGTTGTTGTTTACATGTATTTAACATGAGAGAGAGAAATGGGGGTTTAACAAACTAGGTCATTTCGGGACTAACATATGGTTCAATTTTATTTACACATGGTTCGAGGTGGAGAGGAAACCCTATTCCTTTGTCACATACAAGCAGGGAATCAAAACCAAGCCACTTGACTCAATGTGATCTAACATGCACATGCAAACCCATTCAGTTCCACCACACCCCACCCCAGACTGTTAAGTGAAGAGAGAGAGAGAGAGAAGAGAGAAAGAGAGAGAGAGAGAGAGGGAGAGAGTTTAACATCCACTCAACACAAACTAGGTCATGTCGGGACTAACACATGATTTAATTTTATTTCAATAATTCGCTTGCGCGTAGGGATCTTTAGCAGTGGGATTCGAAACCATGCCAGTTGACCCAATGGCAGGCCTTCTGATACAGCACGCAAGTGCTAACCATTCGGCCACCCAACCTCCCAACAAGTGAAGAATGTTTTAACTTCCCATTCAAACTAAAACATTCCATTCATTCTAATTAAACATTCGGGAAGACAAAAAAACAATGGAGTGTTTGAATTGTATATGTATATACATACACAATAGGTTGCACTTAACTTTGTTCATTTACTGTGTAATTGTGTAAGAAAGCTAGTCATTTTTCAGGGTTTAATTAAGGATATATAAATGTACGTAACTCATGTTGATTGATGTCCCTTTTACAATATTGTAGTTTTAAAGGGCTTACGGTTCTCATCAGTACCCTTATTTAATCAAGGCAAGGACAATTGTGTGTAGGGTGCCTTTTAATCAAATGAAATGTGATTTAACATACAACTAATCTTTAACGAGGACGACTAGACCACCTGACCCAAACCTCCTGGGTCAATAAAGACAAAACCCCTTTTTAATCAAGATAGACATCGTATTAATCTTCGTATTCTGGTTGCTATGGATTTCATTCTCTCTTGATCTAGTTGCTGAAAACATGTTAGTACCTGATATCATGAACTTAAGAGTCTGACATGTCTTACTGACATTCAAGACATGGAAACTTGACGAATCTGTATCAAGACAAAATCACAGGTACGAGGAAATGTACTGTACAAAGCTTGAACTTGTGCCCGACAATGTCCCTTTGAGTGCCTTCCTTCTAGGCATGCTATTCATTAATCAAATTTTTAAATTTATTGTAAGCAAGGTATTCGGAGCAATAAACATGTTGCATGGATTAAATTGTTTGAAATAATTCCTTGGACTAAGGAGTTACAATTCAACATGGATGGCCATCACTAGTTCCAAAACTAATGCCTGGGTTCAAGTTTTGAACCGTTTGAAAGAATTCCTTGCATCCTTGTACTGAGAAGTGATAATTTGATGTCGATGGCTAACACAAGGCCGGTTATTATCTAGTATTTGTTTTATAAAATACCTGTTATAAATGACTTCACCATGTTAAATGTCGATTCAACATCCACCAGGTTTTATTAACGTTTTGTACCAGGCATGTTACACCAGTAAGACAAACACAATCCAATTTTAGACCTCCCACTCCATCTTTACTTTTAGGTTAGTTAATTTAAAGTTTTGTTCTTTTACTTATTTTATTTTGTTGAGAGCGAACGTCTTACACATTCATTGAGCCACTGTAGCTCATTAAGTCATCATGGCTCCCGAGCCAATGTCTTACTCATTGAGTCATCATGGCTCCTGAGCCATGATGTTTGTTGCGATATTTGTTGGATTATGATCCCATTTGCTGCATAACTTTCCTTCACGATTTAACGATTAAATGGATAATTGAGACTATGATTTTTGTCGTACCGACTTTAGTAATGATGACCAAGGCTATGCGGAACATTTGATCGCTTATTTCTCGGTTCATAGTGGATCAATTGGACTGAAATCTTCAGCAAATTGCCTTTACATTATCTAGTTTTTTAACTATTATAGTGAGAACTGCCAACTCGTTATCTAATCTCCCATAATGTATCTGTAAGTAGTACAGTAATGATTTCCATCAATCACTATACAGCATTATAGTGAAGTAATAATGTTCTACATTTTAAAAAGATTATAATTCCTTGGAGACGGAATTATGTTGTAATAGCTTTATATATAAATACCACTTCAGTAGGGATTTGATCAAAGTGTCATTTCGAAATACCAACTCTTGCCAGTTAAGCCACATGATTTTAATTCAGTCACGATTTTATTTTGGCCACAATAGGGTGAATGATATTATAATATAATAGAGTTATTGTTATACCTATTTTATATAGATATAAAACATATTCTAACACACCTGTACATTATTAAAAATATTGTAGTAAGTGCAGGAGACCTCACACTCCACGCAAAACAAAATCCACATAGAAAGGACATTAACAACAAATATGAAATCAAGTGAATGGATCCTGGGACCAGCTGTTATCTTCCACTGAGAGGAACAATAGAACATCCTACTGTTTCGCACCAACTGGGCTAATGAAGATAGGCATACATCAGGAAATTTTGCCCCGACAGCAGCGTTATTGCCTTCTCTTTCATCGAATTCCAACTGTCAAGTGTGCTTTTATAAGTACCGGTACAACAATGTGTATATGGGAACTCAGTTTTTTTTAGGGGGGGGGGGGGGGGGTTCATACCACTTGAACGACAATAAACTGTTCCTCGCCAGACATGAAAATCAGGCTTTGTCTGGCAAGATTTTTCTGGTGCCAGGCATTTTGTCACCCACAGACTTGCCTTGTTTTTAATTCTTTTATTTATTGATACCTTTGAACATATCCAGCAATAAAATTACACTAAAATAACTACATGTATCTCTAGGTCTGATAATTAGAGCACCCTGGAGACACTTGTTTCACTTTAAACAAATAGAGTGGATGTGAAACTCCATTTATGAGGGGGAGTCACAGTGGCAAAGACAATGGCTTGCTAGCCTCAAAGTTGCGTGTTCGATCCCTGCATTGGCCAAGAATGTGGTTTTCCCATGTCAATGATGCAGGACTGAGGGCCTAATAAGGACAGCTGTCTAGTCATATCATTTGATGTGACGAAAAACCGAGGTACATGTACCATGTATACATTTGCGTGCTTGTAAAAGATCCCTTGGCAGTTGGAATTCGATAAAAGAGTAGGCCATAGTGCCGCTGCCCGGGCAAAATTTCCCTCATAACACACTGTATGCCGATCTTCATTAGCCCAGTATAGGAGCAGAACAGTAGGACGTTAATGCCTATTTCATTTCCATTAACCTCCCTCTTTAAAACCCTACAAAACATGGTCTAACTTGTCAAGACCTCGCCTCTTTAAAACCCTACAAAATGTAGTCAACTTGTCAAGAACTCCATCTTTAAAACCCTACAAAACATGGTCCAACTTGTCAAGATAAAACCTGTTAAACCCTCCACATTTAACACTGCACAAGAATCAATACAAGAAAAGTGCATGCACGCAGTAAGTTGACAAAGAACAAACACCAGCCCATTATATCCTTGTGTATCTCTCAACATACAGAAACTCAAGTCAAATAGGTCAACTCCTAGACCTTGAGAATAGCTTCACACTATTTCTCTTCAAATACAACCTAATTTTAAAGTGTTTTTAACAACACTCAAGGTTGTCAAAACTCATTTTCCAAGGCTCTCAATATTTTACATGAAACGAACACCCACGAACATAATTTGGATTTATAAATTTGAATAAAAGTCTGATTATTTTCCTAGGCTCTCAACAGTTTTCATAAAATGAACACCCATAATTTATTTACTAAATGTTCGACATTAATTTTCAATCACCCTAGTGATTTAATGAACATATCTAATTATGCTCGACATCAATATCAATATATTTTTGCATCTTAATTTTTCTTTAAAAATCAACGCATGTCCATCTGCTTATCTAAAATAGTTATTTTATATTCACGTGAACATGTATCTGGGACCTTTAGGTTAACGTCGCATCTGAACGTCCAGACCCTGTTCGTTGTCAAGGCCTTTATTCTGCTAAACTAGGCCAACATCAAGATCGATGTGTTTCATTCTACATCGAACTTGGGGTTCGCCCCACTGAGAATCAGTTGCACTGGCGCATTCATTTACTTCTTCATGTAAATTTCTGCTATCCCAAGAGTAACCTGCCCTTAATAAACCAAGATGTCGAGGATAGACCGAACAATAACAGCTAAAAATAAGGAGTATCTGGGATTATTTTTGTTTTAATTGACTAAATGAACAGTGAAGACCAGTTGTAAAATATTTTCCGTGGATATCAGATCTAATCGTTGATAAACAGCGGATCAACACCTGAATATTTTGATAGATTTATTAACGATTTCAAAAGGTAAACAAACCCCATGTGTCGAGTTGGCATCTTCCCATGTTTGTATACACATTTTTGCCTTACGCAATAAAAGCATGAAAAGATTCCAGGAGAATTAAATGTATGAGTTATCCAACCTGGGTAGGACATTGAACTCTCAATTACTGAAATGAAATGGGGTTTAACGTCCTACTGTTCTGCTCCTATACTGGGCTAATGAAGATGGCCATACGCCATACAGTGTTCTATGGCCTACTCTTATATCGAATTCCATCTGCCAAGGGATCTTTTATGTGTACGCTAATGTTTACACAGGGCCTTGATTTTTTGTCCCATCCGAAAAGTGAAGAAAAAAAAAGACTATTTAATTGGGTTGATGTGGTACACTATCAATGACAAACTCACTTAATGGAGCTACATGTACAATGTACATCTCTTTCATTTAAGTGAAAAAAAAGAACGAAACAGAATAAGTGTTTTATTGGGTAAATCAGATGGTTTATTTACATGTAGATCTCCTTACTGCTTTTACAATGTACTGTCACCCCACCTCAACCTGTAAACTTTGATGGAATAAACTATGTCATTGACAAATATTTGATGTTTTTAGTTCATGTTCATTAAACCACTACACCTCTCAGGTCATGTAGGCCTTTAGAGTAGGCACCTATCTTATATCACAATACCAACCTGACCTCACTTGACCTGGGGGCAGAGTTTAGAGTTCAAATGATTTATTAACTGGTCAATATCTCAGGTAATTATTGAGGTAGCCATGACAATATTATGAAGGTAATAAAATACTGGTTTGTAGACAGAATGATGAATTGGGTTAATTTGGAACTAAGTCTTGTACTACATTTCATGAAAATGGTTATTCATAACGGGCCGACATTGAGATCTGAATGGATAACCAGACGAAAACATGCAAGGTAAAAATACTAGACAATTTATCCTGATTTTAACTTATTTTCAGAAATGGAAAACAAGCATTTGATTGAAGTCACAGTAAGTTATTCGTCTATTCAAATCAGAATGTCACTCAAATCAGATAGGCAATCACTGAAGTCATACTGTTGCCTCACTCAAGTCATACTGTTGCCCCACTCAAGTCATACTGTCGCCCCACTCAAGTCAGACTGTTGCCCAAGTCAAAATGTCCCTCACTCAAGACAGAACATCTAAAGTCAGAATGTCACTTTACATATTAAATGACATTCGTGTAACAACCCAATCTAGGTAAAACTATTGTCATGACTACATGTACATGAAATGTCATTGTTGCTATAGTAACTGTCTCATACAGCAATTCAAAATGTCATTCTGCTAAATTCAACTGTTCATTTTTGGAATATTATAACATTTTTAACCCTGCTTAAAAACAGTGCATAAAGATTGAAAAAATCTTCCATTAAGAGGGTAGTCATGATCAACGTTCAGACAGAATGTCATTTTTTAAAGACCAGACATTCCGGTCTTTGGTTGTCATTTCCAAAAGTAGACAGGAGTAAACAGGAAAAATATGGTGGATACCGTAAACAACCCTTCTATTATAAACTGAGTGGAAATACACATGTTTTGAAGGAGTTTGATTTTTTAGATTTAATGTAAGGTATTATTATGCTCTCGTCACAGAATGCAGTTTTCTTGAGCTATCAATCCAGTGACTATCAATTACCCAAGTCCAAGCAACATTAGATTTGACCAAGCCTGGACATCATAGACATTGTCGAACACAAATTATCAGAATGTGATGAAATGGGGTACAACGTCCTACTGTTCTGCTCCTAACCTGTGTTAACAAAGACGGGCATACGCCATACAATGTGCTATGAGGGGAATTTGGTTCGGACAGCGGCACTACGTCCTACTCTTATATCGAGTTAAAACTGCCAAGGCTTCTTTTACGTGCACGCCAATGCTTACACTGGTCCGACCTGGGTTTTTTGTCACATCGTAACGACTATACAGCTGTCATTGTCAGACCCGACCGACTCGAGGAACCCGACCGACTCGCAGACCCGACCGACTCACTCTTCTCGGCTCACACAAACATCAAAATAGAAGAGCTTTTTATCACTCTCCTCCGAGGACAAAATTGCTCTCTTCATATTTTACATATTTGTCAAAATGTCAAAAATGTCTGAATGTCCATCCTGTACAAAAATGCTGAGATCTTAATATGTGTTTTACATGTTTAGACTACATATTTCTCATTTTTTCATATTTTTTTTGTAATTTCAAAAGATCTAATCTATTTTTTGTAAGAAAATACCATGCAGGAAAATCATGAAGAATTTCTCGGCCAACGGAGAACCTCGAGGTTAGCAAGGAAACATGTCACTCACCCAGCATCCGTGGTTCTATCACACAATGTATACATTGTGCAATAATTTGTGTCTGACTGGATTAATAGGAAATATATATTATATTTTTTACAGGTATGTTGGATATGAAGTGTACATAACAAGGAAACAAAATAATATATGACTTTGGCTAGGTTTTCAATCTTTACTTTTTGACAATGTATGTATTTAGTATATCTTATTTGAATAAATATTTAAATTCATGTGTCCAGGTATTAATAGAGTGATCATCAATTATCCCCCCCCACCCCCTCTCCAAACAACCTAATATAGAGTGACCATCAATTCCCCACCCCAAACAAGAGTGACCAATTCCCCACCCCAAACAAGAGTGACCATCAATTCCCCACCCCAAACAAGAGTGACAATCAATTCCCCACCCCAAACAAGAGTGACCATCAATTCCCCACCCCAAACAAGAGTGACCATCAATTCCCCACCCCAAACAAGAGTGACCATCAATTCCCCACCCCAAACAAGAGTGACCATCAATTACCCCAAAAACAAACAACATAACATAATAGAGAAAGAGAGGGAGAGAGAGAGAGAGAGGGAGAGAGAGAGAGAGAGAGAGGGAGGGTTGAACGTCCACTCGACACAAATTAGGTCATTTCGGGACTAACACATGGTTCAATTTATTTCAATAATTTGCTAGTGTGTAGGGATCTGGAGGACCAGGAGAAAACCCACGAGGTTGGACAGGTGATCCTACTCCTTGTCACGTACAATCGGGGAATCAAAACCACGCCAGTTGACTCAATGACAGACCTTATGATACAGCATGCACATGCTAACCATTCGTCCATCCACCTCCCACAACATAATAGAGGGAACATCAATTTCCCCTCTCCCCTTCCCAAACATTGGATTTTACAGGTAACTAAAATCATTAACCTACCTGTTTTGCGGTATTTCTTGTGACACACAAAACACAGGAATTGGCTGAATAATAATAAACATCACCCGGAAGCATCAAGGAGGAAATTATCGTCCAAATCAAAAACTTAACAAATTCACTAAAAACTAAATATCACTTGTTCAATAAATCTTGAAAGTTTATTTCACACTATGTATCCCTTTCCAAAGGTTTTTTGGGTGATTTTTTTTTTAGTTCCAACTGTCAACGAATTCAGCAACTGACTGTAGTAGTATCAAAATCATGTAAAATTTGACGCAATATATGTTTAAAAAATTTAATGGTTTTTTTTTGTTGTTTTTTTTTAAGTCCCAACTAGCAACGAATTCCGCAACTCACTTTCACTGTAGTATCAAAGTCATGTAAAATTTATAATTCCCAAAGAAGCTTTTCGGCTCTAAATATTCAACAGTTATAAAAAATATTTTGACAATATGTAATACAAATAATCTTTAATTTATAAAATATAAGCAGAATGAATGTATGTTCTCTGGGGATTTTTTTCTTTCAAATGAAAATATACAGTAATAAAAGTCAATGAACAAATCACTTTTTATTTGAAAGAGAAAATATTTTTTTTTTTTTAGTTTTAATTTTCCTGATGTTGACGAACAATGATAAGACAACTAGGGCATTATAAGTATTAATTTACAGCTCATTTTACAAAAATATCACAAAATATTTATCCAATTAAACTCTGCATCATCTAAAGATCTGAGTTTCTCAATGGTCCCCAAATTTTATGCGACGAGATGACGAAACTAGCATCTGTTTTCTACACCATATGGAAGAATCGGTTTCCTCACGACACTTGACAAGACGTCCGATAACAGAATGATCACTGACAATGAGAATTAAGCTTTAACATAAAACTATAGACAACAGGTTTCCATTTTAGAACATTCTTCAGATGAATTTATGGGTGTCTGGTTGAAAATAAAACAAATTCTGTCATTGACAGAGTGAAAAGTTTGTCACCATATGGTGATAATTCCCTTCCTAGAAAAATCCCCGGTTGACTGCTGTCTTTTTCCTAGCTCAAATATGGCTACGAATAACTGCCATTCCACAACTTGCCCGGGTTCACACAAGTCAAATAATAATGTCCATCTTGGAATTAAAGTCAGCAGTACTGCCTAAATTATTTAGCACTCATTAGTGAAAAACAAAACAAGACTGGACCCAACCGAGATTTCAGCAGAAAGCCTCGCTTCGTTAATGATATGTTGGGAGATAATATCCTAGAACTAACTCCCACGCTGAAATGTCAAACTGCCAACCAATAGATCAATACCTGATCACAACAAAGCCAAAGCGTGGCCAAATCTCTCTCACTGGGAATAAAATGGAGACAAACCCACGACACAACAACAGTCTGATAAAATATAACACCTTTCTATTCCTGTATCCTTTAAACAGATTGTTTTCATTATGGGTAAAATGGCCTCGTTCTCGAGTCTTAACTGTCACCATTAGTTTTGTGTCCCGTCGTTTTGTTGGAAGGAAGGAAATCTTCGCTGTATACACACACTATAGATTGACAAACACCTTACACTGGCATTCTCTCTCTCTCTAGTGTTGTCCACCATTTATTCATCTACTAAAACCCTCAAAATAACTCATAAAGGTAATAAAAACAGCCCACAGTAACCTATTATTACAGCCTTATCAATGAACCATAACATTAACTTATTGTATTTTAACACCATATGCGACAAAAATCTACCACACTAGGCACAGCAGCCATCTTAACTACAACACTATACAAAGCCATTAATAGGGATAGACATGTTTCCATGACAACTCTCGGCTAGTTTTCATAGTGGGAGGAAGAATAATTCCTCACTTCAAACTAAAATAGCGGACCAGACATTTCAAGTGTTAAAGTCTATTACTCTGTTTTCAAAGATCAATGACAAATTTTTTTTAAGTATTAAGAAATATTTTTAAAAATTGTCTTAAATTTCGTACTCCTGAAATCACATTTTAATTTGTAAATGAATTTTTAGCTATTTAGAACAAATCATCATAATACCCATCAATGACATAAATATTTTAAACATTAAACATACATTATGCAAAAGCTAAATCTGCCTATTGCTGGTCTTTCTTTAGGCTTGAAATATTATCTAAATTATTAATTAGACATTAATTAACTTATCCAGACCATAATCAACTCTAGATGTCATCGCTAGCCTGCGATATTTACTCGATTAGAATCCGATCTGCTGCTCTACGCTCATTCAGGATTAAAACAGGAAATGGATAATCGAGGCAAGGCCAAACAAAAATTCATTCGCTAATTTCTCGGTTCAGAGTAGATCAATTTGACTGAAATTTTCAGCAAATTCCCTATACATTTTCTAGTTTTTAACTATTATAGTGAGAACTGCCAGCTCTGTATCTAATCCCCCATAATGTATCTTTAAGAAATTTTTTAAAAATTTGTCTCAAATTTTATACTCAAGCTCGGAATCACATTTTAATTTCTTAAATAAATTTTTAGCTATTTAAAAGAATTCCTCATAATGTCCATCAATAACATTTCAAGCATTAAGAAAAGAGTGAGAGAGAAATGGGGTTTAACGTCCACTCGACACAAACTAGGTCATTTCGGGACTAACATATAGTTTAATTTTATTTACATAATTCGCTTGCGCGTAGGGGTCTTTAGCAGTGGGAGGAAACCGGAGGACCCGGAGAAAACCCACAAGGTTGGACAGTCAAGAATTAAGAAGGATGAACTATTTCAAACAAATAATAAGACTGACCTTGTAATTAATTATTTTTAAAAACAGTCTTTAAGTCTACATCAAGATAAAATCTACGTTCAATAATTTTCTAAAATCAAACAATGTCGAGAGTACAATACATAAAGCAGCAAAAATATGAAAATCAATTTTTCGTATATGTGAAAATCTTTTTTTTAAAAAAATAATTCTTATCTACACATCAATTTCATTACAATTGTTTTTCGTACTTCAAGTAACAAACAAGTTTGAATATAAAAGTAGGTTCTTTGTGTATTGTTTTTTGGTCGACTTCACACAAATGTACATGTCAGCGTGTATTTTTAAATGGGAGAATTTCCATTAATAACTTTTTGCATGACATTATAGCCAGTTTCTACTAATCAATTAGTAATTTAGCCCAACAAAATGTCTAGTGAATTGAAAACAAATTAATGCGATAGCAATTTATTTCTGAAATAAAATATCAAAAGCATGTTATCGTATAATTTATCTTTTAATTCAGCCTATTTTATTATTTATGCCATAAGTTAGTTTACTGATGGAGAGAGCGGGTGGGAGACTCGAAGAGGGGAGAGAGAGTTAACCTCCACTCCTCACAAACTAGAAGAGAGATGGGATTTACCGTCCACTCAACACAAATTAGGTATTTCGGGACGAACACACGGTTCATTTTTATTTCAACAATTTGCTTGCGTGTAGGGTCTTCAGTAGTGGAAGTAAACTGGAGGACCCAGAGAAAACACGAGGTTGGGCAGACGACCCTACTCCTTGTCACGTACAACCAGGGAATACAAACCACGCCAGTTGACTCAATGACAGACCTTATGATACAGCGCGCACGTGCAAACCATTCAGTCATCTAACCCCTCCTTCACAAACTAGGTCAATTTAGGCGAATAGGGTGTCTTTAAAGTGCATGCCAATATGTACACAGTTTTTCATGCCATCCGAACAACTAGATAGCTGTTTTAGTTAGATCCTCCACAACCAGACCAGGGAAATCACTCCGGAAAAATCCAGAAGTTTCGACCACAACAAGACAATTATTTAATAAATCTGAACTACATAACCAACAAGACAATTATTTAATAAATCTGAACTACATAATCAGCAAGACGAGAATTGATTGAGGATGAACCTGGCAAAATAATTAGTTCTACCTGAATTATTTATGTCTGCTAATCACCTAACATCTACAACCAGGTATATTTTTTTCTCTTTATCAGGATTACACAAATAGTTCATGTATCACTAGGCAACAGAACAGTAATCCTACATGTACCAACGTTTCCGACATGCAACTTGTCCAAATATTACTGTTAGCATTCGGCCTTTTAGCTAATGAAGACAGGCAGATGACATAGTGTTCTATGAAAGAAATTTTGCCCGGGCAGTGGTCATATGACCTACTTTTATATCAAATTTCAGCTGCCAAGGGATTTTTAACGTGCATGCCAATGTATACATGGGACCTTGTTTTTTTCGGCTTGTCGGGTCCCCTGATAAAAGGGAAACCATGTCTGAAAATCCTGATGAACTTTCTCGGCCAAAGCAGGAATCGAACGCGCGACCTCGAGGCTAGCGAGCCAGCGTCTTACCCCACTTAGCCACGTGATCCCCCTCCAGGCTAGCAAGCCAGCGTCTTACCCACTTAGCCACTGTGACTCCTGCAGTGTTAAGATTTCCTACAATAAGTGGTTGCCATGATATATACGCCCACATTTTGCAAGAGATAGACAATTTTTCGTACAACCAGGGGCAATAATCCAGGATGCTACAGTTCGACATGCGTCAATATCGAAAGGAACCGAGATCTTTAAGATATAGACATATTTTTAAAGTTTCATCAAAATCAGATAACTGTGGCATTATATGCTTATACTATTAGAAGATTAAAACATCTAAAAAAAAAAACCACACATTTTTATTATCAACGTTTCATTGAAGATGATTTTCAAGGCAATGAAAAGCGTTATCTACAGTAGCTGATCGGATCAATCAATACCTAGAAGTTACACTACATTATTACAATAGCTACACGATCATCGCAGGTTATAAATAGATCTTTCCATATTTAGATTTATATTGATTGGTGTGGCAGAAAGACAGAGCAGCATGATCGTCACGAAGATACATTAACATAATGCCCATTATTACCAGACAAGAGGCTAATACAGAAATAGTCATTCTTAAAAGAGAGAGAGAGAGAGAGAGAGAGAGAGCTTGCTTCAGACCTCCACTTAACTAGGTCATTTCGGGGCTAACATATGGTTCAATTTTATTTCAATAATTTGCTTGCATGACCTGGAGAAAACCCATGTGGTTGTATAGGTGACCTTACAAGCAGGTACATTGTAATCAAAACCCCACCAACCCATGAATCCTTAGTTTAGGACTAAGTTAAACATACATTATGCAAGAGCTAAATCTGGTTATTGCAAGTCTTTATTTAGGCTTCAGATGTCATAGAAATTATAAATTAGATCTTTATTTACACAACAAGCCCAAAATCAACTCTGTAGACCCACGGATGGCTTAGATTTAAACAGCATTTCATTGACTGATTAAATTTTTAAATGGCGTCGTAAGCGGAGATTAACCGTTACGTCGACGTCATACTCTCGGAAATTTTAGATTGAGGTTAAATGATAGAGTGTACGAAGTGAGGCCGCATTTCAGTCAATTTGATTGAAAGTTCGATATGTATGGCCTTGATATAATGTTTAGTTGTGGTTTAAATGAGAGTTTGGATGTCAGTATTATACGCTCTTTTGTCACTTGCGTTTACAGAAAAATTATGGAAATCGATAAACATCGCATCACCCCAGCTGAATTGCAGCCCCATTGGATCACTGTTTCCTATTTTTCTGCTTCGGGAGTTACGAAGGCCTACCAGTTACAGTACTAGAGTACACACAGGCTAACAAGAAGTCGGCTATAATTATGCCTCATTGATTTGGTCCATTCCCTTCAAACTTTCGCTTCTCATTATCTATATATTAAAGGTCTTATTTTTAATTTGTAGTAAAAATAAATGTGATACGAATTGAATTGCAACCCTGTCTCAAACCGAATGACTAACGGTACCACAGCCATTGAAAACGTTACTGGATAATCGAGATTATGTAGGTGGAGTTAACGTCTGTCAATCAAACGATCGGCCATTCTCGGAGAAGGTGAACAGAGAGTTGACTCCTATTTCTTAGGGCTGCAACGATACACCAGGCCACGATACGATGAGCATCACGATTCATACCCCACGATACGATTAATATCGCGATGCAGTTTTCTCGGTCCACTGAACGAATTCCATTCTTGTCATAATTTACGGGAAATCCAAAAAACTCACATACTTGTGACTTATACTTGGCAGAGGGATTTTCAATTTCTACATTATTTTTGTCGCCCGTACGACCTGAATTTGTTGACGAATGAATTATTATTAAAAATATTCTGTTGCTGAATCAATTCAATGGCTGGCTCGTATTGCTACAACAATTTCAGCCAATGGAAAGCTTTCTCGTTGTCAGGTCAGTCGTAGATGAGAGAATGGCAAAGAAAATAATACGAAATTTGAATGTCAAAATATTATTATACATTGAAAATATAGAAAAGATAATTGTGCTGATCATTGTATGCACCTATCACCATTCTTGCACAGTAGTCTTATTACAAATCGCATATTACTGACGTATTTATAATAATATGTTGTATGTTTTTTCCGCATATTATTCAAGTGTGTAATTTGTAAATAACCTAATATCATGCCTGACTTGCTTATCCAGACTGATATTTTTTTTATTCTTGACGAAATAGCTGAAAGTCTCGAATTATTCACGTGCCGAAAGCGAGTTAACACATACTCGCTAAAAGTAAAAAAAGTTATTTTACTCATAGACTTATTTAGGCATTCCTCGTTAGGATATTTAAACGACAATGTCAGTCTATTTTTTTTTAAATTTTGGATAACGAATCGCGATACGGACATTGATTGTATCGTGCATGGTGGATTTTTAAACTATCACAGTTCATCGATGAATCGTGGCAGCCCTATTATTTCTAGTCAAAAATTACAGATTAAAGTAATTTGACTGAAATTTTCAATATATTCTTCTTTCATCATCTATTTTTGAACTGTTATAGCAAGAATGGCCAACTCTCTATTAAAATCTCCCATAATGTATTTTTAATATACAAGTTCTGTCACACTGGTGGTTTTAGGGAGCAATAGTTCGGGTCGATTTACAAAATGCAGCAGAACTCAATGCAGCAAATATCACTTTCCTTTCAAAAAAGTTTTTTCTGGAAACAATGTTAGGCAAGTGATAAGGGGTTAATAATAATACTGTGTATAGTCCTTTGGATAGGACAAAAAAATTAAAAAAAAGACCTGCGTACAAAAAGACAGCACTCCTAAAATTATCCCTTGGCAGTTGGAATTTGAAAGCCATGTTTGGTAGAAACACTAGTGCTGGCTATTGCCACTGCAGTCAGGATACGATTTTTGCGATTCAGGTACCACAATACAATTCATATCACAATTCATAAATACGTCAATATTTTCCATGAAAACAACAGGACAAATGAATAATAGATATTTTTAGTCCTGTTGATGTTGAGGAAATAAAATTATTTTATATTACTGTGGATTAAAATAAGGACCAAAACAATTTGTGTACGTACACTATCCAGGTATCATTTCATCTTGTGTATCTAGCACTATTTTCTTTCACATCTTTGTTTAAAAATTCATAAAAATCGTCTAAAATCATCAAATTTGTACTGGTGTCCAGTTTAAGCTAACTGATAAATTTTGATAATGATTTAATTTCCTGACCACTGTTCAAAAATTAATCATTATACATCAATAATCAATTGTTTTTTTTTTATTTTTTTAACAATGATCGAGAAATTAAACACTTGTAAATTGGACACACTCATTATCAAAATTGAGAGAGAGAAAAATAGGGTTTAACGTCCACTCGACACAAACTAGGTCAATTCGGGACTAACATATGGTTTAATTTTATTTCA
Organism: Patella vulgata; assembly: GCF_932274485.2. Classification (NCBI taxonomy): domain Eukaryota; kingdom Metazoa; phylum Mollusca; class Gastropoda; family Patellidae; genus Patella; species Patella vulgata. The sequence goes on from NC_065887.2 coordinate 308,656, forward strand.
ATAATTCGCTTGCGCATAGGGGTCTTTAGCAGTGGGAGGAAACCGGAGGACCCGGAGAAAACCCACGAGGTTGGACAGGCGACCCTACTCCTTGTCACGTACAACCGGGGATTCGAAACCAGTCGACTCAATGACAGACTTTATGATACAGCACGCGCATGCTAACCATTCAGCCATCCAACCCCCTATCAAAACAGAATGTTCACATTTACATTTACAAACTATTTTTACGAATTTTTAAACAAAGATTTGATATTAAACGAATGTGAAAGAAATTAGTGCTAGATACACAAGATTAAATGTGCTATACATGTATGTTTAGATAATGATATCCGGGTGACAGTGCTATACATGTATGTTTAGATAATGTGTGAAATGGATAATTAAGAGTGACATTTTACTAACTGACAAAACAAAACCCCATAAATACATTGATTTAGCATCTTGTTATTCAATAAACCAAATCAGGAGAAGGTGAATAGAGATATATCATCTAAGAAACAGTGTTCGGTATATCTAAAATAGCACACATTACCATCATACCGGATAGATTTATTGACATTTATACCACTAACCTAATAACTTACACGACTACTGTAAAATTATTACGCAATAAACCCAATATATTTCAACATCTCCATTCATTTTCCTCTATTTTATTTTCTTTAATCAATAGACCTTTTTTTTTCTTTGAATTAGATTCCAAGTAAATAGCATTCTTCAACGAACACCAAGATTCGTGTGTGATAGATTTGTTTAACGACTGCTTTCATACCAAACTGAACAGAAAAGAAATGGGGTTTAACATCCTACTCCGACTAGATGGGATAATGAACACCTCGGTTTTTTGTCCCATCCAAATGACTAAACATTGTCGCTTGCCAGGCCCTCTGTCCTACTACCACTGACAAGGGGGGACCATACCGGAAAATTCTGATTAACTTTCTCGGCCAACACTGGGTTTGAACCTAAGACCCTCAGGCTAGCGAGCCATCGTCTTACTCACCAATCACTGCGGCAGCTCCCGATGTGCGACATTTAAGATCTTGAAATAACATCTGGCACTAATGATTTAGTACCAGACATCCTAAACTGTTTGACGGACATTCTGAACTTTTGCCAATAAGAAAACAGAAAAAGATTTCAACGCAAATTCGCATTAATTTGTAAACTACGTATATTTCAAGGGAGGCTATCGGTATCAGATATTGTTGGCCTATACTTTTTATAAAACCTCATAGAAACATGTATTCTTAAAAATCTAAGTTTAAAACAAAGTGTGGTCAACTGGGCAACATCGATGGTTTTCTCTAAAATCATTCTCATGAAAATCTACGTATAAAACAAAGTGTGGTCATCTGCCCAACATCGTGGGTTTTCTCTGTGTCCTCCCACACCTACGCTTAATTGATTCATTGGACTATGTTAGTCCCAAAATGATCTAGTCTGTCATGTTGACGCTAAACCTCATTTAAGCAGACAAATTAATATAAGAATTTGGCTTTTTATTTTTTTGTTTTGAATTATTACTTTTTGACAATGTTTAGAGGATGTAGAGATCTTGGCAAATAACATTTTAAAGAAATGTGACATGACAAGCTTGTCAGGGCTGTGGGCGCTGTGGCCCATATTACATTCATGCCCATATTACCCCCACCATATTCAACAAACTTATTTGAATAATATTGTTCAAATCAAACCCCATATTTTTTATCACAAAACAAAATTTATTGACCTCAGGATGGGTTGTAAAAAATAGGCCATAAATGACTAAACCATTTCACAGAATAAGACAAACCAGGACATGAATACCAAACATTACATCATACATGTACACCCGTACGCAGGTAAACACACAGACCTTTCATGACCTTTAACCTGTCATTACAGGTACATAAAATCACATGACCATGAAGGTATCTCTATAAAAGGTATGACAGGACAGGGTTTATTATTAATTTACCTGTATTTTAATCTTAAGGCCACTCCAATTCGATTTTCTGTGCTTCGGGAACATGAATAATAAATAGTCCCTTGAAGCCTGTTAAAAAATGTTTTGTTTATATAATATCGAAACTTAAATTTTTGGAATTAAAAGATTTAGAACAGCACTACCAAGCACATTTGGTTTTTAAATAAGTTTTTTTTCTTCCTGAAGAAATATGGAGGACAATTTATCTCGATGTCCCCGAAAAACAGAATGAAATTGGTATGGCCTTGCAGCTATAAATATATCATATTTAACAGATTTATGTAATGTTGAGTCAGCTATAAATAAAACTGTAACTAGGGGACAAAAACGCTGCATTCCTGCTTTCATTCATATTCATAGTCAACTTAGTAATTATGCCAAAGTTAAAGTTATTGTATTTCTAAAATACTGTATTCCTGAGAGAGAAAGAGCTGGACACAAACTAGGTCATTTCAGGACTAACATGGTTCAATTTTATTTCAATAATTCACTTACATGTAGGGGGACTTTAGCTATGGGAAGAAACTGTAAGCTTCAGATAAAAGACACGAGGTAGAACAGGCAACCCTACTTCTTGTCAGGTGCAAGCAGGGAATCGAAACCACACCAGTTGACTCAATGACAGAATTTATTACCAATATGATTAAAACACAGATCCTATATTGTTTCGTTTTTATAGTTCAAAATTTCGTTTTACTTATTTTTACTACACTAGGATCTTGACAAGTTGTTATATTACCGGTGTTCTGGTTGAAGTGGGGGATTAGCCAATGAAACTGTCAATTACGGCAAGTTCTTGGGTGCCATGCACGGAACTGTGGGTAAACCACTAGAAAAGTCAATGCTGATTGTTTAATCTATGTCTGACGTAATAGGGACAAAAGCTGTCCCTATGACCCTGACGCAACCTTCCAGTACAACTTGTCAACTCTTCTTGTAGTGTAGGCCATTGAAAGTATATAAAAAACGGAACAAAGGAAATATAGATCTGTATGGTGACCCATGGTCGCAATAGATCTGTATGTTAATCAGATTGGTCAATTACAAAAGCATTCCACAAATTATGCGGTTTAAAAGTCTCGTAATCTGTATCAAAGGAAACAATATGATGCTATCTCTGGTACAGAAATGGAATGATATGAGGTTTAACATCCTACTGTTCTGCTCCAACTGGGCTAATGAAGACGGGCATACGCCATACAGTGTTCTATAAGGGAAATTTTGTCTGGGCAGCGGAGTATGGCCTACTCTTATATCGAATTCCAACTGTCAAGGGATCTTTTACGTGCATGCCAATGTGTACATGGGGCCTAACTTTTTTTGTCCCATCCAAACGACTAGACAGCTGTCTCTGTCAGGCCCTCCCGTCCTGCACCACTGACAAGGGAAAGCCACGATGGAAAATCCCAATGGACTTTCTCGGCCAATGCAGGAATCCAACATGTGACCTCCAAGCTAGCGAGCCAGTGTCTACCCACTACTCTGGTACAGAAACTACTACATGTACAGTAATAACATGTTTCCCCACCTCAAATACATTCACTGAAAAATATCCATTCAAAACTGAACAATCAGTAATAATCCGGTTAACATACTATCAATAGTTATCTGCCCCTGAATAGTTGGAATTCTTCAGCACCATGAACATGTGTACATGTAATGGAACTAGTTGAATCAATATGACATAGGAATATATTACACTTGTGCCATTATAAAAACAGGTTGTTTTCAAATAAAACAGAGTTATACAAATACATGTACATGTGTTGAGACACAAGGCATGCTTTAAAGTAGCAACACTGGTTAATTTATAAAAGATAGGTTTGCCAGGCAACAAAACATACAGCTAGGGCTGGCAATCGATACCTATTTTAAATATCGGCAAACATTTCGGAAATATTAATATACAGGTATGGGCAAATTTGAATGATTAACTGTTTGTATGCTAGTTAATTATTCATTGTTATTGTTGTAAGCGACCGCGAAAAGTACCGTCGCGGATGTTGTACCTTAGTCATTAGTGTGCGTGTTTTTAGTTTTAGCGGTTTTGAATGATATGACAGTGATTGTTAGACACCAAACATTCCGTTAATTTCATTTTATTGAAGCTCCCTTATTTTTTATGCATCCATATCAAGAATTGAATATCGATATTTTCGCGTAGTTGCCCACAGCAGCTATTAAAACGAACCACATCCAGTCTTTTCATCCGAGTTAAAACATTGAAAACTTTACATACAAGTTTTAAATTGGCTGGCAACCAAAACAAGAGAGAAATGGGGTTTAGCTTCCACTCGACACAAACTAGGTCATTTCGGAACCAACATGGTTCAATTTTATTTCAATAATTCACTTGTGTGTAGGGGTCTTTAGTAGTGGGAGGAAACCGGAGGACACAGAGAAAATCCACAAGGTTGGACAGGCAACCCACTCGTCACATACAAGCAGGAATCGAATCCATGCCACTTGACTCAACGGCAGCATTTTGTTAAATGACCACACTATATTTGATTCCATTAGACCATTACAATACATGTTTTCGCTTCGATGTACAGAATACTTGTGAACGCTTTACCATGACAACTAGATCTACGATTGCGCACACACACACAAAGCATTACTATTCATTTATTCAAAGGTCATGAATATTCATGTTAACCTACAAGACCACCCAAGCCCCTACTAAAATGAGGCGCGTAATGTGACAGAGATAAACAATGTAAAATTTTAATATTAGTTACTAGGTTGGAGAAGAATTCTGTCCAGACAGTGGGAAATAAGTTTGATATTCTAACTTTAGAAAATACACACATCACTGATTATAATAAAGTGAATTTCTGGTAGGTTATGTTTATTGATGTACATATGCCATAGATACATCAACGTGTTGCTAGGCAGGTTCATATTTCTATCATAATACAATGTTAACATGGGGAGCCAACACATTCTGCTGTTGGGGGAGCCGATACATACAATAGATTAATGAAGATGTACATACAGTGTGCTATGAGGGGCAACTTTGTCCAGACAGCTACACTGTACGGTCTACTCTTATATCGAATTCCAACTGCCAAAGATTCTTTTATGTACAGGCCAATGAGTATATAGAACCTCAGTTTTTTTTGTGCCACCCAAACAACGATACATTGTCCCTTGCCAGACCATCTCTCCTACACCAATTGACAAGCGAAATGAAATGAAATGAAATGGGGTTTAACGTCCTACTGTTCTGCTCCTATACTGGGCTAATGAAGACGGGCATACGCCAGACAGTGTGCTAGGAGGGAAATTTTGCCCGGGCAGCGGCACTATCGCCTACTCTTATATCGAATTCCAACTGCCAAGGGATCTTTTACGTGCATTCCAATGTATACACGGGACCTCGGTTTTTCGTCTCATCCGAATGACTAGACAGCTGTCCTTGTCAGGCCCTCGGTTCTGCACCACTGACAAGGGGAAACCACGCCAGGAAATCCAGATGAACTTTCTCGGCCAACGCAGGTTAACGAGCCAATGTCTTACTCACTGAGCCAAAATGGCTCCTCATACTTAGTGAACCAACAGTAGAAAATTGCACAACTCTGATAGATTAGATATAATAAACATTTTTAGCATTATATTTATTTTTATACATTTTTTACACAAATTTATTTTTATTTTTGTAAATTGCAAAACACTGACAGCTATAATAAATATTTTTAGAATTATATTTATTTTTATATATTTTTTACACAAATTTCCTAAATGTAACTGTATTTTTGTTTTAAGGTTAAATTCTTTCAAATTCCAATTCAATAACATATAAATTGACTGTCCATTGAGTTCTCAACCTGGTCAATTTCACTGTCTGACTCAAACGTGAATTTCGATATACACACAAGCTGGCAATGTAGATATGTGTTCAGGTACAGCTACGTGCCGTTACAAGAAAATTAAACAAAGCCTGCAGTCAAATGTCAAATGACACTAACATGTACATGGGATGCAAGAGATAATTTGCAATTTCCCAGAATTGTCGGCAAACTTTCTTTTTCTCGGCGAAGGAATACACATATTTACAGAGACATTAGAAAAATTTGACAGGATTCAACTACACGGCTAAATCGTGCATGTTCAAATTTGATGTGTACGACAAATTTTGAGAGGAATATGCCAATCTCTTACAATCTACGAGTCGACCAAATTTGTTTTAGTCTTTGTCAAGGAATTTAGCCTACACTTTCTCAAAATACTGTACGAATCGGAGTGAAGTCTGTATCACTACAGGCCCGGGACTGTACAGCGCAGTGGACGCTTACGGCTAGCCCCAGATCCATTCACTTTATTTGATATGTTCGTTTGTGGTTTCTGTGTATTATATGTTGTCTGTAGATTTGTTTTTGTGTAAATTATGTGTGGTGCAGTCCACCTGCACTTACTAATATATTAAGTACATGTAGTACAGCACTTGGGATGTAATTTATTTTAATAAAATACATTTTTAAACAAGTCAGATGTAAATACAATAGATTTAGACTAATTTAATTTTTTTTTAAATTGATTTAGTTGTAATACATGCATCACCCCAGAATTAACACTACTTTCTTTCATAAGAAACAGTAAGACTTGATTGAATCCTAAAACAGACAGCTTCCTGGTTGAAGAGCTCATAGATCTAAGGGAAACAACTCTATGCAAGTTATTGATTCTTCTCTTTCTGATTATATTATAATAATGCAACAAGACAGGTGGATTGATTTACAATGTGTATTTTGTGAATTCATCAATTTCTGTTCCCCCTAATTTAATCTCATCAGGTGTGGTAATTACAATTTTAACTACAGCAGACACATTCAACTGTAGCTGATTTCAAACTGCAAATCGACTAGCCACAAAATTTCTGATCTTTTACTGAGGCACCAAGACAAGTCTGGACATAAAACACCGGTCACAGACAACATTTTCAAGTACAAATTATCACATACATAGATTATAATATATAGCGTATATATTGTCAGAGAAATAAGGTTTAACGCCCACTCAACACAAACTCTAGGTCATTTCGGGACTAAAACATGGCTCAATTATATTTCATTATTTTCCTTGCATTTAGGGGTCTTTAACATTGGGAAGAAACCGGAGAACCCTGACAAAAATCCACAAGGATGGACAGGCGACCCTACTATTTCTCACGTATGAGAGTGGAATAGAAACAATGAAAGTGAAAGTGCCTTTTCTCAACCCAAATATGTCCATTCCCAACCCATTACAGGGATCCCAAATGACTCAAACCATCGATTCAAACACACTAGTCTGGTCTAATTAATGCTTCCACTTTCAAACGAATTCTTGTTGTTTAGCTGACGGTGCCCTAATCCTATAGAGTGACTATAGACAGACATCTTGTGGAATTGGTGGCGTATACACTCATGCCCATCACCGACGCGCATGAGTGCAACTTGATGTAGCATTGTTTCCTATGTGGACAGTAAAGTACAAGTTACAAGGCTTAAATAGTGAAGTGGCTAGGGAATAGATTCGTCTTTTTTCCCCATCATAATGCCTCGCTCGCCATGACAATTTTCGAGTCGCATGTTCAACTGGCTTTTTTGCTCGATTTTAAGGCTCTTTGTCAACGATTTCCGAACGTTTACTAAGATGAAAATATCAGCCAAATAGCTCTTGGAATGGCTACAGATGCAACGAAATGACGGAAAATTTTCTTGGGGACACCCCCCATCCCCTCTCAGCGGCGTGCCCCATCTCCAAGGTCAGTGCCCTCATTTTGCAGCGCTTCCCCTTTTAAAAATTCCTAGATCCGCCCCTGGCGCATGCACTAACCATTCGGCCAAAAAGAAAGTCAAAATATAAATCGTTTTCAGAAACTTGCTACCAGTGCTTGAGATAATTGTACATGGTTTTTTGATTAGCAATGATTTGAGTACATGTACGGAGGGAGCAGGTGGATACTAATTATATAAACTCTATCATATTGATTTATAATAACAGACTTCGGATACATCTAACCACACTGGCTATCATAGCATGGTATTTTATAATCAACATGACCACAGAGAGAGACTGGACACAAACTAGTTCATTTCTGGGACTAACATACATGTATGGTTCAATTTTATTTCAGCGAGAGAGAGAGAGAGAGAGAGAGAGAGAGAGATGGGGGTTAACGTCTACTGGACATAAACAAGATCATTTCTGAGACTAACATATGATTCAATTTTATTTCAGAGAGAGAGAGAGTCTACTGGACACAAACTAGATCATTTCTGAGATTAACATATGGTTCAATTTTATTTCAATAATTCGCTTGCACATAGGGGTCTGTAGTTGTGGGAGGAAACCAGAGAAACCATGAGGTTGGAGAGGCGACCCTACTTCTTGTCACGTACAAGCGGGGAAATAGAAAACATGCAACGTGACCTGGCTTGGATTCAATCGTATATTTTTTATAAATACTGAATGCAACTGATATTCCTTTCAGAAATTAAACTAGTTCGTACATGCAAGTCATTCAATTTAAGCTTGATAACGTCGAGAGAATACTCTTCAAAACATCGTCAAATAACTAAGCCGCCGTTTTTTTGCGGGATCTGAGTCGATATGTAGGATTGTTGTTTGAGATGTATGTCTATATTTTGTTCTGATCGTACATTCGTCTTGTGTAATTATTTGTGTGGTGCTTTGATTTGCAATAATTTACATTGAACACTAATGGTTATAGAATCAGTTTTAAATACGCCAGTGCCAGTGAGTGCCGAGTGTTTTACCATGACAGATCGTCACCAACAAGACATCAGACAAATATAATTGGTGTGTACAGGCCTTTAACACAACAAATATTCCATGGTGTGTACAGGCCCTTAACATGTCAAATAATCCTTGGTGTGTACAGGCCCTTAACATGACAAATATTCCTTGGTGTGTACAGGCCTTTAACACAACAAATATTCCTTGGTGTGTACAGGCCCTTAACAGACAAATATTCCTTGGTGTGTACAGGCCCTTAACATGACAAATATTCCTTGGTGTGTACAGGTCTTTAACACAACAAATATTCTATGGTGTGTACAGGTCTTTACTTTACACGATTTCTGGATTAGAACTTAAATGAGCAAGAGAGCATAGTCTCGATAACATATTCAACAAAATTTATTACTTGGATTCTTGGTAAATCATTTACCTTTCAGACAAATTCTATTTCTGATTTAACAAATGGCTTGAGGTCAGCTAAATGTACATGTAGGCCTAGTTTGAGGTTGCCGGTGTCCAACATGTAATTGAAATGTTGGTTTGAGGTTGCTGGTGTCTAACATGTAATCGAAATAATTTGCATACCAAAAACTTTTTGTTCCTTTCACTGACATTTGTGGTTAAAAATATTATGCAAATTTCTTTTCTCAAAAATTTCCCGAACCTAAATCCTTCTCTTTAGGGATCAAACTTCAATTACCTGTATTATGTGTGTTAAATATGTTTCTGTTTTAGTCCCCCCCCCCCCCAACCTTTCACTACTAACATGTATATCACCAATTGGAAAGTTTATCACCATTGACAACAAGGTACTTATGGCAACTGGTCACCACACTACTACATAGACTACAAATGGCTATTTCAATCAAGCCTGAACATAAGGCATCTGTCACAGAACATATTATAATCTATAGGTTGTGTGATAATTTGTTGTCTGACAATACCTGTGACAGGTGTCTTTTGTCCAGTCTGATCTATATATATATATATATATATATCCTAAAATATTAGCACAACCCTTAAAGCTGTACTACTTTGTTTCACGGTAAACCATGAAAAGATAAAAAGGTGCAATGTATGCTGACACAAATTGATTTCAACACTGGCTTAATAACATTTTAAAGTACTTTTAATATATATGTCCTGACTTGTACACGTATAATATGGTGTGTGATAATCTGTACTTGACAAAGTCTGTGACAAGGTGCTTTATGCCCAGATCTGATTTCAATCCTGCTTTAAATAGTTCTCAGATAAATATATGAATATTCAAAGATAGATGTGATCATACATACAGTAGTATTCACACACTCACATTGATAGATGTGGTCATACATACACAGTAGTATTCACACACTCACATTCAACTACATGTACTTTATCAAGACTATTGATTCTAGGGCCTGTTTTCTATGTACATGTACGTGCTTTCACCATCGTAAAATCTAATGTAATTGGATTGTTTACATGTACATGTAACCTACGAAAACGCGTGCAGAAATGCTGCGAAAACGCATACATGTAAAACAGGCTTAACAGATGTGTTTGTATTGGCAATTCAATATTAATTGAAATTAACAGAATTTGCAATCTGATTCTTGTCTACCATATGAAATTATTAGTAATATTGTTCAATGCTATCAACAAATTCTAAAAATTAAATAGACACCTGAGGAAATAAAATTCATATAAAATTCACAAAGCACCAAAAACAATGTACATCTGTCACAAACAATGTATTAAAGATACATTATGTAAGATTTAGATAAAGAGCTAGTCATTCTTGCTATAACAGTTCGAAAATAGATAATGTAAAATGAATAATTTGAAAATTTCATTCAAATTACTCTAAGCCAAAAAAAAAGGGTTTCTGTTTCCTGTAACGGATGGAAAATAGGGTAGGGTTGGTAGGAAGTTTTTTTTTTATTTAATGTTACATTGTTAGATCTAGTAGATGTACCGTAGCATAATATTCTGTGCGAAAATCTTCAATTTTATGTTACGTTGAGTCGCCGCCGAGGAACATGAAGCATGAATAGATTGGTGGATGGAATTTTTGGATAATTGTTTAAAATTTATCAGAGGCTAGATTATGATTTAAATATTCTCTTAGGGGGCGCAAATGGACTTTTTAGTCGTTCTATGCTAAAAAAAAAATAGCGTAGGGAGGCCATTTTGTTCAAGGGTAAGAACTCACGATGAAAACTTAAAAAATCATTTATTTGTCTTGTTTTAAATACCAATCGAGCAGATCCTATCCACCTGTTTGAAATATACGTTAGCTTGTTTTTGTCAAATTGCGTGCCGTTACTTATTAGAACGAAGGTTGTGAGGATTATGGCTTTTCAGGATGTGCAGTGTTAAATCTATACGAAACCTGTAGTCCCGATTTTCACGTCAGTTGGCAATCTCGCGTCAAATCGTTCGCTGTACAGTGCTCGCTTATTCCGATCGGTAAATGCAGATTCAAAGAACGATGACATTTATATCCATTTATAGCAATAAATAAAGTCATTTTCATGAATCCAGTAGGCTTAGCGTATTTTGAATGGTCGCTCGTTGAACCAAAAAGTTTTTTATTTCCCTTGAGACTAAAAAAATAATTGAGTCCGCAGGTTTTGTAATGGGTTGGTCGGGTTACCGGAAACATAACATTTTTTTTTTGGCCCTATTGCGATCGAAGATATTAGCCTTTGAAGGTTTGACAAGATGTGCGCAATAATTTCAACCACCTTACTGGTTGTTCAAAGTTAAGTCTCGCTCCTCCATTTTTAGCTTAAATCAAAATATGGCTGAACTGTTCTAATCTTTTTAATATCGGAGAAATCCGATGCCACCGAGAGTTGATTATGGCCTGGATAAGTTAATTAATGTTTAATTAATAATTTAGAAAACATTTTAAGCCTAAAGAAAGACCTGCAATAGGCAGATTTAGCTCTTGCATAATGTTTGTTTAATGTTATCATATTCTGTAAGATTCATGGACATCAGTTGATAATTGCAGTCTGCAGTTGTGCCATATGAAATGTATTAATATTTTACACTGTGCGTGTAGTATTTGACCAAGCATGTTCAATGGCAAGTAAACTTTATAAATATCATCAGGTTGATTATTTTTTTTTCTTAATAGGGTTTGTCGTACTATTGTGCAGCAACCAGTATAATGAAGATAGGCCATGCACAGTGTGGGGCTATTGGCGAAATTTGCTACGGCAGTGTGATTTCTGATTTGTGGTTGTACGGTAATTTGGATTCCACAGGGTGCAATCTGAGACACAATCACCCATTGGCTGACAAATATGTATGAATTGGCCATACATTGTAGAATTCTTAATTTAGAATATTGGCTGAGCGCAGCTATGAACCGGTCTGCCCAGACGTCGGTTTGAAAATGGCAGACCGATTTAAATGAATGTTTATGTTTTTGTTGCGCACAATTCTTCATGAAAATAGTGTTGGATTATTATAAATTTGTGTCGGATGTGGCAAGAAATGATTCCTTTTGGCGATCAAAGAAGAATCACAGTGAAAAATTAGACGGTAAGGATTCCAAAATAGCCTTAGAACTGAGATGGGGGAAAAGCCTTATTTTCATATTAGTTGTCTTTAGGACGCGCCAGTAACGAGAAAGCACTAGGGGTTACTAAAGTACATGTAACTATCTGTAGTTGTAGGGTGAAGACATGGGGATAGGAAAGAATCTGTGCAGACTTACCGGGCCCTCTAGAGTTAGGTCAGCTTCCCCCTCGTTACTTCGATCCGAAGTCATTGGGTCAGCTGGTCTCTTCTACGTTTCACTCAACCTAAAATAAAATAGAATTTAAATTTTAAATCATATGAAATGGGGTAAATGTCCTACTGTTCTGTACTGATGGACCTAATGCAGTGTGCTGTGGGGGAAATTTGACCCCGACAGAGGTTCAACGGTCTACTCTTATATCGAATTCCAACTGTCAAGGGTTCTTTTACATGTAAGCCAATGTGTATACAGGCCCTCAGGTTTTTATGCCCCACCCAAAAAACTATACATCGTCTCTTCCCACCCAGGCCTTCTATCCTGCACCTACATGTATGACAATAGGGATCCACATCTGAAAATCCGGATGAACTTTCTCGGCCACAGAGAGAGATGGGGTTTAATGTCCACTCAACACAAAAAAGGCCATTTCGGGACTAACATATGGTTCAATTTTATTTCAATAATCTGCTTGCGAATGGGTGTCTTCAGCAGTGGGATGAAACTGGAGGACCTGGAAAAAACCCACAAGGTTGAACAGGCGACTCTATTCCTTGTCACGTACAACCAGGTAATCGAAACCACACCAGTTGACTCAATGACTGACCTTATGATACAAAGTCCATTTCGGGACTAGCATATGGTTTAAATTTATTTCAATAATTTGTTTGTGCATAGGGATCTTTAGCTGTTGGAGAAAACCAAAGGACCCAGAGAAAACCCACGTACAAATGTACTTGTAGTTGAACACGACCCTACTCCTTGTCACATGTCAAGCCAGGAATAGAAACCACACCTCTTGACTCAATGACAGACTTCATCATCTAAAGTACACGCGTTAAACCACAATGTTTGTTTCACTAAACTTGTTCCAGTGGACTGTCCGATTTTATAAGTTTTATAGTTCCGAAATGACCTGGTTTGTGTTGAGTCGATGGTAAACCCATTCTCTCTTGTGCGTAGTGTACAGTTCTCGTCAATATATATTATATATATCATAGCTTTTCATATCATACATGTATTTTACAACAATACAAAAAACTGTAAATGGGGTTCAACGTCCTACTGGTCTGCACTGACTGGGCTAATGAAAACGGACATCCCTCTTTACATCATATAGAGCCATGTACATAATAATGATGGCTTATGTTACAGACTTCATATCAAATCAAACACTGTATTACATGTAAAACAAACGGGATGAATTCAGTTATTTATAATCCTACTTTCTGCTCCAACTGGGCTAATGAAGACAGTGGGCTATGAGGGAGGAAGTATGTGTGCGTTAATGTGCACATGGAACCTGGGTTATTCATCCCATACGAACGACTCGACAGCTTTCCTCGTCGGGCCCTCCCTCCCTCCGTCCTGAACCATTGACAAGAAGAAGCCATGCCGGAAAATCCTGGGGAACGTTCTTGTTCAACACTGGGGGCTAACCGGAGACCTCCAGGCTTGTAAGCCAGCTTTCTCCTCAATGAACCACTGTGGCTCCTATAATCATGAAATGAAATAAAATGGGACCTCCAGGCTTGTAAGCCAGCTTCCTCCTCAATGAACCACCGTGGCTTCTATAATCATGAAATGAAATAAAATGGGACCTCCAGGCTTGTAAGCCAGCTTCCTCCTCAATGAACCACCGTGGCTCCTATAATCATGGACATTCACCTTTTATACAAATTAATTTAAATAACACCAATGGCATTTTATCTACACTGAAGCTCATCCTGTAATCAAGGCTTGTAACAGCTGATCAGAACACACCATTACATTCAATCATCAGTTAATTAAACAATTTACATGTATATCAATGAACACACAGTGCTGAGGCTGATACCATTTTAAATATTATCGATCGATGCACGGAAAGCAAACATCAATACTCGCAAATTAAATTAAAATACCTTGACTTAAATTAAGTCTGTTAAAAGGATTATTTAGTGAACAAATTAATTCTAATGTAATTTTCTCTCTGCAGTATAAATGTCAAAGCAAGTATGAAAAACATTGCTGGAATTTTTTCAGTGGAGAAATCATATTTATAGGGGACTATTGGAACTGATAAGAGAATAAATAACAGATCGCTACCGAACTACAATAATTTAATTCTTCATAACTTTTCAATGCATTTGTTTTAATATCCACTCTATGTTGAACATACATTATGCAAGAGCTAAATCTGTCTATTTCAGGTCTTTCTTTAGGCCTGAAATGTTATCTAAATTATTAATTAGACATTAATTAACCTATCCAGGCCATAATCAACTCTAGATGGCAGCGCTAGCCTGCGATCTTTAGTGGATTGTAAGTCGTTTTACTGCATAACTTTCCTTCTCTATTAAACGATTAAATGGATAATCGAGACTATGCTGTTTATCGTACTGACTTTAGTAATGATGACCGAGGCTTATGGGAATTTCAGTCGCTTAGTTCTCGGTTCATAATGGTTCAATTTTTATTTCAATACTTCGATAACGCGTAGGGGTCTTTAGCAGTGGAAGGAAAGCGAAGGACCCGGAGAAAACCCACGAGGTTGAACAGGCGACCCAACTCCTTGTCACATATAACCGGGAAATTGAAACCACGCCAGTTGACTCAATGACAGACTTTATGATACTACGCGCACGGCTGCACGAGCTAACCATTCGGCCATCCAATCCCCCAACTGTCAATTGACATCCAAACTAATTACTCATGTCCAAAGGACTCGAGCTTACATGAAAGTTTAAATGTGTTCCCCTGTTCGATGTATAGCAAGTAGACCAGTAATCATGTTGCACCATTTATGAAATTTTAAATGCTTTATCCACTTTGATGCGTAGCAAGTGGGTTAGTTATCGTCCTACACCACTTACGATGGAAACCAGACTGATCGTCTCTGCTAACACATGATCCAACCAAGGACACCCCTGCATGGTTACTGGTTAGTTACCCATCCTCACAGTGGCTTACTTTTCAAAACAGAATTTAACTATATGGAATGCGAATGACTGTGGAGCAGCTGCGACTCCGTGAGTAAGACGCTGGACTCTCTGTCTGGCGTAGTATCCACCTTTCAGTGTTGCAGGACAGAGGACCTGACAAGGAAATAACTTCTTACTGACATCCGAAATAATGCATGGAAAAAAAACCATGACGATTGGAATTCAAAATAAGAATAAGCGATTAGCCTACCATTCCTCATTTTATTTTTGAACGATCCAGAGTTTTAGTAGTGCAAGCAGATAGGCTTATCCACAAAGGATTTATCAATATTCATAATTTGAAGTCACAAATAAATTTCTCAGCGGGAAGTTGTGAGAGGGTCTATACAATCAGATTTTTTTTCAAATCTTGTTTTGTACCGGTAAGCTTATGGCTTATTCCATATTTTTTATTTCCCGAATGCAGTGAATTTTAATTAGATTAAACTAATAATCTGTTCATGGTTACGCTTATTGACATATTGCTGAACATATCAAGTCCGAATAAAATACATTTTTATCTATAAGTATGATAGACAGTGAAGACGTCTGAATTGCTATAAATTGATCAATCCAACATTATGTTCCGTAGACGTACTTACGTAGTGCAAATTCCCAGCATAAAATACTGAACATTAATAGGAGAAATATAAAGCTCATATTATAGAAGAATTTGATAATTCAAAGATTAAACGTATACGAGTGAACGACTGTGCAGAAAATATGCAAGCTGCAAGTTGAGAAAGGGCATAATCAGATGATTCTTGGTTGGCAAGTTGAAAGTTTTCTCAGGTTGTGGGGGCCGCCATATTGTTTCATCAAACAAGCCATCTATGGCCGCGTTTCATTCGATTGATACTATATCTCACCGTAAAAAAATTCAAATTATTAGATCGTACAATGTTGTATCGAAGTGGTAGGAACCTTATAAACTGTGAATTAATCCAAAAATTCGCGAAGGAACTTGTGAAAACAACCAAATCTTCATGGAAATGATATGGGGGCGCCACTGCTCGACTACGCCTGCTGGTTGTCCTTACATGTTGAATGTGGTTTATAGATTATTTGCGCTTGTACGGACATGACAAGTACAAAATTAGATTCCTTAGGCATTAAAGAATCGAATGTCAATATATTCCAGTTCTAAATTACGTGTTTATAATCCAATTTAGTCCATTACACTTTACACGTGACTGCAGCAAAAATAACCGCAGAACATGGCGTCGACTATTTAGAATGAGCATGCTTTTTTTCCAAATTTCAGCTTACCTTCAATCGGTCGCTAATTGAGGCTTTCCTGGTATCCTCACTAACTACAGCTAACAAACCCAACCACTGCTAAACTAGAAAAACACGAAAATACATTTACTATCATCAAAAACAACGAAAATCTGCATGCAAGGGACAGCTCCGTATCGTAACCTTGTGAGTCGATCGACAGCCACCCTGGTCACATGGGGCGCTCACATCCAACATGGCAACCACTCAATGAATGCAAATAAACTGATTAAGTTATTTCTTAAAGGATATTGTCCTAGTTTAGGATAAAGGAAATGACAGGTAATGGTGTTAATTATTTAGATACTTTTTATTCGGTTTTAATTACATGTTTCGTTATTTCCGCCTTTCACGAGCCGCATTACAGCTAACGGAGTAATACATAATAATGGCGCGAGTGATGCGGTCTTGGGATATGGAGACGCGGAACTTCATTATTTGTAATGATTAAAGCGACCAGTATTCTGTAATAATCCTGCTAATTATGCATGTATCAGGCGGAGAAAACGTATTTATTCTATTTCATCGGCTTCTGCTCGACGACTTTCTTCTTGCAATGGTTGTTAACCGAATAGTTTTATCTGAGGCGAGGAGCCAATTGGAATTTTTCCGTGAAATGTCGTTTACCGTCGTGAGCTTTGCCCTTTTATGGAAACGCGATTTATTGAAAACGACTCACACTGGATTTAAACTGTGTTGTTTCTAGCCATCAAAATTTTTAATTAAATGAGTTTAGCACCAATCAAAGTATAAATAACAAGGTGTTAATTAGAATGTCGATTTGAACTGCATGAATTGAGTCATTTGACCCGCCGATCAGACGAAATGACCTACTTGAAACTTCTCGCGAGGCACAGGAACGGCTAACACGCGGATACACAGTCACTATGGATAGTAGTGTATGGGCCAAGCACACCGCAATAACTACTGTCAGTAGGCTATTCTTGTATTGTAGATAGTGAACGCCAACGGTTGCCCTGCAAAACAATATATTCTCGAATTAAAAACATATAGGGTTCATGAAGTTTTTACCTGAGATATATACAATTATTAAAGCAATATTAATATTGTCAATCGATAATATAGCAAGTCAACGTGCCGGCTTGATAAACTATCACAAATTACCACGTGGAGTATTTTAACACTGTTCATTTTGAACACGTGGTTTGATATGTACACGTTTATATAAAAAAAAAAAATTTTTTTAAACATTCCACGTCACGTCATAATACAGTTATTGCAATATAATTTCAGCGAGATTGTGGATAGGTTTATTAATTCTATTTATTGATTTCATAGGAATGTGTTTCTGTGTAAAATGTAAATCCTGTTAATGTTATCGCTCGATCCTGTTCGGCTCATAACAGTCGGAATAACATGTTTGTGTTTGGTTTCTAATCCAGTTTTAATTGATGTTTGTCATCAGTGTCAATCATAGCCAGTGTGATATTTCATAACAAGGTAATGACGGAAATTAATCTAATATCAGTATAAATTTTAAGTTTTTCGAATTAGGCTACATAGGCGACTATTGTAACTATAAATAGAGAGAGGGGGAGGGAGAGAGGGTTTAACGTACACCGGACACAGACTAGGTCATTTCGGGACCAACACATGGTTCAATTTTATTTCAATAATTCGCTTACACATAGGTTGGACAGGCTACTACTTTACTCCTTGTACAACCGGGGAATCAAAACCACGCCAGTTGACTCAATGACAGACCTTATAATACAACGCGCGCACGTGAAATAAACAGACACAACACGATGTATTGAAATATGAAAAAAAAAAATCTAAAAAAAAAGAAATATATACATGAAATGTGTTAAATAGAATATATGTAGGCGTAGATAAATTAGTCTACAACCTTTGGCAACAAAATATCATCGGTGAAAGAGCGAGACATTTCGGACTTAAATACCAATGTGCACCAACAATTATTATGAAACTTATTGTCTTGCTGAGAGTATTATGAAATAGTAAGTGCAGGGGGACCGCACCACACTCAATTACTCAAGATAAACCCACGGACAGGAAACAATATACAGACACCACAAACAACAAACGGATCAGATCAAGTGAGTGGGTCCGGAAGATAACCGTATCTAGGCGACCACTGCGATGAACTGTCCCGGGCCTGTCCTGATACAGATTTCACTCAAAATGAAAAACAGATTAATAAAAGGGAAGCAATTCAAGAACAGGGAAATATGTCCCAAAATACCAGCGAGTCATGATCGGCTACAGTGCTACAAGAAATCTCAATGTAGGCACATTGAAGGAAAAAACCTTTATAAATAACCATTTTCCTGAAATGTAGTAAAACACCAAGTAAAATTAAATGGCTTATGCAGTACACAAAAATAGGGATCAAAACATTATAAGCGTTTGAAAAAATTCAAGTGTATTAATTACAAAGTTACACATTGTGAGTTTTATATAATGGATGCTGAACAATATACAATGTTGAAATCTGAGCCCAGTCATATATTCTAACACACAAAAGGAACCAGCGTGAAAATACACAGAAATGTGTTCGAAAATGCAGTGGGGGTTAACGCCCTACTTTTTTGCACCGACCAGACTGAAAACGGGCATAGATAAATGAAATGAAATGAAATAAAATGGGGTTTAACGTCCTACTGTTCTGCTCCGACTGGACTAATGAAAACGCGCATACGTCATACAGTATGAGGGAAATTTTGTCAGCGGCGCTACGGCCTATACTCTTATTTCGAATTCCAACTGTCAAGGGATCTTTTACGTGTACACTGGAAAATACAGGGGAACTTTCTCATCCAACACCGGGATCGAAACCCAGACCCCCCTCTCAGTTAGTGAACCAGCGCCTTACTGAGCCACTGTGGCCCCCTCCCCCACATGTGTTCACAGCTTTTATCAGTAGTATTGTAACGTATAACTTCTATACACAAATTTTGAATAAAACCTCATAATATGAAAGGTCTAAAGGGTCCACAATGTTGCTTTTGGAATTTAGATCTATAAATAAACAGATGTCGGAGGGGAAAATATGATGGAATCGTTAGTATACGTGACATGGTGATTATTGTGGGGTGGGTCTATAAGTAATGTATGAGGTCGGTGTCTTTATTAACTCACAGTTGACATCAAAACTTTTTAGCAAAAAGCACCCGACTAAAGAGGAAGGAAGACATCTTTCATTTTCAGCCATAGCTCTTCCTACAGATGTTTCCCTTTGTCATTGTCTAGTGGTTCGAATGGGGCGACAAATACATGTAGAGGTCCCGTATAGACCGGAAATGAGAGAGAAATGGGGTTTAACGTCCACTCGACACCAACTAGGTCATTTCGGGACTAACATGTGGTTTAATTTAATTCAATAATTCGCTTGCGCGTAGTTTTCTTAAGCAGTGGGAGGAAACCGGAGGACCCGGAGAAAACCCACGAGGTTGGACAGGCGACCCTACTCCTTGTCACGTACAGCCGGGATTCGAAACCACGCCAGTTGACTCAATGACAGACTTTATGATACAACGCGCACCATTCAGCCATGGGATCCCCCCCCCCTTAGTGAAATCAAACATGTAATACCTCTGACAACAATCTGAATCGAAATAGTGACCTGGCTGTTTCGAGGGATTTTTGTTGAGGGGTCATTCATCATCGGACCAGCAGATAAGAGCAAAATATCGATTGCACGTAGTTCATAATCAAATTCTGCACCGGTCAAAACAGTGAATCAGCTGATGGTAAAAGCCTGCAGTCACAGCCGCGAGATTAAAATCACAAATTAACCAGTAAAATCTCGAAAAATAACGGCAAGTAGCGCGTAGTGGAGCGAATTTTCTGGAATTGCAGTTTGAGTTTGAGACATCCTGAATCAAATTCAGAATTTTTTGAAACTCTGAACCCAGGTTGGGAATTACATCATCCCAATAATGGTCAGTAAAATTCCCGATTTCGGGATGGAAATAATTTTCATATTTTTCATTTAATATCGCCCGAAAAAATTGTTTTTCCCGACTCCGTCCGGGTGGCTGCAGCTGGGAATCTTTATCCCTTACACATATAATTGTTAATAAACTATTATTATTATTATTATACAGTGTTTGCAGCTGGGAATCGATCTTTATCCCTTGCACATATAATTGTTAATAAACTATTATTATATTATTATAAAGTGTTTAAATCACATAAAGGTCACCACGGTGGTTCAGTGAGTAAGACCTTGGCTCGCTATACTGGATGTTTCGATTCCCCGGTTGTACGTGACAAGGAGTAGGGCCGCCTGTCCAACCTCATGGATTTTCTCAGGAAGCTCCGGTTTCCCCTCACTGCTAAATAGACCCCTACGCGCAAGTGAATTATTGAAATAAAATTGACCCATGTGTTAGTCCCGAAATGACCTAGTTTGTGTCGAGTGGATGTGAAACCCTCTCTCTCACTCTCTCTTTCTCTCTCTCTCTCTCTCTCTGGGGGGTTGGATGGCTGAATGGTTAGCACGTGCGCGCTGTATCATAAAGTCTGTCATTGAATCAACTGGCGTGGTTTCGATTCCCCGGTTGTGCGTGACAAGGAGTAGGGTCGCCTGTCCAACCTCGTGGGTTTTCTCCGGGTTCTCCGGTTTCCTTCCACTGCTAAATACCCCTAGGCGCAAGCGAATTATGGAAATAAAATTGAACCATATGTTAGTCCCGAAATGACCTAGTTTGTGTCGAGTAGACGTTAAACCCCATTTCTCTCTCTCTCTCTCTCTCTCTCTCTCTCTCTCTGGAGTCACGGTGGCTAGGCGGTTAAGACGCTGGCTCGCTAGCCTGGAGGTTGGGTGTTCGATCCCAGCATTGGCCGAGAAAGTTCATCCAGATTTCCCCTTGTCAGTGGTGCAGAACGGATGGCCTGACAATGACAGTTGTTTAGTCCTTCGGAAGAGACGAAAAACCGAGGGCCCGTGTATATATTGGACTGCACGTAAAAGATCCCCTGGCAGTTGGAATTCAATATAAGAGTAGGCGATAGTGCCGCTGCCCGGGCAAAATTTCCCTCATAGAACACTGTATGGCGTATGCTCGTCTTCATTAGCCCAGTATTGGAGCAGAACAGTAGGACGTTAAACCCCATTTCATTTCATTTCATCCCTCCCAATCTCTCTCTCTCTCGCTAACCTGGATTTTCCGGGTATAAATAACACGAGGCACGTGTTGTTGTCAGCTGACCTATATATTAAAGAGTAGATAGGATTATATTATATAATAATCAGTTTCATTATTCATAACATATACATATAACATTACTCTCCATTGGTTGACACGGACATACGTCACAGTTGCTAGACAGGAGATAAACATCAATAAACATAACACAGGGTATTATAATACATTTTATATATTGGATCTTATTGTAAAACATTTCCGATATTCTCATTTCATAATGTCACATTCATTATTCGCTCTATCTATTAGGAACACGTATATCATATGTATATTATTTGTACATAGATCTATATAATGTGTAGGAATTTGTATAGTTCAGAATAAATACAACTGCAAGTTAAAAACAAATATATCTTTAAGTTAGAAAGAAAAGTTTCCTGGAAAGTAGACTTTCCCCAAATTGTTTTTAACAGCCTCTGTAAGATTTCAGTTACACCCGAAAATTCTGGACCTTACAACAGCTTCACATTGTGTAACAAATGTGTAAATTGATATTCTTTCATTAGGGTAATTTAATAAATTTAAATACAGCTATTGGTTTAAAAAAGAAAAAGTACAATAGTCTTCAGATATTTCTGTTTAGATTAATTATTTTTCTCGCCCCGCCCCCACCCCACTGACAGAGTGTTTAGTTTTTAACCATGACATGTTCCCTTGAAAACCAAGAACAGCGTTGGCGCCATCGGTCAGTGATCAACAGGGGGAGATCCAGACGGGGTGGGGGGGGACCCCCTGTTCAGCTACAGAATTTTTTTTTGGGGTAAAACAAAACTTTTTATGAGAAAAGTGTCACGGTCATGTGCTTTATTCTTTATCATCAAATGGTGGAATGGGATGGGCATTCAAAGCGCGAGATAATGATATAGACATATGTGATATCACAATTAATGATTTGCATCAATGAAATTGAATCACAATGTGATCCTATTAATTCATATTAAAAAATGACGTCAAACGGGGTGTTGGATTTATCTCTTTAAAAAACTCATTGTATACACGTACAAAAAGACGAAAGAGACCATGTATTTCTCAAAAGATTTCAAGCGGGTGGGGGAGAGACCCCCCCCCTCCCAAGATACAAAGCCCCTCCTGCAAAAATTCCTGGATCCGCCCCTGATCAATCACTATTAAACGCGTTCTTCATACTGTTTAATTCAGAAAAGCCTATATTAATAAATTATGTTTTTCAAGTTTATTATTAAAAGATGCATTTCGGTTATGAAATATAATCCCTTGGTTGGTTTTCGGTGCGAGATACAACGTAAAATTACAATGACGTCAAAAAGCACCTGTAATGACGTCACAATCACTGGGACGAACTACTTTTTTATGTTTTAGAACTTCAATTGAAATTCAAATCAGACTCGGAGACTTTTTTTTATCGATATTTGGCCATGGTGGGTTTCATAATAAAAACTTTTGCTTCATAAATTTCTTTTCAACTAATTTCAACATTTTTATTTGTTTAAACAAATTTTATGGATGCCAAAATACGTTTATTCGCGTACGCATAGGCCTATAATTTTTAAATTTGAAAGTCCAGTTGAGTCTGCGTTTGAATCTCACACAATCGTATTTATTGATGTAAGGGAGAGAATCCGTTTTTTTAAATAAAGGGAACAAACTCCTTTTTATGACAGAAATATTACCTGGACACAGATCACGAAATATTCCTACGCAAAGGCCAAAGCTATTTTTAGTCTTCCTCTCCCTTTTCCCTTTTCCCCCTTTTGCATGGCGATTTTTGTTGACTTTTTGGTGTAGAATCGAGGAAAAGGGTTTGAAAATACATTTCTGCCAGATTTTGGTGAATATTCATAATTTTGATGCAGAAGGATACAAGAGTTGAGAGGTTGGTTACGTTGAAATGTAGGGCCTGAAATTGCATGTTTACTTGTCTCTACTTCCAGCTTGTGTATCTCAAGTTTTTCATGAAGAACCTCATACGTGCTTTTGGGCAAGTGGTTGCCGCATGTTGCTCCATCTGTGGTAGAAAGCGTTCTACCCAACGAAAATTTGGGAAAAAGTTAGAGCCGGTCTAAGATACGAGAATTAACATTGGAGTCAATGGGGAAATCTTTAGTGATCTGTGTCCACCTAGTCGTGTTGGTGAAAATATATGAAGTTTAAGTCTGGAAGTTTAAGTCTTGGGGTTAACGAACTCAGATGATAACAGAAATGGTGAACAGTAAGAGAAACTTTTCAATTAATTGTGGGTGTTAATTAGCTTAATTAGCCAATTAACAGTATGTTGTTGATCACAGACCAATTCACTCTATGACCTGTATTCCGGTTAATTTTCCACGACGTACAAGATATGTCATTATATATCCCGGTCGGAGCAGTTTAACAAACCATATTTCATTTCATTTCATTTCAGAAAGTCAAAAGTAGCTTTATTTTGTTAATCGCATCTCGAGATTTTTATTCAGGTACTGAGTGTGCGTGTGTGTGTGTGTGTGTGAGGGGGGGGGGGGCACGTTCAGCAGGCCAGTAGCTAGCGGGGGTGGGGGGAGTAGCCACCCCCTCTTGGCACCCCCGCTAGCTACGGTCCTGACCTTGAGCTGATGTGCTTGTCTTTTAACTACAACTGGGGCTTGTTACTTTCTGTACCTTGCAAACTCCTTTTGTTTATTATTTAATTAATGCCTGTATATATTAAACATCTTTAAAATAAGATATTTTAGCTTACTGTTATGAATAATTAAACATTATAGACCTACCCATTGTAGCGTCAGCAACCCTACATTCACGGCAAATATTATCAGTTAAGTGGATCAAGCAATGTTTTTATACGCCCACATTTAAATGTGGTCGTATATTGTCGTCGCCCCCGTCCGTCGGTCCGACGTCCACAATTACTTGTGGACGCTCTAGAGGCTAAAGTTAATATCCAATTGACTTTAAATTTATACACAGTGTTTAAGGCCATGAGACGAAGAAGCCTATTAATATTCAGCGATTTCTGATAATTACTGCCAGAGTTATGGCCCTTGATCACTTCAAAATATCTTGTGGACGCTCTAGAGGCCAAAGTTAATATCCGATTGACTTTAAATTTATACACTGTGTTTAAGGTCATGAGATGAAAAAGATTATTGATTTTCAGCGATTTCCAATAATTACTGCCAGAGTTATGGCCCTTGATCACTTCAAAAAATCTTGTGAATGCTCTAGAGGCGAAAGTTAATATCCGATTGACTTTAAATTTATACACAGTGTTTAAGGTCATGAGACGAAGAAGCCTATTGATTTTCAGCGATTTCTGATAATTACTGCCAGAGTTATGGCCCTTGATCACTTCAAAATATCTTGTGGACGCTCTAGAGGCCAAAGTTAATATCCGATTGACTTTAAATTTATACATTGTGTTTAAGGTCATGAGACGAAGAAGCCTATTGATTTTCAGCGATTTCTGATAATTACTGCCTTGATCACTTCAAAAAATCTTATGGACGCTCTAGAGGTCAAAGTCAATATCCGATTGAGTTTAAATTTATACACAGTGTTTAAGGTCATGAGACGAAGAAGTTTATTCATTTTCAGCCATTTTCAATAATTACTGCCAGAGTTATGGCCCTTGATCACTTCAAAAAATCTTGTAAATGCTCTAGAGGCTATAGTTAATATCCGATTGACTTTAAATTTATACACAGTGTTAAAAGTCATGAGACGAGGAAGCCTATTATGGCCCTTGATCACTTTGAAAAATCTTGTGGACGCTCTAGAGGCCAAAGTTAATATCCGATTGAGTTTAAAATTTATACACAGTGTTTAAGGTCATGAGACGAAGAAGTTTATTCATTTACAGCGATTTTCGATAATTACTGCCAGAGTTATGGCCCTTGATCACTTCAAAAAATCTTGTAAATGCTCTAGAGGCTAAAGTTAATATCCGATTGACTTTAAATTGATACAGAGTGTTTGAGGTCAAGAGACGAAGAATCGTATTGATTTTCAACCTATCTTTACTTACTTTACAGTAGTAGCATGTAGTTATAGTAGTAGTACTAGTAGTAGTTATATTATATATTGTGGGGGGTTGGATGGACGAATGGTTAGCATGTGCATGTTGTATCATAAGGTCTGTCATTGAGTCAACTGGCATGGGTTTGATTCCCCAGTTGTATGTGACGTAGGGTCGCCTGTCCAACCTCTTGGGTTTTCTCCAGGTCCTCTGGTTTCCTCCCACTGCTAAAGACCCTTGTGCGCAAGCAATTTATTGAAATAAAATTGAACCATATGTTAGTCCCGAAATGGCCTAGTTTGTGTGGAGTTGACATTAAACCCCATCTCTCTCTCTCTCTCTCTCTCTCTCTCTCTCTCTCTCTCTCTCTCTCTCTCTCTCTCTTAAATTGAATGGGCCTAATATCATATTTCTTTTCTTTTCTTCAGATATGCTTGATGTCAGTGAAACTTGATGTTAGTGAAACTTGATGGAAGAGAACGTTGATGTTAACGAAACCAGTGAATATTTGATGCCATGTGTTCAATACAGAGTTTAACTATGGGTGTATGCAGACCTAGATTATCATGTTTAAAGATAATCTCATATGATGTTAATCCCGTATATTTAACAACAATGCAATGTTACGCTTTCAGCAGAAATAGAAAGCACCATTCAGATTGTAAGAGTTTCAAGGGCATTATAAGAAAGGATAACTCTACATGCAAACTAAATAATAACAAATCTGTCATCAAAATTCAGGGAATTTCCCATCGTGAATTAAGACGTTCAAGTAATTGGCCTTATACCTTTCAAAGACATTCTTGCGAACATGACAGTCGTTATTTGATTAACCAGCGACACTTTCATACTTGTGTTAGACTTTTGTCCCGTCCATTGACGGATCCTGAGAATAGAGGTCAGAGTCAAGATGGTGTGAACTTTGACACGTTGGGGTCATGGAATAATCGTATTGACATGCCTATACTCATGGAGGAAAGTATTAAGAAAGGTGAGTATGAATTTATTAAGTCAGGTATAAAAATGAAATGGGGTTTAAAGTCCTACTGTTCTGCTTCGACTGGGCTAATGAAGACGTGTATACATATACGTCATACAGTGCCAAGGTTTTTTTTTATAGCACACCAATGTGTACACAGGAGTCAAAAGGTCGCATAATGGGGCATATTTTATCAAATTCGCCTTTTCATCTAGTTCTCATATTTCGATGCGTGTGAAAAGGGGTTTATCGATATTGTTTTAAAATGTTGAATATGGAGTATTCCAAAAAATATAGATATTGAGAACGAAAATGTTGTATTTCCTTGAAAAAAATCAACTTTGTGTCTTACCAAAGCATTACAATCGAACGAAATATAGTCCGTATTGTTTTATGGTTAGTTACGTATTATTGAAATTATTGTTGAGCCCCCGTCCTCCACGGTTCGAAAGCAAATAAACGTGAATCTTTCCCCCCGAGATACGTCCTTGCTTTTTAAAATTGCCAATAACTAGCTTTCCCTCCTTATTTAACCTGATATGTATGGATAATAATAATAATAATGTAAATTTGTAGAGCGCCAAATCCATCCTAAAGCATGCTCAAAGCGCAATGAGACAATATTTATATACACAGTGAATAGAAAGTCTAATTCTCATAGCATTCTCGAAATAAGTGAGTCTTCAGCTGTAATTTGAAAGTAGTCAAAGTTTCACTGTTTCGGATTTTCAGCGGCTAGCTACTTAATGATTTAACGACTACAAGTACATTTTTTACAGACATGAGTAGGCCATAGTGCCGCTGCCCGGGCAAAATTTCCCTCATAGCACACTGTATGGTGTATGCCTGTCTTTATTAGCCCAGTATAGGAGCAGAACAGTTGAATGTTAAACCCCATTTCATTTCATTTCAGAATTTTAAAATTTTGTTTTTTAATTTTCTAATTGTCTCCCCCCACCACAGGTAAACTGATCCCACGTGTGGCTTTCCATGACATTAGCAGCTCCTCCTTGATTGGTCGAAGAAAAACCAACGAAGATCGTTTTGTTACCAAAGAATTAATACCTGGTCTCCATTATTTCGCAATATTTGATGGTCATGGTGGGCCGTTTGCCGTCGATTATATCTCAAGTCATTTAGAAGATCATCTACGGTACTGGACAACAAAGACTACCTCATTAGCAGACGTCATAGAGAAGTCATTTTTAAATATAAATAATATGTTGTGTCGTCATGTCAACCATTACTATATAGGTAGGTAATTTACTAATTATAGGTGTGTATGTGGCTCAGTGGGTAAGGCGCTAGCTCGCTGACTAGGAGGTCTCAGATTCGTTCTCGGTATTGATCGAGTAACTTCCTCGTGATTTCCCAGCGGTGGTTTCCAACTTGTCAGTGAAACAGGATGGAGGCCTGACAAGGACAGTGTCTAGTCGTTCGGATGACACATGTTTACACATTGGCATACATGTAAAAAATCCCATGAATGTTGGAATTTTAAATAAGAGTATGACGTAAGCTTGTCGTCATTAGCCCAGTTAGTGTAGAAAAGTAGGACGTTAAACCCGTTAGACCGGAGGCTTACCGAGGGGGGTGTCCATCAAATGGCCACAAAATCAGACCCATCTTTTCTATAGTAAAATTTATGCATAGAATAAGTTGCTGAGTGGTGATCAGTCCGCCGTTGGGGCATTTTCGAGATATTTAGGGTCAAAGGTCAAATGAGGTCATTTGTACTGAAAGTAAATGTGCAGTCATTCTTGTATCATGAAAATATGCTGAATATGATCAAAAGTAATCACTCTTTCAATAAAAATGTAAACTTACTAAATTCACCTTTGTTCTTTGTGACCGCGGGGGTCAAAAGGTGAAATTTTCCGTTTTTGCACTAGGAAGATTTAAACCAATAAAATGTCAGTGTAAAATATAAAAACTAAAGTGAAACCTGTTCTAATTAATAATAGGAACATTTAAAATTTATCTTTAGTGTGGTCTTAGCACTGTAAATAAATATCTCCATATATCTCGACAATTACGCCACAATATTTATATATATGCCAAGCCTCAAATCAGTTTCACACAATTATAGTCACTAAATAAACGATCATGTTGTACTTAATAAGCTATGACCATTAATCATGTATAAATAATAGACTGAAAACTGGTTCCAAGAGTCGTCCATAACATCCAGACACTTTTGAGTAAAAGATAGGTTACGTGCCCTTGTTTTGAAATTAGTCTCGCATAACCAGTCTATCAACCATTCTACGTCTGATTGACAGGTCGGGATAATCAAGACTACTTTTTTACGAAACATATCAGAAAGCTAGAACAAGAAATTGAATTTAGAAATAAGCACGTTAGGTAGCTCAACAATCGTTTTAAGAAGCTTGTAAAAGTAAAATGAAACTACTGCTAGTATCACGTTCCTGTCTAACCCGAGTGATTCAGAGATATTATTTGTACTAAACCAAAAAATGCCGCTCTTAACGGTACAGTTAATGATAAAGGGATTTAAAAAATGAAACGAACGTAATTTCTAAATCTGCTGTAATAACCAAGAAGCTTAATTTTACTGCTATTCAAAATCGTCAACAATAAATTTTTTACGGCTGTAATAGTTGATAGATTTGTAGAGAATTGCACGTGCCATGGCTATTTATAGTATCATACTGTCAGAAAGTTGGTCTCGGCACGGCGAATGTGCACGCTTCAGTGGTAGTCTCGAACTATCAGCGGTGGACTGTATTTCTGTGAGTACATGGGTCACCCTAATAACAGAACCAGAACACTTCGAAACCGGTTTCAAAAGTGCGTAAATTTGCAAAAATATTTTTGGGACTTTTCCTTTAACGCGATTGAAAGAAATATTGGTTTATATATTTTTAGATACAGACACATATAGTACTGGTACAACAGCTACCGTCTGCTTGTTACGAAACAGTATAGAATTAGTAGTAGGACATGTCGGAGATAGTCGTGCAATATTGTGTCGAAATGGGGAAGCCATTCGTTTAACGAAGGAAGACACACCCGAAGATCCGGTGGAAGCCGAGCGAATTAAACAAAATGATGGACAGATTGTATATAATAGTCTAGGACTACCTCAAGTAAATGGACGGTTGGCGATGACTCGTAGTCTTGGTGACGTGGACTTGAAGAAATATGGTGTTTCGGCAACCCCACATATTAGATCTATAGAGGTGAGTTGTCATAATGTGTATTAGTTTGGATGGGACAAAAAAATGAGGTTCCATGTACACATTGCGTGTGCGTAAAAGATCCCTTGGTAGTTGGAATTTGATGTAAGAGTAAGCCGTAGTTCTGCTGTCTGGGCAAAATTTCCCTCATAGCACACTGTATGGCGTATGCCCGTCTTCATTAGCCCAGTCAGAGCAGAACAGTAGGCTGTTAAACCCCATTTCATTTCATTTTATTTGGTTTTAATGTCTTATATCCAAGGCTCTTACAGAACTTGTTGCATCATTTCTATAAATTGAATTGTTTTACACATACTAACATTTAGATATCTTGTAAACACTAGAATACAGTGATATAAATATTCCCATTGTTTTCATGGATTGTCTCCCTTGTCAGTCTGCTTTCATTTAGATTAAAACCTGTATCACCGCTAAGCTTATGGTCAGCCCTTGGATCCAGTTATCTAATTTGATAATATTTTTGTTGCTTCTTGATGGCAAGGCCTTCAAGGCCCATGTTGTCCGTGGGTTTATCTTGTCAGCTTTTTCTTGGTTTCTTGATGTCTTATTTAAGATTTTACCAGCTGACCAGTATAATGGATTGTGTAGTTGGAACTACACTATAGAATAATGCAAATTTTTATTAGAAATAATTAATTTCAGAAAATGCTTAAATCATTAACAAATTGGTGTGCCTTTACTCTGATTAACTACAATTTTATTGTATTTATGGTGTTGCCACGTGTATCCATAGTGTTGCCATGTGTATCCATGGTGTTGCCATGTGTATCCATGTTGCCACGTGTATCCATAGTGTTGCCATGTGTAATTTTATTGCCATCTTTAACATGAAATCAACTTGAAATTATTGGGTAATTTAGATTCTGGTAGCTATAATTTCTGATTGATCGATTTCGGTAGGTTTTGGACATAAATTGTTTTTTTGGTGTTGAGAGGTAGGATGGCCGAATGGTTAGCGTGTGCATGCTGTATCATAAGTTTTGTCATTGAGTCAACTGGCGTAGTTTCGATTCCCCGGTTGTACGTGACAAGGAGTAGGGTCACCTGTCCAAACTCGTGGGTTTTCTCCGGGTCCTCCAATTTGCTCCAACTGCTAAAGACCCCCACCCCCGTATGCGCAAGCGAATTATTGAAATAAAATTGAACCATATTTTAGTCCTGAAATGACCTAGTTTGTGTCAGGTGGACGTTAAACCCGTCTCACAGCCTGTAGTTGCCTTTTAATCTGCTATATTGTGTCTTAAATTTAAAATTGTTAAAATATTTGCAGGTAAAACATGGCAGGGATGCGTTTCTGGTGCTGGATACAGATGGTGTGAATTTTGTATTGAGTGATAAGGAAACTGTTTGTATCGTTAGCAGTTGTCCATCACCTAAAGAAGCAGCAAGTAGTCTGGTTGATCAAGCCTTACACTTCGGTTCCGAAGACAATACTACATCTGTCATCATTCCATTTGGTGCTTGGGGTAAATATCGCGACGCTGATCGTTCTATGCCGTACAGTTTTGGACGAAATTTATTTGGTAACAGATACAAGTACGGCTGATAGTAATTTAATTCACTAACTAAACCTTGCCAGTAGATTTTGTGGAGGCTTGCTTGACTTTTGCAACAAAGCTTGCCTGTTGATATGGGTGCCATGTTTAATGTAATGAGGTTATTTTAAGAACTGAAATGTTATATAAACTATTAATTAGACATTAATTAACATGAAAAGATCTTAATCAACTCTCGTTGCCATCTTATGTTTCCGATTTTCACTGGATTTGAATCCGATCTGCTGTTCAACGTCTGGTGATGATTAAACGCCAAAATGTATAATCGAGACTTTGTTAATTATCGTGACAGCAGTAACAATGACAATCATGGCTACAATGATTTTAAAAGAAGTTTTCTTGGCTTAGAGTGAAGCAATTTGACTGAAATTTTCAGCATATTCCCTTTACATCATCTAGCTTTTAACTATTATAGTGAGAACTGCCAAATCTTTATCTAATCTTCCATTATGTAGCTTTAATAAAGGGAAATAGTTAGTATAGTGAGAGCTGCTAACTCTTTATCCAATCTTCCAGGGGTGTTGGATGGCCAAATGGTTAGCACGCGCGCTGTATCATACAGTCTGTCATTGAGTCAACTGGCGTGGTTTCGAATCCCCAGTTGTACGTGACAAGGAGTAGGGTCGCCTGTCCAACCTCATGGGTTTTCTCCGGGTCCTCAGATTTCTTCCCACTGCTAAAGACCCCAAGCGAATTATTGAAATAAAATTAAACCATATGTTAGTCCCGAAATGACCTAGTTTGTGTTGAGTGGACGTTAAACCCCATTTCTCTCTCTCTCTTGTCCAATCTTCCATAATGTAGCTTTAATAAAGGGAAATAACTCCTTTTAACAGGATTGAGACTACTATTTCTTAATGATATATTAGACTGGTTCTATATTAAAGACAGGACACAGCCTCAGGACAAAACCAAACCTGATTCTATAGAAACTTATATAAAATTCAACATCCCATTTTCAGAAATGTTTGTTATACAATTGACATGTTTTTATACGCCCACATTTTCATGTGGATGTATATTGTCGTCGCCCCTGTCCGTCCACAATTTGTTTGTGGACACTCTACAGGTCACAATTCTTATCCGATTTTGACGAAACTTGAAATATAGGTTTATCTTCAAAAGATCTTGGCTGCTTTCGATATTGGCATGTATCGGATCGAAACTTCATGGATTATGGCCCCTGTTTGTACAAAAAATCACGTTTTTAGCTTGTGGACACTATAGAGGTCACAATTTTTATCCGATTTTGTTGAAACTTGATATGTAAGTTGATAACCCAAAGATCTCGGTTCCTTTCGATATTCGCGCATATCGGAACCTAACTTCCTGAATTATGGCCCCTGATTGTACTAAAAATAACGTTTTTAGCTTGTGGACCCTATAGAGGTCATAATTTTTATCCAATTTAAAAAAACATATTATTATATCACCGTTACACCCTAAGGACGGCTGAGTTCGAATTTCGTGAAAATCGGCCCAAAATTGACAGACAAAATGGCCGCTGTTCGTTCTCAAATATGTAAAAATATGGTATATCAAGGTTGTGGACCCTATAGAGGTCACAATTTTCTGGCAGCCACTGGTTTTTTTAAATGTCAGTTTGCACACAAGATATTTTACTAGGACAGTGGCTTTCTACTTTAGTTTCAATAATATCACAGTCCTTATGCTCAGAACACATAGCAGTTGCTCAATTATCAAGTCTGCAGCATTCCTAATTGATGGAATTGAGTCCTGTAAAAGTTCTGCTAGTCCTACAGTCTGACCTGTTAATAGCAGAATGATGGCATTATCAAATGTTTTGCGATATTTAGTTTCTGCATACCTCAACGCCTAAAGTTGTCATGGTTACTGGATTGACACTTTCAATCTAGGAACTGGGAGAATTCAGTCCCACCATGGTCAACCAAGTAGCCCATATGGTTTTTTATCCCATTGAAAGGAAGTGAAAACACTGCAGGAATAAATACCCCTTTCCTTTGGTAAAGCACAGGAATCTGACCTTCTATCCGTATATATATGCATACACCATGTCCAACCAGACAATATACAATAAAAAAAGAACAGGAATGCAATGCCTGTTGAAAACTCAATTTTACCTGCTCTCGCTTCGGCTCGTTTTTTTTCAACAATTCGTAATGTCAGGCAACCAAACCTCTGTCGATTCACTCAGATATGTTTTTTCTTCAATCTAGTCGTTTTCATTTGCATAAATACTCCCACAAAACGATATCATAGCCACTTGTTTCCAATATTTACATTACTTTCGTCCGTTTCCATTTTGTCACGGCTGCCATGCGCTGACGTCACACAAAAATCTAACCAACCTCTGAAGTCCTGTATACTTCTGCCTCAAAATTATGAATATTCACCAATACCTGGCAGAAAATGTATATGCAAACCCTCTTCTTCGATTCTACACCCAAAAGTCAACAAAATTCGCCATGCAAAAGGGGGAAAATGGAAAGGGAGAGAAAAACTAAAAATATCTTTGGCACTTGTTTCAATGGTCTACTCACTGAGGATTGATTTTGTGTGACGTCAGCGCATTCCTGTTCTTTTTTTATTGTATATTGTCTGGTTGGACATGGTGTATGCATACATGTATATATACGGATAGAAGGTCAGACTCCTGTGGGTAAAGTAGGAATACACTTCCATTCGAGCAAAGTAGGAATACCCTGTTCATGGGGCAAAGTAGGAATACCCTTTTGATCAGGCAAAGTAGAACACCTTTCTAGAACACCAGGTATCACTTTTCCGTTATGTAGAAAGTCAAATTTTAAAAATAACTCACTGTATTTTTGTTTGATTTGCTTTTATGAACGTATTTAAGATTATACATTGTTTTTATATGGGGTTTTATTTTGGTTTCGGTACCCACAGTTTTTATATGGGGTTTTATTTTGGTTTCGGTACCCACAGTTTTTTGTAACTGGAGATCCAACAATATCTTTGAAAATGAAATATGATAGCTTTTTATACTTACTTCCTGTTTAATATTAATATAAAGATTATTGTATAAATATTGGTTTGTTACAAAATAAAATATTATATCATATAATGTTGAGTAAACCTTGAACACTCTTTCTAATCTACATAAAGCCACCCTGACCTCTATGGGCCTTCGAACAATGTCCGATGGTACTCCCCTGGTGACACCCTAACCCTAGCCACCCTGACCTCTATGGGCCTTCGAACAATGTCCGATGGTACTCCCCTGGTGATAACACAGACAAGGGAGAGGTAGAAACTTACTTCTGTATATTTGAATATACCAAATTAATAGATCTTTGTAGTCTTGATAAATAAATAAAATGGGGGTTAACGTTCTACTGTTCTGCTCCGACTGGGCTAATGAAGACGGGCATACACCATACAATGTGCTATGAGGGGAAATTTTACGTACATGCCAATGTGTAGACTGGACCTTGTTTTTTTTTTGTCCCATCCAAATGACAAGCCCTCCTTCCTGTACCACGGACAAGGGAAAAACCACGCCGGAAATATCTCGATGGACTTCCTCGGACAATGCAGGCTAGCGAGCGAGCGTCTTACCCACCGTGGTTCCTTACCTATAACATAGAGATTCCCTCCATCGTTTCCCTGGGTTTGGAATGATGATGACTGAGTCTTCTTGTTAAGTTTCCACTTTGAGTCTTGTCAATCTGCATCGTTACAGCCCCCCCCCCCCCCACCATAGAATTTGTTGCTAATGTATTCTTTAATGGGTAGCCAAGACAACATGAAAACGTCTACTAGACAAAGAAATGGGGTTTACCATCCACTCAACAAATAAAACTAAGTCATTTTGGGACTAATATAACATAAGAGTCTTTAGCAGTGGGAGGAAATCGGAGGACCAGGAGAAAACCCACGAGGTTGGACAGGTGACCCTACTCCTTGTCACGTACAACCGGGGAATAGAAACCATGCCAGTTTACTCAATGACAGACCTTACGATACAGCGAGCATGCATTAACCCACTAGACCCCACCAAGTTAAAGCTTGAGGAATATTCAAGATAGGTTGCCAGGCAACAAAACATACGCCCACAGCAGCTTAATTGTCGGGCAGTCAACAAGAGTTGTAAAATTTTACTTTTGTCAGTAATGTAACATTTATCATACACTCAAATCTGATTAAGAGTAACAACTCATTAAGTAATTATCAGAAAATCATTAGAATTTGTTTGGCCCATGCTAACGTTTAGTATATAAAACATTTAATATCATGGATTTAGCTGTTCAAGTTATCAAAAATCATTGAAAATCAATATACTCTGTGTATCAATCTAAAGTCAATTGAAATGATTATATATGGGCGTAAACACGGTGTATAAATATAATATCAATCAGATGATAACTATGGTCTCTAAAGCATCCACAAGATTTTTCAAAGTGATCAAGGGCCATAACTCTGTCAGTAATTATCGTAAATCATTGAAAATCAATAGGCTTCTTGCCTTTTTCATCTCATGACCTTAAACACTGTGTATAAACCCTAAACCCACATGGATATTAACTTTTGCCTCTTGTGGACGCCAGACGGACGGACGGGCGGGGGCAACAACAATATACAATCATATTTCAATGTAGGGCGTATAAAAATAGAGAGAGAGAAAAATGGGGTTTAACGTTCACTCGACACAAACTAGGTCATTTCGGGACTAACATGTGGTTTAATTTTATTTCAATAATTTTATTTCGGTCTTTAGCAGTGGGAGGACCTGGAGAAAACCCACGAGGTTGGACAGGCGACCTTACTCCTTGTCACTTACAACTGGGGATTCAAAACCACGCCAGTTGACTCAAGGACAGGCCGTATGATACAGCACGCACGAGCTAACCATTCGACCATCCAACCCCCCTGTATAAAAACAACATAAGAGTATAGTATCTTGCTGAATGCTTATTTATTGTTTTACATATATAGCAGTTTACAAGCCAGCTTTCAATATAAAGAAATTACAAAACAAACAAACAGACGGAGAAATGACAATTTACAATCATTAGACAATTCGTTAAAGATGCATAGCCAAAAATTCACGCTACAAATATAGTCTTAAAATTTCATAGTATTTTTATACTGCAAGAAATACCATTTATGTAGTGTACCAGTACATTATATATTGAAATAGAAAACAAAGATAGCCAATAATACACCCTCAAATAACTCAGAACTATAGTCCTAAATAACACAGAACTTGATTCTTAAATTTCATAGCTCAGAACTTTAGTTTTAAATTTCATAGCTCAGAACTGTAGTCTTAAATAACTCAGAACTTTAGTCTTAAATTTTATAGCTCAGAACATTAGTCTTAAATTTCATAAATTGACTAACTATCCACAACCCCTGCAAGTAAGGTTTGTCGAAAGAAAATTTAGATTCAGGAATTCTTGAAAAGTTAGTTATGGTGCAGTGTTCGTACAAAAATATTTTTATGTGAATGCTGTTTTTGGATAAAGAACTATAAGCCAAAAGATTCCCACAATTCAAAAAAAGTCTAATAAGTGTGTGTATATAATTGAACTAGTTCAGTAAAGAGAAGAAAATTCAGGATTAAAACTGAAGATTTTAGTGTAGTGCAGACTTAAATTATTAACCAATCAAACCCAGTTTTTTTTTCAAAATTTTTTAAATTCCATCCTGTATACCAATGTAGACAATTTGATTTGTCTTTCAGTTCATGGGATCCGAACACATATTTTAAAGATAATATTTCACAGGTCAATGATGTAGTAAAAAAAGGGAGAGAAAATGTAACCGTCAACCAATATTTATGATATAATAAATAGGTCATAGTCATTAATACTTCTTAAATGTCTATAAAATAAAAACTAACACCAGCGATGAAAACGGAGAGGTAAGAATATTGGTATTGTCTATTGCCAGGCCGGTTAGTGGGGGAGGAGTTAAATCAAACAGGGTTTAACGTCCAACTGAAGATGGGCATACTCCATACAGTGTGCTATGAGGGAAATTTTGCCTGGGCAGCGGCACTATGGCTTACTCTTGTATCGAATTCCAACTGCCATGGGATCTGTTATGTGCATGCCAATGTGTACATGGGACCTCAGTTTTTCCTACCAACTGAACGACTAGACAGCTGTCTAAGTCAGGCCCTCCGTCCTGCACCACTGACAAGGGGTATCATTTATAAGCAATTCTGAGTTAAGGAGAGGGGTGGGTAGTCAGAGTGTCGTAACTGGAGGTGTGGGGATTTCCAACCCTCTCCAACCGACCTGATACAAAGACTCTACTAAGACTATGTTAAGAAAGATATGAATCAAATCTAAATGTAATTTATATACATATTTCTACTCTTTAACAATTACCCAAAAAGGGTTATTATTTATTTCTTTTAAAGGGCCAATCCCGATAATATTTTGGAGAATAAAACTGCTTAATTTTGTGTTAAAATCCCTTAAAATTCTCTACCTAAGAGCCGAGCAACTAACTCAATATTTGTAATACGTTTTCAAACAACTTAAACCTGCCAGTCGTCATCTGGAAATGGAGACCGATGTCAAAACTGTATTATACGGTGTCTGGATAAAACCAGACTTTTATAAATAAACGGGAATCGATTATCAGGTCGCCCAACGAAAAAATTGACCCGAAATCTTAAAAGGGTTACGTGTCCAGATAAGCATTTTTGACTTTCATGTCCAAACGACTTAATATTTTGAGCTGATATTTTGAGACAAGGTAAATTCACCATTTCTCTATATTTGGGCGTTTAAATTTCATACGTACTCAGACTTTTATTTTTGAGACTCAATTCAAATCGGGATAGTCCCTTTAATTTAAAATTTATATATATATATGTGTGTATCTATCCTATTAAGATTTTTAATGATTTATTAACATATATATATATATATATATATATATATCTATATAATCCAAACCATATATCTCCATATATTAGCTTAATACACACATTCAAACTCTCTCTTTATATACAAGGGCTTCAATACAAGGAGGATGATCTTGTCCAGTTGCGGTTTCACGGCGGATGTAACGTTTGGTTTCACACCAGGTGTGCTTCCACCATTGTGATATGGCAGACGATCTTGTCCAGTGTGTTTAACAGCTTTATTTAACCTCTGTTTCAACCTTACGGAATTAATGTCCGTTTTAACCTAAATGATTTTCGGCTCCACTTCAACCTAAGTGGTTTTAATGTCCGTGTAAACCTAAGTGATTATAACGTCCACTTCAACCCAAGTGATTTTAACGTCCACCTCAACCTAAGTGGTTTTAATGTCCGTGTAAACCTAAGTGGTTTTAATGTCCGTGTAAACCTAAGTGATTATAACGTCCACTTCAACCCAAGTGATTTTAACGTCCACCTCAACCTAAGTGGTTTTAATGTCCGTGTAAACCTAAGTGGTTTTAATGTCCGTGTAAACCTAAGTGATTTTAACGTCCACCTCAACCTAAGTGATTTTAATGTCCATTTCAACCTAAGTGATTTTAACGTCCACTTCAACCCAAGTGATTTTAACGTCCTTTTCAAACTAAGCGATTTTAACGTCCGTTTCAACCTAAGTGATTTTAAAGTCCATTTCAACCTAAGTGATTTTAACGTCCGTTTCAACCTAAGTGATTTTAAAGTCCGTGTAAACCTAAGTGATTTTAACGTCCACCTCAACCCAAGTGGTTTTAATGTCCGTGTAAACCTAAGTGATTTTAACGTCCACCTCAACCTAAGTGATTTTAATGTCCATTTCAACCTAAGTGATTTTAACGTCCACTTCAAC
This sequence comes from Patella vulgata, assembly GCF_932274485.2. Classification (NCBI taxonomy): domain Eukaryota; kingdom Metazoa; phylum Mollusca; class Gastropoda; family Patellidae; genus Patella; species Patella vulgata. The sequence continues at coordinate 348,042 of NC_065887.2, forward strand.
CCAAGTGATTTTAACGTCCTTTTCAAACTAAGCGATTTTAACGTCCGTTTCAACCTAAGTGATTTTAAAGTCCATTTCAACCTAAGTGATTTTAACGTCCGTTTCAACCTAAGTGATTTTAAAGTCCATTTCAACCTAAGAGATTATAACGTCCACTTCAACCCAAGTGATTTTAACGTCCGTGTAAACCTAAGTGATTTTAACGTCCACCTCAACCTAAGTGATTTTAATGTCCATTTCAACCTAAGTGATTTTAACGTCCACTTCAACCCAAGTGATTTTAACGTCCTTTTCAAACTAAGCGATTTTAACGTCCGTTTCAACCTAAGTGATTTTAAAGTCCATTTCAACCTAAGTGATTTTAACGTCCACTTCAACCCAAGTGATTTTAACGTCCTTTTCAAACTAAGTGATTTTAACGTCTATTCCAACCTATGTGATATCGTAGACAATAACCAAGACTACATCAGTATTATAGCAAGTCCTCTCTCTATAGGGCGTAACCGTGATATAGTGAGAGAGAGATGTGGGTTTAACGTCCACTCGTCAGGAGAAAACCCACAAGGTAGGACAGACAACGCTACTCCTTGACACGTTCAAGTGGGGATTCAAATCCACAACAAGGAGTTGAGTTTATATCATATTTTTTAAAGTAGTTGTGATCTGATTGGACATCAGCCTTGTAATGAAGCCCCTTGTAGTATACGTTATATCTAAATTAATATTAATACTTTCTTTCGTATAGGTTTACACTAGAAAATTCAAAATTTAATATAAACTTGTATGTACACACAGCAGATTTTTAAATATTTATCTTCAATAATGATACGTACAAAATTGTCACGAATTTAATTAATTTAATATATTTCGCTGAATTTGCTATAAAATGAATCCAGGAAAATTGGATAAAATTATGGCACGAAGAGATATACTTAGAATTTATAAAGTTTACAATAATATCTGACTTTATATGTATTTACGTTGATTTACTTGTTTCACAGAAGACTATTCCCTATAGTGAATTAATGCCGGACATCAACTGTGCAATATTGTATACGAGAAAATGCCCGGTTGATTAGATATTCAGAGTAAAATATTTTAATAGTTAAATCAGCCAACCCTATCAATATTTTAAATAATAATATAAAAAGGGTCTTTACATATATGTCTAATGATTTTTATAATAAAAATTGGACACAAAAAAAAAACGCACATGCACATGTAACATACAAAAAAAAAAAAAAAACATGCAGCCAAAAATTGTGATTTATTTTTTTTTTTGTACAGATTAGTTTATTTCTTATAATACATATAGACAACAAAACTTTATTTTATATGAAACCGACTAATTTATTCATATAGTTTTTGTTTGTTCGCGGTAAAAAAAACACAGACTATACAATTATATATATATATATATATTATTATTATAATATAAAACGATCGCATTACACAGTTATTTCTGTCTACATGATTCATGTTCGACATTATGTAAAGCCAAACACACCAAAAAACAAGCTCAGCATTTTTGGCAATACTGGGTTACCATACCCTTTTTTTTTTTTTTTAGTTCAGAAAATATTTTTTGAATTTAATCATTGTCGTTTCAGGTTATTTAAGGAAAATATAATAGCACGGATCACAAAAAAATCTGACTGATATTTTTTTTAACATTAGAATTTAAGAAGCCAATTTGTAGTTTGAAAGATTTCCCCGGAAACATGGCCTCTGAAGAAGTGATAGCTAGATTTAACGTTCGGATTTGATCCACTGATTTGATTACACGTCTCATACCAATGTATGATTGGTTGAAATATTTCCCATCATGCCACATGTTAGTTATGACGATTGATCTTATCGAGCTAATATTTTCTACGACTTATAACTATCAGAATAAATAAACTAATTAGCTAAAATACATAATAACATATTGATGATTAATCAAATACGAATGGAGACAATATTTGCAATGTTAAGAGCGGTTGCCAGGCAATGAAACATACACCAAAAGCAGCTAAATACTTCAAACCGTCTATTATGATTGTCACACTCAGATGATAACTTTGCTCTCCAGAATATCCACAAGATTATTTAGATTGATCAAGGGCAATAACTCGGTAAGTAATTATAAGAAATATTTGAAAATAAACTGTGTGTATCAACTTCAAGTTAATAGGATGATGGCCTCTAGAGTGTCAATAAGTAATTGTGGACTAACGGACATGGGTGATGACAATATAAGACCACATTTAAATCTGGGAGTATAAAAACTGTGAAGATGCCATAAAGACTACCGTATTCAAACTCTTTCTAGAATAATAAATAAATCATTTCTTATAAAAACAAAATACTTGGGTTTGAGTTATTCAATAACAATTATATTTGTGACCAAAAACAAAATTCAAGGCAAATTTTGGCAATCAACAAATGGTAATAAAATGGTAGACTTGATTGATAAGTCCATAAGTTAAGACTTTGTTATCAAGTTAAAACAATTGAGGCAATTCCTCTTGTTGATATATATTTGAATGTATTTTTGTGATATAATTCCCTGGGAATGTTGCAACATTGGTTTTTTTTAGTAGTTAGTGCTGTTCTCCTACAGTTAATATTATATCAAAAACTAAAATATTAAACATACATTATGCAAGAGCTAAATCTGCCTAGTGCAGGTCTTTCTTTAGGCCTGAAATGTTTTCTAAATTATTAATTAACTGATCCAGGTCATAATCAACTCTCAATGGCATCGGATTTCTCCGATATTAAATAGATTAGAATGATTCAGCCATATTTTGATTTAATTTAAAAATGAAGGAGCAAGACTTATCTTCGAACAACCAGTACGGTGGTTGAAATTATTGCACGTCTTGTCAAACCTTCAAAGGCTAATTTCTTCACTCGCAGTAAAGTAATTTGAATGAAATTATTCGTTTTCGTTATCTATTTTCGAACTATTATAGCAAGAATGGCTAGCTCTTTATCTAAATCTTACATAATGTATCTTTAAATCAAGGTACCCATATACGATAATCGAAACGCTGTGTCCATAATCAAAATTCTTATTTCTTTTCTCTCCAGAAAATGGAATATAAAAACACAGGATCTGACAAACAAACATGATGTAAATTGGGTTCGGAGGCATCACAGCATGACGTCACTTTTAAATAACAAGATGGCAGGACAGCATGATGTCATATCTAAATAACAAGATGGCAGGACAGCATGATGTCATATCTAAATAACAAGATGACATGACATGATATTGAATTCTTACTTAAAGATGCATTATATAAGCTTTAGATAAAGAGCTGTTTTTGCTAAAATAGTTCAGAAATAGATAATGCAAAATGAATATATTGAAAATTTTATTAAATTTTCTTTATTCTTGACGAAGTTATGACTGTTTGAAGATATAGCGCAGATTGTTCATCGTCGTAGCAACGGTACTTTGCAACCGAGACTAAGTCTCAATTATTCATTTTAACGTTAAATTTTTAAATCTTGCAGTTTGTTCAAATCCATTTAAAATCTTGGCCATCCAATGGTCCAGAGAGTTAATTATAGGCTATGTTAATTAATGTCTAAATAATAGCTTATATAAGATTTGAAAACATTATAAAGATCTACAATAGGAAAATTTACCTCTTACATGATGCATCTTTTATGGAATATCTAAACTGTGTGTTTACAAGATGTCACGTATCAATATAAGGTAGTAAAGTTGTCAAGATTATCGGGGAAAACACCAAAATCAACCCATTTAAAATTCAGATTTAAAACGATACTATTTTTATTTCTCCTTAATACAATCGCTAATAGCAACAAACCACACACACAAAAACATATTGAGCATTTTTAATTTTTTGTATATATTCATATATATTTATTCTACCTAATAATTTATACAAATTTCATACAAAAAAAATTATTATTATTATATTAATATTATATTGCAAGATCATAGCACTAAAACAAAAAGTCGTGGAGTACAAGAAAACTATTCATGGAAATCGAAAAAGCATTCGCACCATTTTTATTTGTACATGTATAATATTTACTTCTGGATTCAATGACTGATTACAATTTTGCGTAATAGTTAAATTTTACAAATCTTAAATTAGCACAGCCTCTTTGATTTGGGTCCAAAATAAGATTTTCGATTTAACTGGATTTTATGGGAATTTGTTTTATTTAACATCCAATTGACACAAACTAGGTCATTTTGAGACTAACATATGGTTCAATTTTATTTCAATAGGGGTCTTTAGCAGTGGGAGGAAATCGGAGGACCCAGAAATAACCCATGAGATTGGGCAGGCGACCCTACTCCTTGTCACATACAACCTGGGAATCGAAACTACGCCAGTTGACTCAATGACAGACCTTAACACACACGCGCTAACAATTCGGCCATCCAGATGAACCCAATTCAATACTTTATTTTAAACTAAATCAAAGAGGTTTAGGCTATGTTATATACATGTGTTTATAAAAGCAGTAGTTTGTAATTTGAGTTATTTCTAAAAAATATATTCTCTTAATTATGTTATGGTCTTGGTTAAATTATGCTTTAAAAGAACTCGAACTAAACTATGGAAGCAAATGATTGAGTGTATTGTGTACCAATATCAATATAATGCCGAGAAGGGTACATCAAAATATATTAAGGGTAATAACAGTTCCCAGGAAAGGCAGGATTTTGTTATTTTTGAAGGCTGATTATAGCATGTTTTTATCTGTACTGTGGAGTGGAAATAACTGAAAGATCTGACCTCAAGTTCACAAAGCATTCTCAGACTTAAGTTAATAATTTACTAAAAGATTTTCGCCTTTTTTAAACTCAAATATAGCCCTTTAAAAACTTTTATTGTTTTAATGTATCAAATACACCAATAAGGAACTATGTGCAAAGTTTTGTGTATCTGGATCAAAGATATTTCTCATAAACAGTGATTGAAAGTTGAGTAAATTCTTAACTTACGTTTGAGAATGCTTTGTGAACTTGGGGATCTGCTATAAAGTAAAATACATACTTGGCTATTGTAATGATATCAAAATTCATTAACAAAATAACAAAAAAAAATAAACCGACCAAACATACAAAAAGCCATAAAACAGAACTAACCAGAATTTAATTATTACTGGTAATGTCTAATAAATTTCACTAGCTTGATACTAAAAAGCTATACAAGCACATTTACTGAAACGTTGTGGTATGTTAACATGCTGGTAATGAATGAATGTATCCAATGAATTTTTGTTTACTCACAAAAAAATACACAAAAAAAAAAATCTAACAAACTGTATAAAAGATTCCTTCCTTGTTAGTATATCGTGATATTTGTAAAATATACAAAATTAGGATGTTCGCGATTTATTACAAAATAAAACGTTTTTCTTCACGATTGGTCAGGTGTATCAAACTCCGTAGAATCGTAGCTCTTGGATGAATTTATTCCACGTAACACACAGTTATTACTTTACGTCATAGACCTCTCCGTTGCGTTACTTCTTCAACAGCAGCATTATGGGTTCATATCACTTTTAATGTCTGATTTGTCTTCAAACAAAGTACGAGCGTATTATATGCACCAGGGGTCAAACATGATGTCATTGTAGCCATTTTGAAATTGTGACGTCATATCAAAAATCAAAGTCCCTCAATCGATGCACAGAACGGTATGTCAGGTTTCATGTTGATATTACTTGTATTATTTTTTAACTGCGTCGCTTCAAGAAGAAGAACAAGTAATTCCAGGTTCAACAGCGTTGTTTTACATCAGCAACAGACAATCCAGTAAATTTCTAACAACCATAACTTTAATTAACAGAAATGATCTGTAATTTAATGATCTAAAACCATTGACAGAAATGATCCGTAATTCAATGATCTAAAATCATTAACAGAAATGATCCGTAATTTAATGATCTAAAACCATTGACAGAAATGATCCGTAATTTAACAACCTAAGACCATTCATAGAAATGATAGTAAATTAATGATCTAAAATCATTGACGAATTTCAGTCTGATGTAAGATGAACAATACCTTCACAAAGTATCTAAACAAATTGTTTTATTTCCTTTTAGAAGATAAAAAAAGTCAGTTCAGGTCTCTGGTTCTGTACTTAAGTAACTGAATTTCCACGTAAAAATTCCCAACCTTTCGGTTAACGCCTGAACAGTAAGTGTCAAGTAAAACAAGCTGTGTTTATCCAGTATTCAGTAATCAACCAATCAAATCGCATACAGACATCCTCAACTTTTATCGGAGGGAGAAGAAAGTAATTTCTGCTAATTGTTTACACTCCCTAGTATTCAGTAATCAACCAATCAAATTGCATACATCCTCAAGTTTTATCGGAGGGAGAAGTAAGTATTTTCTGCTATTTGTTTACACTCCCTAGTTTATTAGTTCCTCTATATTATTTACATATTGTATGCTACATATATGGGATCCAACTGATCAGCCAAGAAACCGTCACGTAGATGCATTCGCTGTTTTTCTCCGCGAGAATTTATTGGCACGATTCCAGGATCTACAACCACCACGACACCCACAATTAAATAATGATCTTCTAATACACTATTGGTTACTAAGGGAACTAAATCCAGAGCTTCATTTTCGTTTCCGTCCAGTTCGACAACAACAACTAAAAGATTGGTCCATGTAAACACAGCACTGAAGGAGAAAAATAATTTAATTATAAAAAACATAACTAACCTGTTTAAAAACATTCTATTATTTTCAAATGAATCATATGGAGTTTTATAGCACGTCAGCTCCAACTGGGCTATATGCTGCCATGAGACAAATTAAACCAATATTACATAAATATATTTATATACATGAATAAAAACAAGAATGACAGATATAGATAAAAATAAATAGATATAAGTCCTTTAAAAGGGGGAGGGTGATTAGATGGTCGAATGGTTTAATGTTCACTCGACACAAACGAGATCATTTCGGGACTAACATATGATTCAATTATATTTTAATAATTCGCTTGTAAGTAGGAGTCTTTTAGCATCGGGAGGAAACTGGGGAGGAAAAACACGAGTTTGGACACGTGACCCTACTCCTTGTCATGGACAACCGGGGAATCGAAACCACGCCAGTTGACTAAATGACAGACCTTACGTGGCAGCGTACACATGCGCTTACCATTTGGCCATTCAACCCCCCCAGTGATGCAGGAAGGAGGGCCTTACAAGGAAAAATGTCTAGTCACTATTGGCATTACGTTAAAGAACCCTCGACTTACCATTCACATATTTTACGATGACATCGCTGGGCACTGTTTTCGATGTCCATTGGGTGATATCTCATTCCACGTAACATTATCGTCTCATCTAGAGCCCCAACAACAAATATAGCATCATGTCGCTCTGAAAGATAGACACACATATAATAATCTAACACATTCATTGCTCTGTCGGGGGGGTAGCTCGTCTCGTTATCTGTTTGATCAATTTGTCAGAGAGAGAGAGAGAGACAGTAGGTCATTTGGGGACTAACATATGGTTCAATTTTATTTCAATAATTCGCTTGCGCGTAGGGGTTTTTAGCAGTGAGAGGAAACCGGAGGATCTGGAGAAAACCAAACAAGATGGGACAGGATATCATATTCCTTGTCACGTACAACTGGGGAATCGAAACCACGCCAGTTGACTCAATGACAGACCTTATCATTCAGATGAACTTTCAAAAGCACAAATGAAAGACATAAAATCACACGATACATTTATCTGTCGTGTGTTTTTGGATTCAATGTCATATTACATTAGCCTTTTTTAATGCACGTGCAAAAACCATGTGAAATGTCAGGCAAAGCTAACCGAGCACATCTTTACTAATCGGCTACAAGATTTGCAAAACCAGTCGATAAATTATTCAACATGATATTACTACAACATGTACATCGTTAATATGTTTCATCTAGAGCCTCCTAACTGTGTACATTATTTCCTCAAACTAGTATGGTTTACAATTTAAAAGCATAATGTCCTCAGTAGTTTACATAGATTAGTCTGTGTTATATTCTAAGATCAGTCATTCTGTGACTGTCAGCGTTGTATTCTAAAATCAGTCATTCTATGACTGTCAGTGTTGCATTCTAAGATCAGTCATTCTATGACTGTCAGCGTTATATTCTAAGATCAGTCATTCTGTGACTGTCAGTGTTGTATTCTAAGATCAGTCATTCTATGACTGTCAGTGTTGTATTCTAAGATCAGTCATTCTGTGACTGTCAGTGTTGTATTCTAAGATCAGTTATTCTTTGACTGTCAGCGTTATATTCTAAGATCAGTCATTCTGTGACTGTCAGTGTTATATTCTAAGATCAGTCATTCTATGACTGTCAGCGTTATATTCTAAGATCATTCATTCTGTGACTGTCAGCGTTGTATTCTAATATCAGTCATTCTATGATTGTCAGTGTTACATTCTAAGATCAGTCATTCTGTGACTGTCAGTGTTATATTCTAAGATCAGTCATTCTATGACTGTCAGCGTTATATTCTAAGATCAGTCATTCTGTGACTGTCAGTGTTATATTTTAACATCAACCAGTCAATCTATCTAACCATGTATTTATCAAAGCAAAAGTCGTTTTGATCATAAATAAGAATATATATATATTATTAGAGAATAATCTTACCTCCGTCTGACTGGGTTAATTCAGTTCGTCTGATAAAACCAAGGAAACCAGTTCGAGCGTACGAGGTACCAACATCACCGGTTTCTAGTCTTGAATCGTAATGATCCTGATTTAATGATTCCTCACCGTAAACTGAATAATATCCTGTAGAATTATGTGGACTGCTCACCCAAATCTAGAAAAACAAACCAACATGTCATAATTGTAGTAATTAATTAAGTATTATATAATTCATGTCGTAGTAATTAATTAAACTCTTATATAATTTGTGTTGTAGTAATTAATTAAACTATTATATAATTTATGTCACAGTTCGTTCGTTCGTTCGTTCTTGGTGTTTAACGTCTGCTTCCACATAAGTGATATCGCAGACAAGACATAGGAGAGCCGAACCTGATTCCTGTTTTTTAGAATATGATTTTGCAATCTTTCCATTTGGCCTTAGGCCATGGATTTGGTTTAGTGGGAAGTTCTTCCCTTTATTTAATATAAAACATATCGTTTGGTAGATGATCTCGTCTGCTTCTGGATTGGTAGATGTCATCGTTTTAGTGTTTAGGTGCCAGGCCCGTCTTATCGTGGCCTCCCCTTACTCCACTATCCCACTCTCTGGGTTTGGTATCAGTTTTATTTGCGGAATTGTGTTTAGGTGCCGAGTTCGTCTGACCGTAACTCCCCCTTACTCAACTATCCTGCTAGTGGGGTTTGTGTTTAGGTGCCAGGCCCGTCTTATCGTGACCTCCCCTTACTCCACTATCCCACTCTGTAGGTTTGGTGTCTGTTTTTGGTGGAATAGTGTTTAGATGCCGAGTCCGTCTGATCGTGACTCCCCCTTACTCCACTATCCTGCCAGTTTGGTATAAATCCCCTATGTAGTTTAGTGTGTAGATGCCGGGCCCGTCTAACCGTGACCCCTTCTTACTTCACTATTCTACTTAGTCCAACTGTGTCCATTAGGGCATGGATTTGTTCGAAGATTTGCAGTTTCAGATCTGGTCTCGGGAAGAGTAGGTTCTTAGTGTTGAATGGTATGTTGTTGGTCTCCATTGTTCTCACTAGTTCCCTTCTCTCCTCCTCGTATACCTCGCAGTCTACCAGGACATGGTTGGTGGTACATTCTTCTCCGCACTCACAGATGATGACTTGGTGTTTGTAGTCTCGCAGCCGCTCTTTCACCCTTAGCTTCGATATAGGTCTACAAATATCTCTTCTAGGGTGATTGAGTGTTGTCTTTGTGTAGATCTTGTCATCCAGCCGGAATCTGTATGTGTCAAGTTCAACGAGATTTAATTCCCAAATTGAATTGACCTGTCTTTTGACCATACTGTAGATTTCCGTGGTGCTGTAGTCTATGGTGCGGAGTGGTACTGTGTCCTTGAGACCTTCATTGGCGAGTCGATCTGCCTCCTCGTTTCCTCTAATGTTGACATGTGATGGAATCCACACGAGTTCTACTTTGCTTCCCTTCTCTATAACCCTCTGGTACAGCTGCCTGATTTCCAAAAGGACTTCTGGTCTTGAGTCCGAGTTGTCATTTTGGATTGAAATCAGACTGCTCAATCCAAAATGACAACTCGGACTCAAGACCAGAAGTCATTTTGGAAATCATAGTAATTAATTAAACTCTTATATAGTTTGTGTTGTAGTAATTAATTAAAATATTATATAATTTGTGTTGTAGTAATTAAACTATTATATAACTCGTGCTGTAGTAATTAAACTATTATTTAATTCATGTTGAAGTGAGTAATTAAAATATTACCTCTCCTAGATGTGAATCAGCACATTGACCTTTAGTTTCAGGATTAGCAATAACCACTTTAACACCTGGTAATAACTACAAATATACGAAAACATGTGGCACCTGGTAATAATTACAAATATACAAAAACATGTGACATCCAATATAAGAAATAAAAAACTCCTCCATTTAGGGTTGAAGGATGTCAATACATCTGTTTACTGTTACAAAGTTTGTTAAAATTGATCTAGTGAAAGAACACATAATTTATATTTAAACTAGTACAAAAATTGACTTTTTTAAAAACAAATGTTTTAATACCTAGTCAAAAGTCTTAAATTAAAAAATTCTAAGACTGTCAAAGTTTCAACTAAATGAAATTCAATCTAGCGTGATAAAAATGAAGATGGATGTAGAAATTTGATTAAGTGCGTTATAAAGTTTACCTTTCCAGATTCCATTACACACATACTATTAGGACTTCCCTTCTCCACCAACGTAACTCTATCATTACGTAACGCACGCAGATCTACGTAGGCTGTTGTTGGTTCTGGACACGATGCACCCTGAAATAAAATAAATTACATTTATATCGCGCTGATTCCACATACAGTCGTGCTTATAGCGCTACAAAAACACAATCACTCTTACAAATATTTCTCATATAAGTATGTTTTCAATCTGGATCTAAACGAGTCTAATGATGGACAGGATCTAAGTTTTTCAGATAGCGAGTTCCACAAATTGGCAGCAACATCACCAAATAGAAACCATGCTACTTGACTCAATGACAGAGCAAATTATCCAACGCCTAAGCGTTAAACTATTCAGCAAAACACTCCCTGCCCCCCAAAATATAAACTATTTACCGTTAAACCAATGGCTACGTTGACACGGCAACCAAAACTGGTACTGACAGATCTATGACTTAAACCTAGACTAGCGAAAAGTTTAGTGAAGGAACTTGTTAGTTGTATTCTTGGTCGTTCTTCAGCTACGATAACACATGCTCGTACACACGAGAGATTCACACCTTTAGTCTGAAATGTAAAAATAAGAATTTTTTTTACATGTAATGATGTGTCATTTTTATTTCGCTAAAATATCAAATTTCTTACACCTTAACACACGCTAAATATGTGAGAGAGAGAGAGATGGGGTTTAACGTCCACTCGACACAAACTAGGTCATTTCGGGACTAACATATGGTTTAATTTTATTTCGATAAATTGCTTGTGCGTAGGGGTCTTTAGCAGTGGGAGGAAACTGGAGAACCCGGAGAAAACTCACGAGGTTGGACAGGCGACCCTACTCCTTGTCACGTACAACTGGGGATTCGAAACCACGCCAGTTGACTCAATGACAGGCTTTATGATACAGCGCGCACGCTAACCATTCAGCCATCCAACCCCCCTCGCTAAATATGTACCCAGATTGATTATTTAATAAAATCAAAATACCATCGCTAGATTGTATCTCCCAATGGATTCAAGCAGATATAAAATAGGCCTGTAATTAAGGTTCCTCCACATCAAATTTCTCCCAACTTTCACAAACATACTAACCTTTAATGCAACAGTTGATGTACCTAGACCCTTCGTACATAATTCCATTACACCATACGAACAAAATGTATCACGAACTGTAAAATATAATAAACATACCACTATATGTAACTAAATACAGTTCTTATACACATATTGTCACACTTCTCGGATATATTTAAACATACATTATGCAAGAGCTAAATCTGCCTATTGCAGATCTTTTTTTAGGCCTAAAATGTTATCTAAATTATTAATTAGAAATTAATTAACTTATCCAGACCAGCGGAATGGAATACATTTTTTGAAAAGTAATTAAATCGATAAATGGATAATCGAGACTTTGTTTTTTATCGTACCGACTTTAGTAATGATGATTGAGGCCAGCCAAAAATTCAGAAGCTAATATCTCGGTTTTAGAGAGGAACAATTTGACGGAAATTTTCAGCATATTCTATTTATGTTATCTATTACCTAATCTTCCATAATAATCCTTTACGTATTGAAAATTATACTTTTGAAATTTTCGCTCCTGTTGTTATCTCTGTGGCCATCCAATAATAACATTGATGTAAATGGCGTCCCGTGTCCTGATGTATGAAATATTAAATCACAAGTAAATGTTATCCTATTTCAACATATGTGAGTATGTGTGATCTTTAAATCCTTTGAATTGAATTGACTGCTGTCATAGACGAACAATTGATTGATTTGTCCACGCAACACAAGATTAGTCAATTATAAAATAAAAGAGTTAAAATGGCTGACCTTTATATTGACTGACAGCTGTTAACCATACAGCAGGATTAGCCTCAACTTCAGACGGTGGAATTAAAATGGAATGATGACCAGAATAGATGCTGCAAAATAAACAAATCAACTTTCATGCATTTGACACAACAATTACAGACAGTACATTTAACTTGCCAGATAACCTTCCCGCAAGACGAGACAGAAATCAGGTTTAATGTCCACTTGACACAAACTAGGTCACTTCGGGACTAACACATGGTTTAATTTTATTTAAACAATTTGCAAGAGCGTAGGGATCTTTAGCAGTGGGAGAAAACCCACGAGGTTGGACAGGCGACCCCCTACTCCTTGTCACGTACAACCGGGGAATCGAAATCCTGCCAGTTGACTGAAGCAGAGTTATTGTATACCAAAAGATGTGACGGAGAGGCAAACAGATGGGACGAACCATTTTGATAGTCCTCTGCTTCCTGCATGAGAAAATATACTAAACATTTACTGACCTGCTCAAACACCAAAGAGCGAAACCAAGACCACAATATGGATCTAGACATAAAACAACATCACGAGATGGATAGAGTTCACACTGTAATTTCTGCGCACGACATAACGCTGTCGCTGCTGCATGGGATAACTGAAACAAAACAATTACATCATATTATATATTATTATCACAACTTTAATCTTTCCACAAAGAATCTTAAAACTGAACTTTTTATCTGGGCTTTTAATAATGAAAATTTTTCATTATTTGTTTTAAAAGAGAGAGAGAGAGAGAGAGAGAGAGAAAGAGAGAGAGAGAGAGAGAGAGAGAAAGAGAAATGGGCTTTAACGTCCACTCCACACAAACTAGGTCATTTTGGGACCAACATATCCTTGGTGGGGAATCAAAAGGTCGTATCTGGATTTTGCAAAATTGTCTAGGAGAGCCAAAAATAGCACAGAGGTTAAGAATCAAAATGTCTTATAAAATCGTCACATCAAAATGTTGTATGTAAAATGTTGTATTTCTGAAGCTTTTTTCAAATATTTCTGTACAAAGTGTATGTTTAGCCATTAAAACAGTATGTAATTATCCACACGTATCAAGTTCATCATCTAGTCCAGAAATAAGGAATGGAAGCTGATTATTTGCAATTTTATACAGCAAAGACGCATCTCAGGAAAATATTCACCTTTACCTGCTTCAATTTCATAGATTTCACACAGTAGAGGCTCAACAATAATTTCAATAATACGTATTTAACCATAAAACAATACTGGCTATATTTCATTTGATTGTAATGCTTTGGTAAGACACAAAGTTGATTTTTTTCAAGAAAATACGACATTTTCACTCTTAATAATTTTTTTTTTTTTTGGAACACCCCATTTACGACATTTTGAAACAGTATCTATAAAACCTCTTTTTATTGGCTTAGAAATACGACAACCAGATGAAAAGATGCACAAGAAAATTCTCATTCTGAAGAAGAAAAAAAGTGAATTTCGCAAACTATGCCATATACGACCTTTTCACTCCCCATCAACAATATGATTCAACTTTATTTTAATAATTCACTTGCGTGTAGGGGTCTTTTAGCAGTAAGAGAAAATGGCAGGACCCGGAGAAAACCCATAAAGTTGGACAGGCGACCCTACTCCTTGTCACGTACAACAGGGGATTCGAAACCACACCAGTTGACTCAATGACAGACATTATGATACAGCGTGTACGTGCTGACCATTCGGCCATACAACCCCCCTAATGTTTGAGTAAAACAGAAAATTAGTATGTGCAGGCAAGTATGCCCAAATGCATAAGACCTAATTTTTAAGGTAAAACTTGTTTATATCAACGGGTTTTAAGATCCAACACAGCGTGTCCTACTTCTTATAAAACTACTCACCTTGACACCAGCTAACATACCAGTGGTTGAAACACTGAAATCTAAATAACAGATCATTTCAGGTGTAGGGGCGCGATATACTGCCGCTAACTTCTTCTTGGTGAGATCATCGGTATCTAAAACAGTTGGCCAGGTTTTAGGATCAACAAATACGGCTGCTTCCTGTTAAAACAAAATAAAATAAAATTTTAACATTTACCCCTTAAAATATTAAGAATGAACGAATTACAAAAACTTGAATAGTTAATGTACATCAATCTTTGTCTAAAAAAAAAGAAGCACATCTAATTTTTAAATGTGAATTCCTACTGGCATGCCTATGTGTATACTGGACTTTATGAATACTAATGATTCACTGGTTGAGCACAAAAACATCATATAACAAATATTAGCTCATGGTCAACGAAAAGGCTGCATTCTTCAAATATCTTAACTTAACTTTTCTTGAAAAAGGGCCCTAGTATTTTTCTTACATTATTTCAACTTAGATTTAAGTAATTTGACAACTATTGTATTAATTAACTCACCTCAGATTTTAGTAATTTGACAACTATTGTATTAGTTAACTCACCTTAGATTTAAGTAATTTGACAACTATTGTATTAGTTAACTCACCTTAGATTTAAGTAATTTGACAACTATTGTATTAGTTAACTCACCTTAGATTTAAGTAATTTGACAACTATTGTATTAGTTAACTCACCTTAGATTTAAGTAATTTGACAACTATTGTATTAGTTAACTCACCTTAGATTTAAGTAATTTGACAACTATTGTATTAGTTAACTCACCTTAGATTTAAGTAATTTGACAACTATTGTATTAGTTAATATGGCTACAGATTTGCTGACTTCTACAGTCATTCGTACAGTAGGTAATGTAGAAGCTATATTCTGGGCATGTGGAGGTCGTATTGTCACTGGTACACATCCTGTACAAACACAAGTTTTAAGGAGAATTATTTTTAAAACAAAATTTTTGTCCAATAAACTTTTTTTAAACCATATTATGCTTATTCCATGGTTTTTGGATTGAAGAAGACAAAAGGGAGGCAGGGGTCACTCTCCTTAATTCCCCAAAGTAAATAGCGTGGCTGATGTCTTTTGGCGTACTTCCCAAACAATTCTGTAATGAGGCTGACGCCCCTCGACTTAATCCCAAAATCGAAACACTCAAGAAATAATTGTAAATTCATCTTTTTGTAAAGCATGGAGTAAACTGGTAAACATGAGAAGAAAATGATGATTAACGGACTTAGTCAAGGTACTGATGTAATCAAACTATACACCAAGTTTCATCACTCTCACTAAATTACAACTAAACTTATCATACTCCTAAGTATCGAGAAATCAAATTGATTATCTCAGTCTAGCCCAGGCAGAAAATGCCCCTCATCAGTCACATGATCAACATTTATACCAAGTTTCATCATTCTACCTCATTTAGAAGTAAAGTTTTTATGTTCGAAATGTTGTTACGGGCAGGCAAAACCCACTTTAACCGTCCCCAGCATCAGGGGGGCAAAAATATAAAATATTGATAACTTACCTACATAAAGACAACCATAAAATGCTGCAATAAGTTCAATTCCTGAAAAAATACAAATAATATTTATCAGTGAATTTTATACAATTAACTTATGCATCTACTTAAATAATATTAACTTTAATTTAACATTTTCTCCAAATTTATCTACCGAGCATTTCACTTCAAAATTGTGCCAACAGGTAAACATAGCAAGATATTTTAAGTTGACACTATTGTGTAGATGCTGTTACTGGCCAGGCCCTTCTACCTGCACCACTGTCCACTGACCGGGGGGGGGGGGGGAACCAACCTGGAAGTTTCTTGGCCAGCACTGTGATCAAACCCTGGACCGTCTGGTTACCTAGCCAATGTCCTAATCACTGAGCCACTGCAGCTCCAATAACTTTATGAAAATATCTAATTAAGAAATAGGTAAAATATTTTACCTGGAGTATAAACAAGAGCAACATGATCTCCTGTATTTAATTTTCCTTTCTCCATTAATAAACAACCTATTCTTTCAGCTCGTTTATGTAATTGGGAACAGGTAACTGTCATATGTTGCTGTACCTGTACAAAATAAACAATACAATTATTCTTCATTACGAAAACTAAGATCTTAATATCACCAGTAGATAATCTCCCAGTTTACCAAAAACTTATAAGCGCGCACCTACTCCTTGTCAGGTACAATATGGGTATTGAATACAGGCCACATGCACGGAGGAGAGAAGGCAGATACAATATGGGTATTGAATACAGGCCACATGTATGTACCGTTGCAGGTACTGCACTCCTAGTCAACTACAAGTCTGGGATCAAAGTCAAGCTACTTGACTTAATGACAGACCCCATGATCTAAAGCGTACATGTTAGACCCTTCAGCCACTCATCCACCCCCCCCCCCCAGTGTTCTATGTGGGAAATTTTGCCAGGACAGCAGCACTATGGCCTACTCTTATATCTAATTCCATCTTGCCAATGTATACACGAGACCGCAGTTTTCCGTCCCATCCAAGCGACTATACATTGTCCCTTGCCAGGCCCTTCGTTTTGCACCAGACGTGGGGAATCCACAGCGGAAAATCCTGATGAACTTTCTCTGTCAACGCAATGTAACCTCCATGTTAATAGCGAGCCACTGTGGCTCCCCCTTGTATTAATGAAGTTTAAAGGAGCTAAATCGCTAATATTTTGGACCTAGAAATTGGCACAAATGGGTCGCAACACATATAATAATGTAATATGAATTTATATAAACTGTTTTACATTCAATCGTGTCCGTTTTACTGTGAATTGTCATCAGTTATGTTAGGCGAAATACGCCATAAGTCTCAACCGCAAGTCAGTTTCTAGCGTCTGGTTATTCCAGTCAACACCGATATTATCTATTGCGCATGCTCTCCAAATAAGAACATGATATCACCGTTTGACATGACTTGTGGAATATGTCTAGCCTCATTCTTTGAGCACATTGTTACAAATGGCGCTGAAACGCATTATGGTACACAATTCGTGTACCAATGGTAAAATGTTTATTTTGTCTTAAATATTGGATATCAGAAGCCCATCTTTTCCAGGTAAGATCACAACACCAATGCTGATTTAATTGACAAATTATTCGTGTTGTCAATGTCGAAGATTTTGGATGATATTGAGTTACAGACTTAGCTACTTTAAATAATTACCCGTGAGTTGAGCATAGTAAAGAGAACATGATCAGGTGTCGTCTGGGCTCTCCATCGTAGGATTTCTGTTAAATATTGATGCTGGAAATAAAATGTATCAATCTTTATGTTTAATATACTGACAAGTATTTATCTTACAGTGGTGATACTGTTTCTGATAAATACATGTGAAATGCTGGAAGTCAGTGGAGGGTCTTGTCTCTTCTAGGGTCAGGGTTATCACCAGAATCAAGCATTCATGACCGGAATCAGCGTTCATGACTGGAATCATGGGTTCATGATCAGAATCAAGGGTTCATGACTGAAAACAGGGTTCTTTACTAGAATCAACCGATCATGACTGGAACCTCCTGTGTAGTGAGCAAATAGCATGCTCACAGAGACACCGTACGTGGTTCCCAATAAATCTCACAACCACAGAAATAATTAACCAACTACAAATAAAACTTTACCACAATTAACCAACTACAAATAAAACTTTACCACGATTAACCAACTACAGATTAAAATGAAACAAACCTTTCTAGAAACATCTGATTCTTCTTCTGATAAACCCAGATCTCGACCAGCAGCCCACGCTAATCTGGCACCCTGGACAATATTCCCAACATGTACAGCTGATGGAGTCACATCTAAAAATATAACAATTTATATACATAATGTCCACATTTCTATCTAGTACTCTGGAAACATGGAAACTCTGGGACCTTGATCACCTAGACATGGAGATGGGAGGGACCAGATATCATCTAGACATGGAGAGGGGAGGGACCAGATCTCATCTAGACATGGAGAGGGGAGGGACCAGATATCATCTAGAAATGGAGATGGGAGGGACCAGATATCATCTAGACATGGAGAGGGGAGGGACCAGATATCATCTAGACATGGAGATGGGAGGGACCAGATATCATCTAGACATGGAAAGGGGAGGGACCAGATATCACCTAGACATGGAGAGGGGAGGGACCAGATCTCATCTAGACATGGAAACTCTGGGACCTTGATCACCTAGACATGGAAATGGGAGGGACCAGATATCATCTAGACATGGAGAGGGGAGGGACCAGATCTCATCTAGACAATTGCTTGTGGACGCCTGACATTGGGGTGACGAAAATATACGATCACATTTCGTTGTGGGCGTATAAAAATAGTAAAATGTAATAATTACCTGGATGTAATTCTCGTGGTTTAGGTAAATTTGTAACACATGTATGAGGACACATTAAAACATTAGCTGGATGTAACGAGCCTTCTAAAAACTTCTTCTTTGTCTCATAAAGATGGATACCACCTAATGGAGTCTGAAATAAATGGCAATAGTTCATCAAGGTTGTAAACTACATGAGCTGTGTTACCACATCAAGTCTTGTACATAATATCTATCAGTCTAGATATTGGTATAATTTGATATCAATTAATATAATTTGACAATATTTAATATAATATAAGTTGACAATATTTAATATAATTTGATATAATTTAATATAATTTGATATAATTTAATATAATTTGATAAAATTTAATATAATTTGATAAAATTTAATATAATTTGATATCATTTAATATAATTTGATAATATTTAATATAATTCAATATAAATTGATATTATTTAAAATAATCTGATATTATTTAATAAAATATCATCTAATATTTGATATTATTTAAAATAATCTGATATTATTTAATAAAATATCATCTAATATTTGATATTATTTAAAATAATCTGATATTATTTAATAAAATATCATCTAATATTTGATATTATTTAAAATAAATTGATATTATTTAACATAATTTGATATTATATGACATAATCTAATATAATTCAATAAAATGTGAGGATTATCATTTCGCCAGATTCATAGAGGATGGGGTGGGGGTGGGGAGAAGCTAGCAAAAATTTCCAAACTGGATTATTTCAGGATATACAAATGACATATTTATCTTATCTCAATAATTTGGTTGAGTGAAGGGATTTTTACTAGTAGGAAGAAAACAATGGAAGGAATAAAGTTTTGATGTTCTTACCTTAGGAAGATAGTTAGGAGGAACTAGAGCTAAACAGAAAACACCAACTTGATGTATAGAATCTACAGCTTGTAATACACGACTCATCCATTGAAAACTCTACAATATATAAATTTAAGTGATATTAATTATATTACATCCAATATAACCGATATAGATTATAATATAACTAATATAGATTATAATATATCCAATATAACTGATATAAAATATAACATAGTCAATATAACCAGTATAACAGACAGTGTCATCAAGAAATAAGGTAAACCTGAAAAATTAAGGCCACTTACACAAGAGAGAGAGAGAGAGATGGGGTTAACGTCCACTCGACACCAACTAGGTCATTTTGGGACTAACACTTGGTTGAATTTTATTTCAACAATTCGTTTGCGCATAGGAGTTTTTAGCAGTGGCTGGAAACTGGAGGACCCAGAGAAAACCCACGAGGTTGGACAGGCAACCCTAATCCTTGTCACGTACAACCCGGAAATTGAAACCACGCCAGTTGACTCAATGACAGACCTTATGATACAGCGCGCAAGTGCTAACCATTCTGCCATCCAACCCCCAAGGTAAACCTCAAAGATTAAGACCACACACAAAAGAGAGAGAAATGGGGTTTAACGTCCACTCGACACAAACTAGGTCATGGGACTAACCCATGGTTCAATTTTATTTCAACAAAGGGGTCTTTAGCAATGGGAGGAAATCAGAGGACTTTGAGAAAACCCACAAGGTTGGACAGACAACCCTACTTCTTGCCACGTCCAACCCGGGAATCGAAACCATGCCAGTTGACTCAATGACAGGCTTTATGATACAACGCGCATGTGCTAACCATTCGCCTCCCCTCTCACAAAAGAGTACTTTCATTTCTATACCCCAGGATATTGTCACAGTAAAATTCACAGGAAATTGATAAATATTAAATGTCCTGTAACATACCTCTTCTTCTGTACAGTCTGGTCTTTGTTCAGCAATTATAACTATCCTTTCATCCTTTAATACACTTATAGAAAATACAGCTATCCTACAAAATACACACAAAAAACATCTTTTAATACATTCATAGAAAATACAGCTATCCTACAAAATACACACAAAAAACATCTTTTAATACATTCATAGAAAATACAGCTATCCTACAAAATACACACAAAAAACATATTTTAATACATTCATAGAAAATACAGCTATCCTACAAAATACACACAAAAAACATCTTTTAATACATTCATAGAAAATACAGCTATCCTACAAAATACACACAAAAAACATCTTTTAATACACTGATAGAAAATACAGCTATCCTACAAAATACACACAAAAAACATCTTTTAATACATTCATAGAAAATACAGCTATCCTACAAAATACACACAAAAAACATCCTTTAATACATTCATAGAAAATACAGCTATCCTACAAAATACACACAAAAAACATCCTTTAATACATTCATAGAAAATACAGCTATCCTACAAAATACACACAAAAAACATCCTTTAATACATTCATAGAAAATACAGCTATCCTACAAAATACACACAAAAAACATCTTTTAATACATTCATAGTAAATACAGAGAGTGAAGTGGGTTAGACGTCCACTCGACACAAAGTAGGTTATTTTGGGACTAACATATGGTTTAATTTTATTTCATTAAATTGATTATGCATGTATGCGTAGGGGTCTTTAGCAGTGGATAAAACCGGAGGACCCAGAGAAAACCCACGAGGTTGGACAGGCGACCCTTCTCTTTGTCACATACAAGCAGGGAATCGAAACCACGTCACTTAACTCAATGACAGACCGAATAATGCCAAGCGGACGTGTTAACCATTCTCCCTCTGAGTATGGATAGATTTAAACAAATGGTCTAGAATGCTTACCTTCCTCTATATATAAATTTCATTGGTTCCACAGCCAAAACAGTTGCAATGATGTCATCAGTATTATGACGTCGGGTTCCTATTTGCATTAACCCTTCCTTACTACCACACACAAACACTAAACCTCCCTGAAAATATACAAAATATTACAACTACATACAAACACTAAACCTTCTTGAACAAGCCCACAGTGAGGCTGATGTCCCCCGCCGAAATCCCAAAATAAATAGGTGACACATATTAATTAATCGCACATTTATTTTTTTCAAAAGTATCGAGCAACAAACTATACACTAAGTTTCATCACTCTCTATCAGATAGAATCAAGATTATCTTGTCCCAAAGCATCGACCAATGAAATTGATTAGCTCTGCTTAGCTTCAGCTCGCAATGTTAATTATTGAATTCAGTCAAGACATTCACCTAATGAACATCTACATCAAGTTTGAACATTCTACCTCAATTAAAAGAGTTGTTATTTTCCAAAGTCTTGACCAATCAAATTGCTTATCGCTCCTTCAACTAAGCAGAAAATTCTCACCATTAAACTTAGTCAAGGTAAATGAATGCCTACACCTAGTATGAACATTCTACCTCAATTAGAAGGAGAGTTATTGTGTTCCAAAGTCTCGACCAATTAAATTGCATATTGCTCTGCTTACCCTGAGCAGAAAATGCTCATTATCGAACTTAGTCAATGTATTGATGTAATGAAACTATACACCAAGTTTCATCACTCTCACTTAATTAGGACTAAAGTTATCGTGTCGAAAGGCGGGGGACAAAAAAAAACATCATAAGGACTGAATGCGATAGTTACTTATTTTTAATTGAATTTGAATTCTGACTGCCAAAGGGATCTTTTACACTAAACGAAATGTAAATCTAAATGTATAACTTACCGGACCTAGGAAGCCAATCAAACCAGTTCTTACATAAAGATTATCACCGATTGGTCGACCATCTGCATGGAGAGGTTCCACCTGAAAAAAACAGAATAACAATCACAATATATTGGCAGATCATGTCGACATTAGTGAATTAAGTTTATTAAAAGTTATTCCTGAATTTAAATTATTCAGATGAACCTTACAACCAAGACTACTGCCTACCTGGAATGTAGCACTGGTAATACCCTGTAGTCCCCAATATCCAGACCCAGTGTAACCAGCACATACACATAATTCTCCTACTTCGTCTGTTTTACATAAGATTGGAGCACCGTCTAATTTTATTACCACCATCACAGCTACAAATACAAAATATATATGTCTATTACTTTAGCAACAATCTCATCTTAATCTCATCTAGAGCAAAAATCTCCTATAGAGCAACAATCTTATATAGCACATAGGGTTTAACGTCCACTCAACACCAACTAGGCCATTTGAGGATTAACATATGGTTCAATTTTTTTTTTTTTAGCAATGGGAGGAAACTGGAGAACCCAGAGAAAACCTATGAAATTGGACATGTACAAGCGGGGAATCGAAACCATGCCACTTTGACTCAGTGACAGACCTTATGATGCAACAAGCACACAACCCCTGTCCTGGCTTAGATTCAACCGGATTCTACCCAACACCTGAGGCTGACAGGTGTTGTAACAAGATTATCGAATTTATCTTTGTAAATATTGAACAGAATTGAATCATTTTAAGGCTGATATCTTTCAGAGATTCAACTTTTATAATATGGTAGTTTGCAAGGGATTTAAGATACCCAAATGGGAATAACTGACTTTAATGTAAATTAAATGAAATAGGGTTTAACGGCCTACTGTTCAGCTCTGACTGGGCTAATGAAGACGGGTATCTGTCATACAGTGTGCTACGAGGGAAATTTTGCCCTATCGCCTACTCTTATATCGAATTCCAACTGCCAGGGGATCTTTTACGTGCATGCCAATGGGTACACTGGACCTCCTATCAGAAGACTATACATTATTCTTTGCCAGTCCCTCCGTTCTGCACCACTGACAAGGGGAACTTTCTCAGGCAACGCAGGGACTGAACACGAGACCTTGAGGTTAGCGAGCCAATATCCTACTCACTGCGGCTCCTAACTTTAATGTATGTATAATAATTTATCTTACCTCCCGGCATCACCTGACCACAGTCTTGTAGAGTTAGAGATGTTAGACTGTTCTCACTATCAACTCTAACAACACCATAACTCAAACCCTGCATAGATAATATACCACGGCCAGTTGCACTAGAACTTGTCCTACCAGGTCTAAAACAATAAAAACATTAAAATATATAAATGAATATATTGAATGAATGTGAAATACACCAGATTAAATGATGCCTGGATTACAGTGTTAAACATTCACTAAAATAAGATACAATAATTCCAAGACTGCGACGAATAACCACTTCTTACTCTAGTTGTAGTAGTGAATGTAAGAATCCGTGGAACAGTGCAGGTCAGTGAGAATCTCACTGATACAGTGGGGGGGAAAAGGAGACAGTCCTTTTTAAAAAAATAATCCCAAAATATAATCTCCCAGCAACACAATTGACAAGACTGTTGTATGGAAGTAGAAGATTTTATTCTGGGACGCATTTCGGGCAGCAGCCCTTTTTCAACTGGCTATCCCAGAACATGTTTTGGGCAGCAGCCCTTTTTCAACTAAAACTCGTCCTGGTATAAAAACTTCTACTTTCGTACAACAGTCTTATCAATTGTGTTGCTGGGGGATTATATTTTGAAAGAACAAGATACAAGAAGATTGAACAAACCTTCTAACAGATACAGTTAAAGCTTCAGAAGAACTGGCACACGGACAAATAGACTCAGGTCGTAAACCTTTACTCTGGAAAGCACTTAGGAAGGAATCACATGATGTTAAAGACCCTGAAAAAAAACAAAAAAACATACATCGTTAAAAATAAACGTAAAACTTATTAACATTTTCTGGTTGTGCATCTTGACTCTTGTCAAGCATTAAGTGTGAGGGTGGGATTTATCAGCACTACATAAAAATATAGATAGCAGCTAGTTAACAGAACAGCCTCTATAGCTTCCACAAATGCAACTACTATTTCTAGCTTTCAGCCACTTTCGTCACTGGCAAGAAGATTCTGCCAAATTTAAACACATCTTAAAAGCAAAGTTAACTCCCTGTGATTTATTAATGAAAGAAGAGTTCGATCATCTTGTTTTTAAAGCAGAAATGGGGTTTAACATCCTACTCCAAGTGTCAATATCCAATGAGGGACATTTTGCCCGGTCAGCAACTGAATTCCAACTGTCAAGGGTTCTTTTATGTGTACACCTATTTGTACACATGGCAATTTGTACATTCACCAATTTGTACATACACCAATTTGTACACACGCCAATTTGTACACAGGACTCTTGTTTTCATTAAATGGTAAATTATAATTGTATACTTACAGGGATTAGCACCATCAGCTACTAATAATAATCGTAGTGATGTAAAATTAATATCTTTATGATCTTTCTGGGCTAATAAACCCCAATGCATGTCTCGAGATTTCACCACAGCTACTGACGCTAGAATTACATAAATCATACATTAATTATGATATTTCAAAAATAGATAATGCAAAATGAATATGTTGAAAATTTCATTCAAATTATTTTATTTTGAGCAAATTTATCAATGGTTGTAGTTTTGACAAGATGTTTGCATTGATTGTAACCACCGTACTGTTCATTCGAGTCTTAGCCTCACTTCTCCATATTTAAATTAAATCATTAATCTACTTAAAATCAGAGCCATCCAATGGCATTGATAGTTGATTATGGTCGTGTCATGTTAATAAATCTGTAATTAATAATTTATATAACATTTCAGACCCAAAGATTTAGCTGTTTAAGATTTGACAATGTTTGTATAGCCCTGTCTTGACACAAACTAGGTCATTTCGGGACTAATGTATGGTTTAATTTTATTTCAATAATTTGTTACACGTAGGGGTCTTTAGCAATGGGTTGAAACTGGAGGACCCGGAGAAAACCCACGAGGTTAGACAGGTGACCCTACTCCTTGTCAAGTACAACCGGGGAATCGAAACCACCCCAGTTGACTCAATGACAGACCTTATGATACAACGTGCACATGCTAACCATTCGGCCATCCAAGACCCCCTTTTTGTAAAGATATCTTGGTATAAATATAATTGGGACAGCAAGACAGAGCCTATTTTAATATTCCTCCCTGAAATAGTAAACTTTAATTTACCTTTATATTTTGTAACCATTTTCATCCAGGAAGCTGGATCGACTTTCATTAAGGAATAGGGAATAAATATCACATGCATACCATTAAAAACACTCTGTAATAAACATACATATATACATTTATATCATCATTTTGAGTTGGCATCAAAATACAGGTACTGAAATGAGATGGGACTTAACGTTTTAGTTGTGATTCATTGCTGACCCAAATCTCAACTAATAAAAAAAGAATATTCTTCAATTATTTAAAGGGGCATAAGGTAAGTTTAGATAAAGAGCTGACAGTTCTCACTATAATAAATAGATAATGAAAACACAATATGCTGAAAATTTCTGCCAAGTTACTCCACTCAGAACTGAGATATTAGTGATTCAATTTTAGGCTACCCTAGATCGTCGTTACTAACGTTGGCACGATAATAAACAATGTCTTGATTATCCATTTTTACGTTAAATCATCCATCACAAAATATCGCAAGGCTAACGATGGCATCGAGAGTAAATTGTGGTCTGGATTAGTTAATTAATAATTCAGATAAATTTCAGGCCTAATGAAAGACCTGCAACTGGCAGAATTACCTCTTGTATAATGTATGTTTAAACTATAAATATTTCAAGAAAAGCATTGTTCTCAGGTACTTTACCCATATGGCCCACAATTTATCTAGGAACCCTAACCTCAGCTAATGAAAAGGTAGCATGTTTAAAATATCAATCCCTAAAGATTATCAAGCAAATAGATAAAAATAAAACTTACACAAAGTATACCATGCCAGAGACCAACTTCTCTTTTAAAATCTAAAACACACACCATTACTTCTCCTTCTGTATAATTACAGCCAACGGTTAACGTCCGACAATGTGATAACATGGTATTTCTGGTTACCGTGACACCCACGGTACTGCCATCTTTATTTATAGTATACTGTAATAAATAAAACAATAAACAATACAGTTTACAATACCTGACTGGCAACGGTATGAATCTCACCTGACTGGCAACGGTATGAATCTCACCTGACTGGCAAGGGTATGAAGCTCACCTGACTGGCAAGGGTATGAAGCTCACCTCTATTCAAATATTAGTAATATGTTAACAAACCCTATAAAAGTGTGAGTTATTTGTTAAAAAAAACCTGATATAGTGTGAGTAATCTGTTAACAAATTCCTATATAAGTGTGAGTAATCTGTGAACTCACCTCACACTAGTGTGGGTAATATGTGAACTCACCTCACACAAGTGTGGGTGAAGTGTGTGTTATATGTTTACTCACTTCAATGCAAATATAAGTAAAATTTTGTGATATCTAGGGTGTCCACAAGCTAAAAATATGATTTTTCCCAACAATCAGGGGCCATAATTGTGACCTGTAGAGTGTCCACAAACAAATTGTGGATGGACAGACGTCCAGATATCCAGACAGACAGGGGCGATGACATGAAAATGTTTACTGACCTCTATATAAGCAGGTACATCATCTGATACACGAGATAATGCCTGCCAATCTTTTGGTGCTTTACTTAAATTTTCTGTAACAAACCAATTTAACTTCGGCCAACCTAAAAGAAAATCATTTAAAAATAATTACAATAAACAAATCAAATTGATAGTGGAACTGTTGTATTTCTCGTTACAACAAGAAATAATTTGTTTGTCAGCCCCTCATGATTATTCGTAACAACCAGAAACTGAAAGTGGCAACCATATTTAAAGGTAGCAAACTCAATTTGAATACAGGGAACTCAATTTGAATACAGGGAACCCAATTTGTACATAGCAAACTCAATTTAAATATGGGGAACCCAAATTTTTCATTCCATCCAAATAACAAGACACAATCGAAATTGTTTCATCGACATTTTGGTAATTGAACTGGAATATACAGATCAGGATTCTATGGAATCCAATTACTGCTTATTACTGAACGACGTCTGGACATTGCTTGATAAGGACACAATCTGTGTGTCAACTGCTCAGACATAGCTAAGTTTAAAATAATCTCAAATGTCCTTTTCTGGACAACAACATCAAGATTTGTAAAATTTTTAATTACCTTTAAAAACTAGAACTTCTCCACTGTTGGATTTTGGTAAACCCTTAAAACATGCTTCGGAGGTCAACGCCCAGTTGACGCTTAAACTTCCTAATAAAAACCCTACTCCCTGACCTCCAGCATCCTAAAATAAAAACAAGGTCAAAGGTTACTTTATGCTTATTTAAAACCCATACTGGTCCTTCATAGATTGATTAAACAGCGGGCTTGTTTGTGTTATGGCAGACGTTAAAAGCTTTAGAAATTATAGAAATAAGCAAAATAAAAAAAATAAAAAAACAAAAAATTCACAAAAACGGACAAAAGAATTTTACAATTGAGACATCTTCACACCGTCAAGAGAATAAAGTATTCTACTGTGTAATCACCCTTGACTATTATCACTACAACTTGTATATCATGTAGAGGTCATTATTACTAGTACAAAGTTCCATGTTTTACACTACAACTTGGATATCGTTTAGTTGTACAAAGTTCCATGTATGACACTAGAACACGGATAATGTTTAGTTGTACAAAGTTCCATGTATGACACTAGAACACGGATAATGTTTAGTTGTACAAAGTTCCATGTATGACACTAGAACACAGATAATGTTTAGTTGTACAAAGTTCCATGTATTAAACTACAACATGGATATTGGGTAGTCACGCTGTTTTATCAGGATTTTCTGTATTCAATGTTTAGTTTCAAACCATTGTTGGCTAATTGTTCAAATTCGTGGAGAATCATCAAAAAATATTGGGCTCCTGCTGTTGCATAGTTTAAAATAGTCCGTCTAGATTAGATAATGAGTGTTCTGTTTACAATTGTAAAATACCAGAGTGTATAGTATAGTCCTGTTCAACATCATGATGTGTAGTGTATAGTCCTGTATAACAAGGACTGTCACAGTCTACAAGTAATTCTGTTATTTTTATTAATCTTCTTACTGAGCATTCTAACAATATGGGATTTAACGTCCACTCGACACAAACTAGGTCATTTTGGGACTAACAAATGGTTCAACTTTATTTCAATAAATCGCTTGCGCGTATGGGTCAATAGCAGTGGGAGGAAACCGGAAGACCCAGAGAAAACCCACAAGGTTGGACAGGCGACCTGCTCCTTGTCACATACAAGAGGGAGAATGGAAACCACGCCAGTTGACTCAATGACAGACTTTATGATATAACACACACGCGCTAACCATTGCAGCCATCGGTGAATACATGTAGATGATAATATCACTTGACGGTTGTGAAGATGTTGTAACGGAAGAAAATATCTTGAAATTAAAAATTAGTAATGAACAGAAATTAAAAATCAATGATGAGTTAAAACTAAAAAATTAATGTTAACGGAATAAAATGAAAGTTAATTATATCAAAATAAATATGATGAGTATGATGAATTAATGGAGAAGACAGTGAAAGAATTTATAACCAAGAGTTGTATCCTCTGAAAATTGCAGTCCAATTACTTCATTCTGATCCAAGATATGAGCTTCTGAATATTAACTAAAGTCAGTAAGATAAAAAACAAAGTCTTGATTATCCATTTTTACGTTTAATTATTTTTCAAAAAATGTATTCCAATCCGTTCAATATCGCAGACTAGCGTCGACATCGAGAGTTGATTATGGTCTGGATAAGTTAATTAATGTCTAATTAATAGTTTATATAACATTTCAAGCATAAAGAAAGACCTGCAATAGACAGATTTAGCTCTTGCATAATGTATGTTTAAGATAAGGTTTCTAACTTTTAAAAGTGTGTTCTATCTTCTCCCACTCCCCCTCCCCCCCCCACCTGAGTAATTTAAATGACCACCCCTTGGAGAGACCATGGACTAGGACCATTAATAGTTTAGCAAGACGGATGGACCAGTTGGCCAATGTGTTAAATTCTTTCACTGACAGAAATGGGGGGTACAATAAATGAAATAATATCAAATCAAATAAAACCAATGATAGAAGATGTAAAAACAGAAAACTAGGACAAAACAAACTAAATAAATACAGTTGATGTAAAACGTCCGACACTGATCCCCAACCAAGTGAGTGAAAGTAATGTTGCCAATGTTAATCATACATTTTTGGGACGACATCAAGAATTAACCAGCGTGATGTTGCGTACAGGTTTGTTCTTTGTCACACCTGGGCTCTGTTTCTCGAAATCTTAACTAAAGATAAAATCCAAATTTTAGTAGATACTTCAATTTTGATTGGCTAAGCACTAAAATCAATTTAATATTATCCAATCAAATTACTAAAATTTGGATTTTATCTTAGTTAAAATTTCTTGAAACAGGCCCCAGATTGTGACTTGAACCTGAACGACTACACAATCTTTGTTTGTCATCCTCGTATACATAGCCTTATAAGTGAAAGCAGCATTTGTAACATCCCAATAAGTAACAGACCATAGTTACAAGTCAAGATGATTTTCACAAAAAAGAGAGATTTATCATTGGAAATTTTACACCAACGGATTAAAAAAAATAATAAAAATAAAATAGCAAGATAAATAAGGCAAGTAGCAAAAATAATGCATAATACAGGGATATAAATAAAACATAACAGATGTTAGTATGGGTATCGTTGGTAACCATTTCTATCACCATATATTGATAATTACACCTGTTCCTACATAGATGCTAAATCACTACGTATACTTTTCCTTGCAAAATGGGGGGTTGGATGGCCAAGTGGTGAGCACGTACGCGCTGTATCATAAGTTCCGTCATTGAGTCAACTGGCATGGTTTCGATTCCCCGGGTTGTACGTGACAAGGAAAAGGGTCACCTGTCCAACCTTGTGGGTTTTGTCTAGGTCCCTCGGTTTCCTTCCACTGCTAAAGACCCCTATGCACAAGCGAATTATTGAAATAAAATTGAACAATGAGTTAGTCCCGAAATGACCTATCCTTATTTAAACTATTTATTAGGGCTACAGGTGCCCTAGAATATTTTGAGTCAGCTAAGAATTAACTCTAATTCAATTTACACTAATACACTAGCCGTATTATCTTTTCCTCATTTTATAAATATTCCAATTTTCTTAATTTTATTTTTTTGGGTTATTGACAAAACTATTTTCTCCTGTTTCTAAATGTAATTAATATTTAAATATAGCTTTTTCTCCTAACTTATACAGTAATTCTATTTCTAAATCCAGTTTAATGAATAATAATATAATTCTGTTTCTAAATCAAGTTAATATTTTACAGTGAATAGTTTTTGCTTTGAAATTATACAGCAACTATTTTTCTAAATCTAATTCATATTTTTAATGAATAGTTTTTTTCTCCCAAATCCATTTCTAAATCTGGTTAATAATTTTTAATGAATAATATTTTCTCCTAGTTTAAATCCATTCAATATTTTTTAATGATTTTTTTCTCCTCGTCTAATTCTGGTTAATTTTTTAAATCACACAGGGTTGTTTTTCTGATCACCTTTTTGTTGACTAACACCAAATCTATTGAGGGTAAATTTATATTAGAAAAGATAAAATCAATCTAGAATCTCAAGAATGCGACCTAATTTTATAAATAACATTTTGTATTGACATCTAACAAATTGAAGAATTGATGGCCATTATGTAACATATTTTTTTTGACAATTAATCAATTTTGTCCTCCAAGACCATGCCCATTCTGGGCAATTACCGGTAAAATTCACGATTTTTATTATATTTTTTTGACAAATGTGTGGAACGTTTTCAATAATTACATGTTCTGTCAATATCCACAAATATCAAAAAAAATTCAAAATTTGCACGCAATGTTTCAAAGATCATGTGTTTAAAACAAATGAAATGAAATGGAAAATCCACATGTACTTTCTCAGCCAAGTTATTGGACTCTAACACTCATTTTAAACTGTAGTGAGATGAAAGTAGGTCATTTCGGAACTAACACATTGACCCGAAGAAAACCAATGAGTTTGGACAGGCGACCCTACTCCTTATCACGTACAAGCAGGGAGTCGAAGCCACAGCAATTAACCCAATGACAAAATGAAATTAAAATAAATGAAACAGGGTTTAACGTCCTACTGGACTCAATAACAGACCCTATGATCTAACATGTACGCGTTAAACCATTCCCCCGACCCCGACCACCCACACACCCGTGTGGCAAGATGATTGTAATATATGTAGTACATCACATAATATATTTTATTAGTATATTTCTACTAAAGATATATCATTATAAAAATTTCTTTAGGAAAGATAATAAAGCAAAGCCTACATGCCCCAAATATATGCAATCATAAAACTCTCTAATTCAGTATAAATTCAATAACTATTGAACGTTCTTTAATGATGCACACTATGCATCTAGCTGACTTCAGCAATTTGATTATAATAATCTTATCATATGCTTTCTATTCTACAACAACAAAAACCTGCTCACAAAAAAATCGGAAGGATAAATTATATCTTGGACAGGAAAGTAAAACTGAAATTATAACTCAATTACTCTGATGTAAGAATCTATGACATTGATAATTTAGAGGTGAAGGAGAATGTTTATTGAAGAAAATAGGGAAATGAAATGAAATGGGGTTTAACGTCCTACAGTTCTGCTCCAACTGGGCTAAGGAAGAAGGGCATATGCCGTGTAGTGAACTATGAGGTTGAGCGTCCTACAGTTCTGCTCCAACTGGGCGAAGGAAGAAGGCCTTATGTCACACAGTGTGCGATGAGCAGCACTATGACCTACTCTTATTTTGAGTTCAAAATTTCAAGAGTTCTGTTATGTGCATGCAAATGTGTACACGGAACCTTAGTTTTTGGTCCCATACGAAAGACTAGATACTCTTGTTTGGCTGGCCCTCATCTTAATCCTTGTCACATATAACTGAGTTATAGGTTTAGCTGCTTGTTTACAACATATGCGTTTAAATAACGTGTTGTATTATATTAAAGTTACAATGGGTTTAAATTCTGATTGTGAACAGTTACAGAAACAACAATGTATTCATTCAAATAACGTCTTGTATTATATATTTAAAGTAACAATGGGTGTGGGTAAATTAGGCTTGGAAACAACGGTTTTAGTTGTACCTAACAAAATCAAAATGTCCGACACTAATGCACTAGTATCTGACATGTATTATAAAACACAACATAAGGTATATATAGATATAACTACTTCTCTGTGATTAAATAACCAGGTTTCCTAACACTTGACAACAAGACCTGTACGTTTTACAAAACATCGTTATTAAATAATAGAGAAGTAGTTATATCTATATATACCTTGTGTTGTGTGTTGTTATGAATAGAGAACTAGTTATATCTATATATACCTTGTGTTGTGTTTTGTTATGAATAGTTAACCGTGCATCTAGATGTCATTTAAAGAATTAAAAATATCAATAAAAACACGGAACGACAGACGAATTTGTGCTGGACAAAGTGTCAGGCGCTGTAGGGGTTGTGCCTGATAATGTCTATGACAGGTGCCTGACAATTTCTATGACAGGCGCCGTAGGGATTATGCCTGTTAATGTCTATGACAGGTGTGTTTAATTGTAATTGTGAACAGGTTTTTTAACGAACTACGACAACAAATAAACTATGTTAGTTACATTCTGTACAATACGTTGATATACCCTCTTCGTTAACGGAACTTCTACCGGTACTGGTACCACTCCTGCTGTTATACAGCCATAAAACGCACAGATATATGATATAGGGTCGTTGTTAGGGTAAACTAATGCTACCTGAAACACACAGAGAGATGATAGTCATATTAAATCTTAGTGTTCACATTAAAGAAATAAAATGGAGTTTAATGTCCTACTGTTCTGCTCCGACTGGGCTAATAAAGACTGGCATATGCCATACAGTGTTCAATGAGGGAAAATCAGATTCAACATTCTTGTAAAAATGAATTAATAACTTACTCTATCTCCTTGTTTGACACCAATACCTTCCTTCTGTCCGACTTTATTCAATAAATTATACGCTATTTTATGACTTCTATTCAATAATTTACCTGTAATAGAAAAAAATGTTTAAACATAGGGATCAAGAGGGAGGGAGAGAATGGGGTTTAACATCCACTTTGCACAAACTAACAAGATGAACATGGTTCTATTTTGTTTCTATATTTCACATACGCTCAGGGGTCTTTTGTAAAGGACACAATGAAAACCCAGGAGTTTTGACAGCCGAAGCTACTCCTTGTCACGTACAAGCTTAGGATCACAACCACGCCACTTGATTCAATGACAGACCTTATGATCTAAACTGCACACAACCATCCAATCACCATGGTTGATATTTGGTATTGTATATTCTTGGATGTGTGTTTGTCCCAGAAATAAATATCACAAGATGATATGAGAGTGAGAAATAGGGTTTAACACAAACTAGATCATTTCGGTAGGGGTCTTTAGCAGTGGGAGGGAACCTGAGGGTAGGGTAGGCGACCCTACACATCGTCATGTGCTAGTGTGTGATTGAGAACTACACGACTTTAATTAATGGCAGATCTAATAATCTAAACCACACAGATTGGTCTACTCAACCACCTGACCTTGCTAGAAGAACACAGATAAAAAAAATTAGGGAAAGTGCTGTACAAACGATTTTTAATAATAGTTAAAATTATTAAAAAGATTTCACAACTAGGTAGAAATGTTACATTCCTATTGCACAAAACATTAATTTTTTAAAATTTAATCCGACATTATTACAAAAAGCATACTTATTTATACTTCGAAAAATATCTCAACAGATGTAACTTTAAAAATAAAATTTAAAATGAATTTTTAACATACAGGTATATTTAATAAGTTACAATTTATTGACATGTCATAGTAATGTATCTGTATCCATGTTGTCACATGGTTAAATATCTTGACAAATCCATCTTTATCATATATTACAGGCATATTCATTTAAATATAAACGAAAGTGGTTGACATCTTGTAACTTGACAGGGTTTTTTATTTCCCAACCCAGTTCACCAAAATATATTCAGACAAATAAATATAATGAGATAAAATCGTGTTTTCTGTACCAAACGGATGAATGAAGATGGACATATTTTATGCTGTGTGCTATGAGAGAAATTTTGCCAGGGCAGTGGTGCTATATATTTTAAACTGTCGGTATAAATGGGACTTCCATTTGAACAACTAAATGTTTTTTCTTGCCAGACCCTCCTGCACCATTGAAAAATGAAGTGAAATGAAATGGGGTTTAACATCCTACTGTTCTGCTCCGAACTGGGCTAATGAGGATGGGCATACACGTATACAGTGTGCTATGAGTGAAATTTTGCTCGGGTACCAGCACTCTTATATCGAATTCCAATTGCCAAGGGATCTTTAACGTGCATGCTAATGTATATACAAGACCTTGGTTTTTCGTCTCACCGCCACTGACAAGGGGAAACCACGTCAGAAAATCCAGATGAACTTTCTCGGCCAATGGAGGGATCGAACACACGACTTCCAGGCTAGCGAGCCAGTGTCTTACCCACCATGGCTCCCTTCACCACTGACAAGGACAATTCAGGCTAAAAAAAAACTTCACAGAACTTTCTTCGACAACACCGGGTTCAATACTCACTGAGTTACCATGGCTACCCTCAGAGAAATATATTAAATAAAATAAGAACCACAAAGAAAATAATCCAACATAAAGCCTGGGTGTATGAATATAATGACCTTGACCTTCTTTACACCATGGGACCAATATTAACCAATCAAACTTACCATAATCGATGACTTTCTTTGTAACACGAGGATCTATACTGACATAGTGATATCTATGTAGTCATAGCAACAATTAAATATATCCCAACAAAAGGCGTGTATGATCTGATCGACTCTTCTAACGGTTATTTTATGGATCAAACAATGGAATTGGAATAAAATTTGTCTTAACGCATAAAATTGGGATGAAATTTATAGATTACGTGAAGTCTGATTAAAACCAGATATTTTTCAATTGATAAGACACTTTTTAAAACAAACATTCAAGTGTGAGGAAGAGAGAGTGAGAAATGGGGCTCAATTTTATATCAATAATTCGTTGGAGCGTAGGGGTCTTTAGCAGTGGGAGGAAACCGGAGGACCCGTAGAAAACCCATGAGGTTGGACAGGCAGCCTACTCCTTGTCACGTACAACCCGGAAATAGAAACCATGCCAGTTGACTCAATGACAGACCTTATGATACAGCGCTAACCATTTGGCCATCCAAACCCCACCCCCCTCAATTGTGAGGGAGACGATGTTTAAAGTCCCATATTTTTGCACCAAATAGGCTAATATAGCCTTGGGGGGAGAGACACAGAGAGAAATGTTGGTTTTTTTTTTTTCAATAATTCGCTTGCAGTGGAAGAAACCTAAAGGGCCCGGCACTTGACACTACTCCCTTTGCAAATACAAGCTTGAGATTGTAACTAGGCAACTTTATAGACATTATATATTACCATAAGTTAAATTATTAATATTAATAGAAATATGTCTTACCGTAAAATAAATTATTAATATTAATGGAAATATGTCTTACCATAAGTTAAATTAAGTGAAGGTTTTCCGTTTTGATCAAGTACTGTTATGGCATTGGCTTTATATGTAGATGATCCATATCTCTGTAACGCTGCTTCTAAATTACGCGGTAATCCTGATGGTATCTGCAATAAAATAAACCAATGAAATGAAATGGGGTTTAACATCCTACTATTCTGCTCCTACTGGGCTAATGAAGACGGGCATACGTCATACAGTGTGCTATGAGGGAAATTTTGCCCTGGCAGCGACACTACGGCCTACTCTTATACAGGATTCCAACTGTCAAAGGTTCTTTTACGTGCACGCCAATGGGTACACAGGACATTAGTTTTTATCCCATCCCAACGACTAGACACCAGGCCCTTCGTTCTGCATCACTGACACGTAGAAATCTCCTGGTTAGTGAGGCAGGGCCTTACTCACTGAGTCACTGTGGCTCGCACACACGTAATATAACGGGATAGAGAAAGATATGGGGTCATTTCGGGAATAAAATATATTTTATTTTTTATTTATTAGCAGTGGGAGAAAACCAAATTTCCGCAACCACTGGCAAATTTGGCATACAATTTATTTCTTTATTAGCAGTGGGAGGAAACTGGATAACACTGAGAAAACCCACAGACCTTATCCTGTAACGCACACACATTAACCATTCGGCCACCCAACCCCCCTAATTCCTTATAAAGATCTCTCTAATTACTTTTGTAGTAGTAGTGTAGGGTTTAATGTCTCCTTCCACCTAGGGTGATACTGCAAGAGGAGTCAGTTGCATGCAAGAGGTTCGTCCTACTAACGTAAACATCTGGTTGGGAACCCACACTTCACGTGAGAAAAACTCGTCAGGGAAACGCTACATGGAAAGCAAGCCTTGAAGCAATAGTAACATTAAACAAAAACAAACCACAAGTTGTTCTCCTGCTACTGGTGTTAATTCACTACCTTCTGGTTTCGGTGCATTTGGATCGGTGGAAGGCACTGAAACACCAAATATAATTACCATGCAACTATGTATTAACTTATGTTAAATTAATTCACCATGTAAAACATATTAATTAATGTAAAATATATTCAAAATATTAAACATATATTTAACTTACTAGTATTCAAAATGTTAAATATATTTAAAATATTTTTCCCAAATTTAAAATATACAAAACATATTCAATATATTTGCAATATAAAATATATTGAAATGGTCAAGTTACAAAATAGTTGCTAAGTAAAATATATTCAAATATCATTTCAATACAAAATATATTGAATTTATTCGAATATGAAATACATTCACAATATCAAATATCAGTATATTTGCAATACAATATAAATTATACACAAATTATCCATGAGGTAAAATAAGTTACAATTTATTGTATCATGTATAGTAACTTACTTTCTAGCGTGGCATCTTCTTCATCTACAAAATATTCTTTTAATGGCCGTCTTTTCGGTCTCTGTAAAAAAAACAAGTTCAACTTATTATTAGTAATCACTAGTGATTTAAAATATAATCTAGACATTAATTCATATTAAAAGCTTAAAATCAACTCTCCAGACCATTGGATGGTCGATACTTAAATGGATTGGAACACCCGCAAGATTTAAACATTTAACAATAAAATAGATTATCCCTCAGAATAAAGTAATTTGAATGGAATTTTTGATATGTTCATTATTCATTGTCTGTTTCTTAAACTATTATAACAAGAACGACCAGCTCTTTATCTAAATCTTACATTAGGTGACAAACCTTTTCTTATTAATACATATATAATTTTAGATTTTGTGCTGGCACTTTGGATCATAAGGGCTGTCATTAATGGGGAGCCACGGTGGATCTGTAAGTATGGCGTTGGTTTATTAAACACGAAGTCCTGAGTTCGATCCCAACGTTGGCCGAGAAAGTTTATCGCGACTTTACAGTGTGATTCCTTACATGAATAACCTCTATACATGGCTGCCAATTATTAAAGATATACCATGTCAGTTCCATTACAACAATGACAGGTTTTAAATAACTTGAAATCATGTGTTCGAGGAGACAACTCTACATTATTCTCAATTTTCAATGATGGCAAACAAGACTATTTATAGACAGAATGACAAGTAACCAGTTGGTAACCTATCTAGTCTGTAGACAGAATGACTGAAACCAGCAACTAGTTGTAGGCGTATCTACTAATATCTAGTCTGTTCAAATTAGAATTTGAATCAGCAATTTCCCTGAATCAATCCTCATTCTCAGTTTCTGGACCTACCTTTAAT
Organism: Patella vulgata; assembly: GCF_932274485.2. Lineage (NCBI taxonomy): Eukaryota > Metazoa > Mollusca > Gastropoda > Patellidae > Patella > Patella vulgata. Next base: position 386,830 of record NC_065887.2, read on the forward strand.
GTGTTTAGAAGTTGTTGTATTTTAGCAGAAACTTTACCATGTCTTGGAGCTGAAAAATAAAAAAAATAGATTTGGTTAATTCATATCATTTTGACAATTATGAGTAACTTAGCCAAAGCGGTGGGGTCATGCTTGCTTTGTGTCCACGAATCTAAAGTGAGGTTCAACAAGTCATGCTTTCGAATGATGTATTTCTTGGGATTTTCCAGTCTGTCATCTCCCACCCCCCCACCCACCCCTGTGTCAGAGGGTCTGGTAAGACAAAACCTTCTAGTCATTCAGATTGGATTAAAAATTGAGGTCTCGTGTATACCATTGGCAGAATATTAAAGATCGCCCGACAGTTGGAATAAGAGTACGTTAAAGGTTCCCTCTTCAATAGCCTGCTTGGTGCAGAGGACAATCTAGTCTATTTCATTTTATTTCAAACTAGGGGTTACTCTGAAACTGGAAGTAGTAGGCCATTGTCACCAGGCCTAGGTTATTCCCCTGTCCGAGGTACCCCTATACACCAAATTTCAGCCTCAGGACAGTCCCAGTGTAACCACCGACCCTGAACAGACAAACAGACAAAACGACAGTCATAAATACTAGCATTGATGGCGCAATATAATGGTGAGGCACTTTCTTATTATGATAAAACACTCTCTATGCAGGCAAGGTGGTCAAAACCTAGCATAATTTAGGTCCTACTTTACTTCAGGAGCATTTGTTATCACCGAAGAAGATTGGCCAACAAACAAAAAACTTTCAAATGTCGAGGAATATCATCCAATAGAATCAAACAAAGGAAACATATTTACCATCATCATCAGCCAATCCTGTCACAGCTCCTGTTGCTGTCATTCTAACAGATGATTGGTTAAACCTACCAACACGATCCGTCTGACGGGAACTTTTAGCGTTATTTGTGACATCAGGTGGTTGAGATATATGATGTGCTACAAACAATTTAAAAAAATCATAAATATATTTAACTCTTTAGTACTTGGGGGGGTAGAAACAGGGTTTACGTTCAGCCGACAGAAACTAGGTCATTTTGGGACTAACATATGGTACAATTTGCACATTGGAGTCTTTAGCAGGGGAAAGAACCTGGAGAAACCCCACAAGTTTGGACAGGTGACCCTACTCCTTGTCACGTATAAGTCTGGGATCGAAACCACAACCACAACCAGACCTTACAATCTAAAGTGTTTGCATTAAATCATTCGACAACTGAAGCCCCTTTTTAGTACTTGGTATGTCAATACTGACTACAAATACGACAGTTTCCTGAAAAAATTAGATTTCTTTTTTTTTGTGTCAAGTTTTGTAACACATTTCCATAACCAACTAAAACTACCGTTGCATACACTGCAGATGGAGTTTAACATCCACATGACACAAAAAACGACATTACGGGACGATCATATTGTTCAATTTTATTACAATAATTCAGTTAAGCATAGGGGTGTTTAGTAGTGGGAGGAGACCGGAGCACCCGGAGAAAACCCACGAGGTTGGACAGGCGATCCTACTCATTGTCACATACAACCGGGGAATCGAAACCATGCCAGTTGACTCAATGACAGACCTTATGATTTCAAGTGCAAACGTTAAACCACAAGATCACCCAACCCCCATAATGCTATGGAATACAATTACTGCTTATTACTGAGTGACGTTTCAATACAATTACTGCTTATTACTGAGTGACGTTTCAATACAATTACTGCTTATTACTGAGTGACGTTTCAACTAGGCTTCTCTAGTCATTATCAAACAGTAATAAGCAGTAATTGTATTCCATAGAATTTGAACCTGTGTTTGGGTAAATTGGGACCTGTGTTTGGGTATTGGGACCTGTGTTTGGGTATTGGGACCTGTGTTTGGGTGATCTTGTGGTTTAACGTTTGGGTATTGGGACCTGTGTATCAGTTCAATTACTAATCATCATTGAAACAATCAACTTATTACAGTAGTTGTGACTTTGCTAAAACTTCTTGGAATTAATAATTTTTATGTTTCCATGAAAACAAATTTGTTTTAGTATTGCCATTTTCTATATTTACTAAATATAACACTCAAACTTACAATGTCTAGAATTTTGCATAACGTCTGCTAAAGCATGTCGAGCTGTGTTACCAGGGATACGGAAATCTCCATAACCTTGACTACGAGGTCGTTCACCATAGTGATGAGGTGAGGCACCTGTTTCATAAGATGATGAACTGGCACCACTATCTCTAGCTCCACCACGAGAGAATCCACGCAACTGTTCTTCATCAAAAACACTGTCATCATCAGAAGAAGAATCTAATAAAATACAAAGATCATTCAATTTTTAATATTTTAAGTAATCCTGTAATATCTTAGCGAATTATCTCCCCTTTTTATCATATTTCATCAAGTCCCTGTGTCCTTCGAATATCTATATGATTTAGTCAATGGAAATTGTGCAAATTTAATTCTTTAATAAGTCTTAATATGGTAATTTATATAATTGCCTCACTAGGCTTGATTTATTAATTAATCTCAAATTGAAATACTGGATTATTGTACACAATTTGTAAAATGTTTAAATATGAATTATTGTTTTTAATTTGTTGAATGTGTAACTATATGGATTATCGTTCTCAACTTGTGTATTATGGTTTGTTGATCTCAAATTGTAGAATGTTTTATATGAATATGAATTGTTGTGTTGTTGTTCTCAACTGGTAGAATGTTTTATATGGATTATTGTTAGAACTTTGCGTAATGTTTAAAGGGGGCAAATATCATCCAGTTTTCGATATTGCAAACACGACTTATTGGTCAATTTCAGTCAACATTAATGTTGTTATCTTACCGGGAAAAGATAGGCTTTTGATAACCAATATTTAAGACAAAATGACCATTTTAAAATTGGAACATGAATCGAGTGCCAGAATGCATCCGAGCGCCATTTGTAATGAAGCTACTTGTTGAACGTGGCTAAACATACCCGACAGGAGAATACTACAAGAGTAGACTGGAATAACCAGACACCAAAGACTGTCATTTAATTGGGACTCTTTGTGTATTTCACCGAACATAAATGATCAGAAATTAAGAGTAAAAACAGAAACGATTGAATGTAAATCAGTTCATATTACATTATTATATGCGTTGCAACCCATTTGTGTCTATTTCTAAGTGTCAAAAAATAGCAATTTAGCTCCTTTCATATGGATTTGTTGTATGTGTTGTTATAAGTTTGTTAGATGTTTAAAATTAATTGTTGTTCTCTATTTGTTGGATATTTTAAATGGATTATTGTACCCAACTTGTTTGATGTTTAATATAAATTGTTGTTCCCAACTTGCTGGATGTTTAATATGGATTATTGTTCCCAACTTGGATGGATTATTGTTCCCAACTTGTGTGATGCTTAAAATGGATTAATGATCCCAACTTGTTTAATGTTTAATAAGAATTGTTGTTCTCAATTGGTAGAATGGATTATATGAATTATTGTTCACAACGTGTATGATGTTTAATATGAATTGTTGTTCTCATTTGTAGAATGTTATATGTTTAATATGGATTATAGTTCTCAATTATTCTTTGTAACATATTCATTTCCATCCCCTGGGTTTTTAGTTGCCATAATATATACCCTGGCTGCTGCAGTAATATATGAAACAGGGTAGATTAATTTAGAGGTGAACACTAAGCTAATCTTTTTTTTCTGAGTGCATGTGCAGGGGTCTTTCCTGATGGAGGAAACCGGAGTACCAAAGTAAAACCACAAAGTTGAGATTGGGCTTAATGTCCACTATACACAAACTAGGTCATTTCAATAATTTGCTTGCGCGTATGGGTCTTTAACAGCAAGGGGTAACCGGGGTGGTGAATGATTTATAACCATGGTACACCATTGTGTATCTCGTGCTGTAGTTCTTTTTCTCAGACATTTACTCAAGATCATAATTACTTTATTAAATCTATTTATTTGAAATTCAAATCCAGTAATCTCATTAAACTACAGATCCAATTTGTTTTTTTCATCGGCCTCCATTATATAAAGATTTGAACAGTTTTATTGGGAGGTTGCACCAGGTGTCATAAAAGCAGCTTTTGAGCCTATGACGTCATTCATTCGATGAACCACGTGTCTATTTGTAAATACAAATTTTGGTATGGTTTGTCTTTCCACAATTCCGCGATCCAAACAATAAGAACTTGACTCAACAGACATTTTGATTGATTAAACCTTCACATCAATAGTAAGCTGATTATTTAACAACTCTTTCAGATTATAAGTTTTTATTTCAAGATAACAAGTGATTTAATCAATAAAACAATAACAATATCATATACATAGAACACAATATCTCATATCAATCAAAAACACAGAAATTAATATCTGATATCAATCAAAAACACAGATTCAATATCACTTTAGAACACAATATCTGATATCAAATACACAGAAATCAAAATCCGATATTCGATACCACATACATATAAATGAATATCTGATATCAAATATGTAGAACACGATACCTGATTTGAAAGACACAGAACACATATATTTGATATCAAAGACACAGAACACAATATTAGATATCAAATACGCATAACAAAATAATGAACATAAACATGTAAATAATTTTATATAATGAGAAAACGATGGATCCACATGATTATTTGTCCAGAATAAGTTAAAGCACAGTGTCTGTGTATAAATTATAATATATAGGAAGGTTGTTCTTTCCTGTAACACGGAACACCTGTCAGACATACAGGTGACAATTATAATATATAGGAAGGTTGTTCTTTCCTGTAACACGGAACACCTGTAAAACATACAGGTGACAATTATAATATATAGGAAGGTTGTTCTTTCCTGTAACACGGAACACCTGTCAGACATACAGGTGACAATTATAATATATAGGAAGGTTGTTCTTTCCTGTAACACGGAACACCTGTCAGACATACAGGTGACAATTATAATATATAGGAAGGTTGTTCTTTCCTGTAACACGGAACACCTGTCAGACATACAGGTGACAATTATAATATATAGGAAGGTTGTTCTTTCCTGTAACACGGAACACCTGTCAGACATACAGGTGACAATTATAATATATAGGAAGGTTGTTCTTTCCTGTAACAGAGAACACCTGTCAGACATACAGGTGACAATTATATGGAATACATTTACTATCTATAACTGGGCGTTGTTTTTCGACTAGGCTTGTTGTACTGTGTATTATTATTGCGCGATGTTTCGACCAGGCTTCTCTAGTCATTATCAAGTAATGATAAAATATAACAAGACTATATATACATGTACACAATAATACTTGATTAATTCTGACCTGTAAGAGACACCCTTCTAATTACCTTGAAGGAAACCTAAGTTATAAGTAGGCCTTTTATTACTATAACGGCTCCTCTACATCGCATTAAGAGAGGTAAGCTTGTTACATACATATTTACTCTCTGCTTTTTTGATCGATGATTTCAATTCCTACAAGTCATTGTAACAAACAACCTATCAGACATGAAACAACCTATCAGACAGTTTCAAAACTCTATTCCGTAGATCATATTGCAACCGTTCAATCCATACAGCACTGTGAATTGAGTCCCTTGACAATTATGTTCGCAGAATGTAAATATGTATTTCTTTGTCGTACATTGGTCATTCTTAATATTATACACTGTTTCATACATACACCCGTTACTGTTTTTATTGGAATGGCTACATACACGAATTATCAGGAATGTCAAATAGAAATGAAATGGGGTTTAACGTCCTACTTTTCTACACCGACTGGGCTAATAAAGACAGGCATACGCCATACAGAGTGCTATGGGGGGAAATTTTGCTCTCATTCCAACTGTCAAAGTTCTTTAACATGCAATGTGTACACAGGACAAATATTTTTCATATGTCCGTTTGTGCCTGTATATTTTTTGGATGCAATATTGCATGAAAATTTCACAATTTCACATTTACCATAGACGTGAACACATGATACTCATCATGACCAAAGGACAATTAATTATGCAATATTCGTTCATAATATAAAAGACAAATTTGTAAGCGATGGTTCAAAGGGTTCCAGGTTGGCGGAGAGGGGTAATTGTCTCTGTGGTGCGAAGATGTACGTGATATCACACTTCCTTAGCATTTTCACTTAAGCATGAATGATGGTTCAAAGCAGATGAACGATAGTTCAAAGCAGATGAAGGATGGTTCAAAGTTCAAAACCATTCCAGACTGGTGTTGTAATTCTCCTTGGGGTTATGTATGTATCGTTAGAACGTCTTTATCCTTAATCAGTACCGGTGCGTTCTAATCTCATATCACAATTCTTTCCCAGACGGCCATGTCGGCTCAAAGCATATATTAACTGGAGCACACGAAGAAACTTGTCGATAATTCACGAATTATGAATTAGAGTAATATATCAACTCAATCGGAATCAATGACCCTTGATCCATCTTGTAGAAGGCGACGTTTTTTTAATTCCACATACTCTCGTTTTGATTCGATGAGCGCCATCGTAGCATAATGTTCTTCTTCTGCTATCTCGAGTTTGCGTTTCAATAATTGAACTTTTAACCTCTGTTCCTCCTCCATAAGTTGCTGGCTTTGGAAATTCCACGACAAGCTCTGTCGGATGAGAGGATTTTTAGGAAGATGTTGCATGGCTGTCGGAGATATCATGTGATGTGTTTTAGCAAATTTGATTGGTTGAGGGTTGAGTGAGGTCGGAGGTGAAAGGGAAGCAGACGATTGGTTATTCATATCCTCTGGTGACAATGAATCTGAAATGGAAAATGGAGAAACATAAAATAATTTCTTGTGGCCCCAGGAATAACCTCAACAATTGCAAAATAAAAAGAGTTAAGATATTGGGTAGATCAAAGCATATCGCAGACAAAAAATGAAATGGGATTTAACGTCCTACTGTTCAGCTCCTGACCGGGCTAATGAAGATGGACATACGCCATACAGTGTGCTATGAGGAGAATTTTGCCCTGACAGCGGCGCTATGGCCTACTCTTATATCAAATTCAAACTGCTAAGGGATCTTTTATGTGCACATAGGACCTCGGTTTTTCGTCCCATATATCGTAGACAAACCCCAATAATACCTCTGTGGGTGGGAAGGCAGCAGAAGAGGAATTACTGGAGAGAACGAAACATCAAAACAATATTCAAGTCATTTTGAAACATTTTTATCTTTCGGGTTATGTGTGCTTTATGCAGCATTTATGCATAATCGTCTTCGATGGAGGATGAAACAAGGGTTTTTTTACGTGCACATCGATGTGTACACTGAGGAACCTCAGGGGTTCATCCCATTGCACACCCCTGACTTAATCACAAACAATTCTGTGCCGCCTGAAGATAATTTTGAATTGAGGAAGTGAGAATAATAGCGTGGTTATGTAATAATGTCGTGTGTTATAAAATCAATACGATGTCCTATATATAATCTCAGTGTAGCAGTCCTACATATAATCTCAGTGTAGCAGTCGAGCCGTCGAGGGCATGATGCTACAAGCAATACAGATAAAACATTATCAACCATTATAGACATCATACAGGCTCTTTTTGTTTTTAGAATTTATGTGAGAGAGAGAGAGAGAGAGAGAGAGAGAGAGAGAGAGAGAGAGACTAGAACATTTCGTGACTAATACATGGTTCAATTTTATCATAATTTATTTTGCACATAGGGGTATTTAGCAGCGGGAGGAAAACGGATGGCCAGGAGTAAACCCGCAAGGTAGGACAGGCGACCCTACTCCTTGTCACGTTCAAGCGGGGAATCAAAACCATGTCACTTAACGATTTAAAGGGCACAGGTTAAACCATTTTCCCCACCCCCACAAAGCAGAGACGTTGGGGATACAGCCTGAGTAATTTGACTGAAATTTTCTATATATTCATTTTTTATTATCTATTTTTTAACTATTATAGTGAGAATAGGCCAGCTCTTTATCTAAATCTTACATAATGTATCTTTAAAATAATGATAGAATATCGTTATAAATAAAACTCAAGTGGATAATATACCAACGTACCTGATGATGGCGGCGGCGACGTTGTATTTAACGTCTTTTCCTCTACACCCACATCCTCCTCGTGTTCAACAAATGGCTCCTCAACTTCCACATCAATTGATTTCTCTACAGCCATGTTTTTACCTCCTCCTTTTAATGGTTTCAACTGCATGGCTATAAGATCAGCTACTTGAGGCTGGTTGTCCACAATAGTCTCACACGTACCAGTCTCGTCTGTATATGGCTGATCAGGTTTTAGCCCATAGCTGGCTTTCTTGGCCCGTGTTTTTAAATTCTCCCAACATTTCTTCAACTGTTTAGCTGTTCTTTTGGTGATTTTAGGATCAAAATTGTTAAATTCGGCCGTCAATATTTCCCATGTGGCATTTTTCTCCCGACACATCGAAGCATCGTTTCGTCTGCTTTCTAAAATTGGAGCATATTTCATCACTAATTCTGTGATAAATTCTTTTTCAAAATTAGTAAAATTTGATTTGGTGACCCGGTTTTGGTCAACGATGACGTTTATAACGGGAATAGCTTTGCAGTCTTTTAACGAAGACATCTCTTAAATAATTCAGTCATCCATGGCAATTTTAATGTCCATTTGTTTCAAATATACATATTTAAAATAATTCAGTAATATCCATCAAGATGCCTTTGTTTCAAAAAATATATATCACAACAATGTTAATTTACACATTGACTTAACCAGTTGTCATGCTTGAAGGTACAGCGACATCCATATTTTAATATTTCATCAACCACTCCATGTGCATTGATATAGTCATCAACTACACTTGTTTCAGATATATACCAAACCAATGTTAATACACACATGGATTGAATTTGAACCAGTGGTTGTGTCTGAAGGTACAGCCGCGGTATTCATTAGCCCAGTAGGATCTGAACAGTAGGACGTCAAACCCCTTTTCATTTCATTTTGAAGGAACAGTATGCATCCATACTTGAAATTTCATCCCATACTCCAACCACATATATTGATAGTCATGGACACAAAAAATCAACAGTTTCAAAACAAATTAGCCATTTGCAAGAAGATTAATTATAATCCATATCAATATAAACTGTTTTAATATCTATCTACTGTTGACAACAATTCAATCAAAAAACTGTCATCAAATTCTTCTGATTTAAATTATCCAGGTTGCAGACTGGAGCTAGCTAGACAAGCTGTTTGTTATAACAAGCTGTGAGTGTGACTCATGTGGGAGTGGAATATGGGCTATATCGACCTTCAGCCTCTTTCTCAGATAAGTAGCACTTCACCTCGAGGTGATTGTTACTATAAATAGCCCAGCACTACATCAGTGTTAAGGCTGAACTCAGTCAAGTTACTGGTTTTTATTACAGAGTGAACGAGAGTGTTTCAATTCAATCTAAACAATTTGATTTTTATAGTTTTTAATTCTTTTAAACTTAGATCTATAAATATCAATAATAATTTAACAATTAATTTCAATTTAATATAAAATAATTTTATTTTTATAGCTTTTTATTCCCTTGAATTCAAATCTATATTTTTATATTCATTCAACACGAGGAGAATTCATTAATGTTTTATTTTTTTTTATTAGAACAATAAATTCTACAGAGAGAGAGAGAGAGAGAGAGAGAGAAATGGGGTTTAAGGTCCACTCAACATAAACTAGGTCATTTCGGAACTAACATATGGTTTAATTTTATTTCAATAATTCGCTTGCGTGTAGGGGTCTTTAGCAGTGGGAGGAAACCGGAGGACCCGGAGAAAACCCACGAGGTTGGACAGGCGACCCTACTCCTTCGAAACCACGCCAGTTTACTCAATGACAGGCTTTATGATACAGCACGCACGTGCTAACCATTCGGCCATCCAACCCCCCAGATAGAGAGAGAGATGGGGTTTAACCTCCACTTGACAAACTAGGTAATTTCAGGACTAATATATAGGTCAATTTTATTTCAATAATCTGATTGCTTGGAGGGGTGTTTCGCTGTGGGGGAGGAAACCAGAGGACCCGGAGAAAACCCACAAGGTTGAGTTGGCGACCCTACTCCTTGTCATGAACAAGCGGGGAATTGAAACCATGCCACTTGATTCAATGACAGACCATATGATACAGACCGCACACAGGTTAAACCATTTGCCCACCCACCCCCTGCTCTACAACTTAGTCAATGTGACGTTTAAAAGTAAAAGAGATTTTTTTTCTGTACATTATTTCGTAATCTATTTTTTCATTGATTCAAAAATATATTTTTGTTTATCATCAATAAACTATGTGACAAAGAGATATGGGGTTTGACATCCACTTTACACAAACAAGACGATTCCCCAGTTGTACGTGACAAGGAGTAGAGTCACCTGTCCAACCTTGTGGATTTTCTCCTGGTCCTCCGGTTTCCTCCAACTGCTAAAGACCCCTACACACCAGCAAATTGAAACAAAATTGAAAAATATGTTAGTCGCCAAATGACCTGGTTTGTGTTGAGTGGACGTTAAATCCCATTTCACTAGTGACTAGGAAAAAACTCACTCATAGAACACTACATGCCATCTGGGAAAGAAAAGCAGGATGTTTAACTCACAAAGAATTTTGCCAAGGCAGCGGCACTACAACCTTCTCTTCTTTTTGAATCCCAACTATCAAGTATTCTTTCACATACACACCAATGTGTTCACCTGACCTCGGTTTTTTGTCCCATCCAAATGACTATACCCTGTCCCTTGCCAGGTTATCTGTCCTGTGCACCACAAGAGGGAACCAATCCGGAAAATCATGATAAACTTTCTCGGTCAACACAGGACCTCTAAGTTAGCTAGCCAACGTCTAACTCACTGAGCCGAGCCGCTCCGAAAATCTCTAATAGAATTTTAGCTTTAGCCAATCAGAAGGCTGTATTGATCGTTAAAATGGTTTAAAGGAAACTGGCTGCAGATTGACTTACCTTTCTTGTGAACGGTGATCTTACAGGAAGAGTAGGCCCGGGAATCATAAATAACAAATGTCTTAAATGTCTGATAATCACTCCGCATGTCTTCAGATCATCATATATTCACACATACTGTCTGTCTTGAGATAATGGCTTTAAATTATTGTATATTCTGTATACACTATATAACACATACGGTCTGTCTTCACATAACGACTTTAAAATATTGTCACTTAAAATATTGTACATTAATTATACATTAGATATCATAAGGTCTATAAAACACATACTGTCCGTCATCGATACTTAAAATATCCTGCACATATTCAATATTAAACTACTTGACAGTCGATAGCTGTTTTAAAATATCCTATACTTATCCATACACCAGATATAACACACTGTGCATAATACATATATATTGCATGTCGATATTAAACGGTATTAAAATATCCTATATTCATAATGCATGTCTATTCACTAGATATCACATGGTCCATAAACTTATTATACTACATGTCTTTGATATTAAACTATTAGACAGTCAACTGGGTTAAAATATTGTATACATATTATCTATATGTCCATACACTGAATATCATATCGTGGATAAAACATTTACTGTGTACCACTGCATCAATAATTCAAACTAAAATCCACAATATCCATCAATAATCTATAGATATTATCTATATTGTCCATGCAGTTAATATCATAGATATTATTTATATGTCCATGTACTAAATATCATATGGTCTGTAGAACATTTACCGGGTATCACTGTCTCAATATTTAAAACTAAAACCCACATGTAAATACTCTTATGATCAACATAACATGACAATCAATGTTGGTGAGTTGATAATTTAACAGGACAGTTAAAATCATTCTAAATTTAAACACTACTAATGCCCACGCGAAATCTTTTGACTTAAAGCAAAATGATGTTGGTGACCGTATAATATGATGGGTGTTTACCATACAAATCTTTTGAAAGAAAGAAAGGAAAGACATTTAAATAGAGTTTTAAAAAATATATAAAAAATTCTTTAAACTTCAAGAAAGATAATTAAATTTAGACTACTGATAGTCAAACAAATTCAGTTTAAAAAAAAAATAAAGATTGTGTTAAAAAAACATAAAAATTTCTTCAAACTTCCTAGCAAGATATTTAAATCTAGACTACTCAAACAAATTGAAACTAAAAAAAAACATTGAGTTTTCTTCAAGCTCTATCTAAATCTATGCTACTGATACTCAAAAAGTTCAAAATTTCTTCGAACAGCAAGATAAGACTACAGATACTCAAACTAATTGTGCTAAAAAAAACATTGAATTTTCTTCAAGAAAGAGGTGTGTTATAAATGTTTGGTACAGGTAGTACAGGTAAGACTAATTAGAGACAGGTAAAAACAGGTAACATTCACAGTGATGTAAATACAACCACTTCTATATGCATAGCTTACTTCATCTTTTGAACATCTTATGACTGGCGTTTTTACGTTAAGCCAACTTGTGCAGCTTTTGACTTCATTTGAACTCTTTTCTTGACTCAAGGAAATTTTTTTTTTTTTTTTTTTATGAAATTGACAGATAATGATACCTGTCTGTACAAGATCAACAGTTATAGGACAAATTATGTGATTAAAATTAAGTAGTTTTTTGGCAATAAACAACAGAATTATTTATCTATTACATTGACATTTTAATATTCGGAAATGTATAATAACCAAGCATTTCAAAGCAATGCTTGTAGAATATTCTCATGATTTTCATTCGTAAATTTTAACAATTTTGTTACATACTGAATATTGTCATCATTATTCTAAACTAACTGTAGATCATAAAAGTAACGACTTGATTCAGACACTAATCTCCTACACTTATTTCAATATAATTACATGTATTCATTGGCTCGTTGTTTTAATGATTTAGTTTCATAAGAAAGCACATCGTCTTGTTCATTCCTTTTTAGTTATAAATTGATTTTAATGTTGTTACTGGTCAATAAATTTGTATCCAGATTATATAGTAGTTCCTGGTTTTATGAAAGTAACCCACTAGGTTACAGATGAATCAACCTCTTAGAATCCATTCATGTGTCAGAACCTGCACTACTTGTGTTCTGATTTAAATTCAGAATAATGTTAACAGATACAGAATCATTATTTACATTCACAAGACTTTTAATTCTGTTTTATTTTAACCAAGCTGTTTATATTTGGAGTGGTATTACGGTAGTTATTTTATATTATTAGTATTATCATAAGATGACATGTGCCCCTTGTGCCATTGGTCGGCCACCCTGATATTGATATCTAGGGTGAATCTAATTTTTAATCTCGTGTTTCGGGACTAAAATTTTATTTCCATAATTCGCTTGCGCGTGAGAAAACCCACGAGGTTGGACAGGCGACTCTACTACTTGTCACGTACAACCGGGAAATCAAAACCATGCCAATTGACTCAATTACAGACTTTATGATACAGCGCGCACATGCTAACCATTCAGTCATCCAAACCCCCCTAGTGTTTAAAAAGATTCAATATTAAATATTTAAATAAAGTATGGTCCAAAAGAAAAATCTTAGTTTTGTGAAATTCCCGAATATAAAAGTGGTAAGTAAGTGAAAGAGTAAGCAAAACACCAATCAGTATTTATAGGTTAAATGAACCTTTGCTTCGGTTTAATAAACTTCTTTTCAAAAAACGCTTTACTAAAGGCTTAAATGAATTCAAAATTAATGTTTAAAAGCTTTAAATGAATTTAAAATTAAAGTTTCAAATCTTAAATCCATTCAAAATTAAAGTCTAAAGTTTTAAGTCACTTAAAGTTTAAAGTGTTACATAAATTCAAAATCAAAGTTTATGGTTTTAAATTAATTCAAACTTTAAAGTTTAAAGTCTCAAATCAATTTAAAATTAAAGTTTAAAGTCTCAAATCAATTTAAAATTAAAGTTTAAAGTCTCAAATCAATTGACGTTTAAAGTCTTAATTCAATTCAAAATTCAAGTTTAAATCTATTCAAAATTCAAGTTTAAATTAATGCATAATTAAATCATAAAGCTAAAAAAACTGTCCATGAAAATAAAATTCAATCAAGTGAGAAACACATCTAATCTTATTGCCGTTAAACTCAGAACAAACAAATTAGAAAATTTCTGTTACTATGACATCAAGCTTCAGAAGTTAGCAGGATTAAATAGATCAATAGATTGATATATTACATCAGAGAACTTAATTTCACATCCATTCCAAACACAAACAATTCCTCAAACAACAACTTAACATTGTCGCATCCTGTAAATAACTATATTCGGTTAAGGTATACGGCATCCAAATTTATATAAATCCATTGAATTAACTAACTCCACTTTACATCTTTAAACGTCAAACATTCACGGGGTAAAAAAAAGAATCTCTGACTGCGGACTCGATGTTACGATACAAATAATTACGCGTTAAATAGGCTTAACATCTGGTATATATAAACGAGCTACCATATAGTCGAACTAAACACGACCTTAAGTCACAAATAATTAGCCCTCGGTAAAGAAGATTTTCTTTCCTTTATCCACACGAATGTCAACATTGATATAGCAAGCCCTGATCCAACAGACGAAACAAGATTTATTTTCAATCAAAAAAAGATTCATTGTCACTTGACAGACCATTTTATACAGAGAAATTAAACATCCTATTCTGATTCAAAATAACTTTATATTGAGAAACACACAAAAACTTTATATTGATAGACTATTTATACAGAGAGAGAGAGAGAGAGAGAGAGAGAGAGAGGGGGGTCTTTAGCAGTGGGAGGAAATCAGATGACCCAGAGAAACCCACGAGGTTGGACAGGCAACCCTAATCCATGTCATGTGCAATCGGGGATTCGAAACCATGCCAGTTGAGTAAATGACAGGCCTTATGATACAGCGCGCACGTGCTAACCATTCGGATATCCAAACCCGCCCCCCCCCCCCTCATTTATACAGAGAAGCACCCTTAATAGTTGGAATTCAAAGTAAAGGTGAACCGTAGGGTTCGTAACTGGGCAAAATTCCTCTCATAGTCATAGTACACTGAATGCCATATACTCATCTTATTGACTCAGTCGGAGGAAAATGTAGGACTTAAACCCTATTTCATTTCATTTTCTACTTGGATATCTAATATATGAAGTCATAAGACAGTGAACAGACGACTGTCCATGTATAGTAAAATATTTGGTGTGTGGTTTTTTTTTTTGTTTCTATTTAAGGATACAGAAATGTGTTATTGACTCTAGTCAACGATGTAAATGTCATTTTGTCTGTTGCTGTGTGAAATCTTTAAACCAGTGTATCTCTTTACCTGTACACTTAAAGATACATTACCTGAGAGAGAGAGGGAGAGAGAGAGAGAGAGAGAGAGAGAGAGAGAGAGAGAGAGAGAGAGGGTTTAATGTCTACTTGACAAACTATGTTATTTTGAGACTAACATATGGTTCAATTTTATATCAATAATTGGAGGAAACCTGAGAAAACTCACGAGGTTGGACAGGCGACCCTACTCCTGGTCACGTACAAGCGGGGAATCGAAAACACGCCACTAGGCTCAATGACAGACCTTATGATCTAATGTGCATAACCCATTCAGTCAACTCCCCGCCCCCACTTTAATTTAAGAGCTAAATCTCTTTTCTGGCCTTAGATGTAATATAAATTATTATCCAGACATTTATTCACATGGCAAGTCCTTAATTAACTTTCTATCTAGATCATTGGATGGCTTAGATATCAAAAGGATTAGAACAATATGGTCCGCAAACGTTAATATGGACGCCACTCACAGACCTCCGAATGAAGGACTGAAAATTGAGATTTTTTTTATACTTATGACAATGGTAGGTGACAATCAAGAATATTTACACTAATTCTTTTCAAAACTTCAAACATTCATAACTTCCCTCAGAATAAAGTAATTTGACTGAAATTTACAATATACCTATTCTTCATTATCTGAACTATTATAGCAAGAACGGCTAACTCTTTATCTAAATCGTACATAATGCACCTTTAATAGCCTGATGGACATGAATTTCTAATCAAAATCAATTAGTAACATCTTGAGCAGTTAGTGTTTTATATATAAATATATTCTAATCCTCATCTTATTTATTTATTTAAAACTACTTACTTATTGGTACCATAACTAATATACTGTAATATAATCTTTGTCTATATCATATAGATGTCATATAGGTACCATAACTAATATACTGTAATATAATCTTTGTCTATATCATATACATACAGTATTATATATATACCATACCCACAAGGAAGCAAATTAATATAAGCCTACTTGGCTTGCTTTTGTATTGTATATACCGTTAAATTGTAAATACTTCGGAAATAAATACCGTTTAAATTATGTTCCGTTAGATAGTAGCGATATATTTATGGTTCTAGTGGTTTATATTACATTGTTATTAGACGAGCCTGAATATAGGGCACCTGTCATAGACATATATATAGTCAGACACAATGCAATCCTGGACACAGGGCACCTGTCATAGACATATATACAGTAGAATCTGCATTAAGCAGCCACCCAAGGGAATTTTCACAACTGACTGCTTAACGGGAGTGGCCTCTTAATAAAATCTCAGTGCTTTTTGTGCTGACATAAATTAAATATTACGCTTTGATGCATTGGAAGCGGTAAATTTGACCGTCGCTGAATCTTGCGCCGAACGAAAATTCTTTAATCAAATCTCGGACATAACTTAACGGGAGTGGTCTCGTAATAAAATCTTGGTGCTTTTTGTGCTGACATAAATTAAATATTACGCTTGAATGCATTGGAAGCGGTAATTTTGACCGTCGCTGAATCTTGCGCCGAACGTAAATTCTTTACTCAAATCTCGTACATAACTTCTGTATACTTGTCATTTTGTACCAACCTTCGATACTACTGTCTACCATTGTGATGCATTCGATAATATTTATCCATTTTTGTGAAGAAAATCGATGAATTAATTTTATTTTATCAAAAAAGCACATGAACAAAAAAACATCGCTAATTTTATCTCCTATTTACAGGGGATGTAACTCTGTATGTAATATTATAGGAGGCGCTAAAACGTCTGTTTAACAATAAAAATACTAGATGATCGTGACAAAACCCGGTACTTTCATTTTATTCAATCAGAATCAAATAATGTGTGGTTACGCGTGAAAACAATGATCAGGTTAGTTGTTTAATAAAACAAAAGATTAATTAATAGATAATCCCGGGTTACATTTCTTTTTACCTGATCAGTGGGGGTCCAGTTAATTAACTACTCCTCACGGGATTAGCGGGGGTGTTACAAAGAGCGACAAGATGGTATCATTCAACAATGGCCGTTGAATGGGCATTGTTTTGTTGAATTTATTACTAAAAAAGTGACCGCTGGCCACGTTAGAGGAGTGACCGTTGAATAAAGAGATGAAACAACAGAATTTTTACGGGGGAAATTTATTGTGACCGCTTACAAGGAGATGTCGCTGAATAGGAGTGGCTGCTCATACAGATTCTACTGTAGTCAGAAACATCAGACCTGGACATAGGGCACCTGTCATAGACATATAGTCAGAAACATAAAGCCTGGATATAGGGCACCTGTTATAGACATATTGTCAGACAGAGAAAGAAATGTGGTTTAACTTCCACTCGATTATAATATAACTGTGTGATAATTTGTTTCTGTAACAACTAGTCCCTTATATCCAGGCTTGTTTTTATTTAGACCATCGGGACATCTACATAATGTATAATAATTTCACACCTTCAGGTAAATTGTCTTTCTTCAGGTAAAAAATTATCAAAGAAATTGCAGACAGGTAGTGAAGAAAAAGTTAAAATGTATGCAATTGCTAAATCGCAATATTCAGCATCAATTGCATGAATGAAAACTTTCCACAAGAATCCAATATGCAAATTCACTTTAAAAAAAAAAAAAATCAAAAACAAAATATTGAAAAACTAGAAACATGAAAATAAAAACTGCTTACTTATGATCAGTCGTTTGGTTGTACTCGTTCCATCAACAAGAAAATACGACTTCATTTTCATTGACGTAAAATTTTCCAACATTTTCTAACAAAACTTCCGCATGTACGACGAGACTGAACTAACTTCTATCAAAAAATCCTTTCAAATATTCTCTGTAAGGTCACAGCTGAAGGTCGCTACATTTCCAACAACCGAGACAAACTCGACAAGACAACTATTTAACCCACGAAAATCAATTCTAAACCTTTTGTTTGTTTATTTTTTTTTAAAAACATCTTTTCTAGGCTATACAGCCATTTTTAGTTTTTCATTGAGAAAGGTGTGAAAGAACCTAGAATGAAGTCTCTCATGTTGCCCTGTCGGATAATCAAAGACAAATGTCCGTATTTTTTAATATGGAAGAATTTAAAACCAATATGGGATAATATTTGTCAGTAAACTGTTTCGCTATCCAATCGTGTGTTTACTTTACGAGTGAAAACAAGCGAGAGTGATCGGAATACAAACAGGACAGTTTATATTGACACAGACAATTAATCGCACATTTCATACAACATTTTTATTTTTATATCCATCAAATATTACAAATATTTAGTTGGAGAGAGAGAGAGAGAGAGAGAGAGAGACCTATTCAACACAAGCTAGGTTTAATTTTATTTCTATAATTCACAGGAGTACAGTGGAAGGAAACCAGAGGACCCGGAGAAAACCCATGAGGTTGGACAGGCAACCCTACTCCTTGTCACATACAAGCGGGGAACCGAAACCACGCCAGTTGACTCAATGACAGACCTTATGAATTAAAATTTAAAGATACATTATGTAAGATTTAGATACAGAACTAGCTGTTCTTGCTAGAATAGTTCAAAAATAGATAATGAAAAATTAATATATTGAAAATTTAATTCAAATTTCTTTATTCAGGGTGGAGAATATTTGTTTTTAATTTTTTGTTCAATTTGAGGAATGCCAATCTATTTTTTTTTTGTCCTAATTATTTTAATTTCAAACTGGTTTAAAATTTTCAAGACTTAAAACAAAATACCACACGTTCTCAAGTTGTAACGGAGAGCTTACAACATTTAACAAGCTTTGTTGTTTAAAGGTGCAGTCGTTGCGATACTGACACGTCCCACTGCATTCCAAATCTACAATCATACTCTATAAAAATGCATTATGTAAGAGCTAAATCTGTCTATTGCAGGTCTTTGTTTTGGTTTTAAATGTTATATAAATTATTATTCAGACATTTATTAACACGACAAGCCTATAATCAACTCTATAGATCACAATGGCAGAGATTTAAACGGATTGAAACACTATCACTATTTAATGATTTAATTTAAAAATTGTGAATCAAGGCTTTGTCTTGATTAAGTACTGATGCTACGATAATAAACAATCAATATCACTTCTTGTCAAAACTTCAAACAGTGATAATTTCACTCAGAATAAATGAATTTTAATGAAAATTTAAATATATTCATTTTGCAGTACATCAATTTTTGAACTCTTAATTTTAAAGTAAGAATGGCCAGTTCTTTATCTAAATTTTACATAATGTACCTTTAAACACTGCCTGGGTTGGCAGACGACTTGTTCAACATAAATGACTTTGAGTTTTAATCCTTCGAGTCCAACACACGAAGGAATTCTATGATAATCCAAACCAAACAAATGACAAGCTTCTACAGAGATGGTTTGTTTAAAATACGACCCCCGTGACCCCCAAATACAAACAATTAAACTTGGCTTCAGTCAATCTTAAATTTTAACTTGAGCAGGGAAAATTGTGTTGGGTGTGGAGTGTCATCCATTGTGCTTGGTTCCAGATTTGGATGCATTTGGTATAGATGGGGGCTCTAATTTAGCCCAGCATCGCAGCTTGATGATAAATAGGTGGGGGGGAGGGAGAGAGAGAGAGAGATGGTCATTTCAGGACTAACATACGGTTCAGTTTTATTTCAAAAATTGACTCAGTGACAGACCTTATGATACAACACACACCCACTAACCATTTGACCTTCCAACACCCCCATACAGATAAGTTTAAAATGAAAAATCTATAAAATGAATTGGCAGAGTTTTGTTTTGAAACGACGATGGATCCTGTGAGGTAAATGTTTAAAACAATATAAATAAACTTGTAACATTACAAACAAGACATATGTACCATCCAACATTCTATAGGAATCTTTGTAGTTATAATCAATTGTATTGTTCTTGTACATAATGTATGTTATCTTATAACACATAGCAACACTTGTTCTATTGCTCTTATAACACATAGCAACACTTGTTCTATTGCTCTACACCTCCAGTTTTAATTTCTCTTCTCAAATATACAGAAAAGAAATCAAAGGAGATTTAAACATTCTCCTTTCTGTGGCAATCAAGCCAATGAAGACAGAACATATGTAATGCAGTATGCTATAAGAGAAATTTGCAAGGATAACATAAAGTATATTTGCTGTTTAAATAGTCACTGCACATGTTGGTTGTGCTAGCTATGTTTTATATAATGTAACGATACCACAGAGCATGTTTGTTGTGTGTGTTCTATGCTAGATGTTTTATATAAAATGTAATGACACCACTGAGCATGTAGGTTGTGGTTTTTTTTTATGTTAGCTATTGCTAGCTATGTTTTATATAAAGTTTAACGACACCAGAGCATGTTTTGTTGTGTGCAGGGGTTTCATTAAATATTACTGTAGGTGGGTAAAGTATCAGAGTAGGCGGCTAATTTTTTGAGAGTCGAAGGCTCGAAAAGAGCGCTGGAGGCGATCGAATTGAGCGCCGAAGGCGCGAAATAACCTAGGGGGTTCCGGGGCATGCCTCCCTGAGAAATTTTGCCACGCAATATATATGATGCAATTTGGTTGATTTTACACCACTTTCATCAATTTATATAAGGGCCAAATATGGGCATCTCTGTATTTCTATCAGAACCTATAATATCGGGTAAATAGTTTTTGAATGTAAAAGTTAGCACACACGGTAATTAACTAGTGAACAGGTTTGAAAACTCAGTTTGGTGCAGTCGCGGAAAATGGGTCGATCTAACCGTTAACTCAACGATCCCTTTATCAATCTCTTTTGTAATGTATATATAGATATCTGGTACATTAATACATCGTGGGCTATTAAACTTCGTTTTTCAGTCATTATTATTATTATTGGGTGTAGGGTCGGTAGTTACTACGTATTTTATTCCATGTCAGTTTATATAATCTCGTCATGGATTGTATTGTGAATTATGAATTCCAGGTAGGCCTAGATATTAAAATTTTAATTGGATCATACATTTTTGATGGTTTCACAAACCATGAGTTGTTAGTTAAATTTAAATCTTCATTGAATAGAATCCACTGATAAAACACCGAATACGCCGAGAAACAGTCATTAATAATATATTTTTTCGAAAGAATCGCCATTACCGATGACCGTGACATCGTTGCAATTAGGTCAATGAATCAGCGATGTTGTAAGCTTAAGTTTTAAATATTGTTTAACGTTATGATTTTTTACTTTATAATACACATGCTGACAGAAGCTTTATTTTATAAATGTTGTCGTTATTATTGCAGGCTATCATCGTCGAATGAATAAAAACTAAAAGGTGAGAGACAGAAATTAAACGATTACGCAGAGACGTATATTAAGTATTACCGACGTAAACACGTCTTTCCTCCGCTGGTGCACTACTCACTGTAACTACGAAAGATATGGCGATATTTCTTTTGCATTTGATACATACATGTATGTATCACCACCCCCGTCTGCTTTGGCGCCATTTTGTGAAGATCATGCAGCCATTGAGCAGCGATCTTCAAGACAGAAGAAACCGCCATACCCAAGTTACTATAAATAGCACCACTTTTCGACACCCATGGTCAGCACAGGATTTTTGACACGAGGTATCAATGGAAAGATAAAGTAGCAGTTAATTTTGTTGACGTTTATGATTTTCCGTTATCATTGTTCACCGGTCCCATGGACCAACGGTAAGATAAAATACCAGTTATCGGAAACTCTGAAATGCGTGAAAACTAGCCGGTATAAATGACAGTTTTCGAAAGAAAGTATGTAAAATATTAAGGTATAAAGAGATAAGCCTCGTAACTTTTTATATTGAGTATAAATGTAATTGATGGTTAAGAAATTTCGAGTAGAGTGGGTGAAAAAAGGGAAGGCTCGATATTAAAGTACACCGTTAACTCTTTTTGAAAGGAGATACAGAATACCGCCTGTTTCTTGATTATCACGTTGTACTTTAAAACTCGATAACCGTGACGCTGTTTATTGTTGGGCGTGCAGTTTGTAAACTCGCCGGCTACCCGTTCTATATTACGTAGCAAAACTCTGTAAACCATTACATTTATACTTAAAGAAGTACTCCATTTTACAAACTTTTCATGACATAATAAATTCTCAGATGGAATCAAAATATAGCTGGCGCAACGAGCCAAATGGCCGGGGAAATTCGCCGGCAGCCGGCTGTTAATGAAACCCCTGTGTGTGTGTGTTCTATGTTAGCTATGATTTATATAATATGTAATGACACCATTGATCATGTTGGCTGTGTTTGTTCTATGCTAGCTATGTTTATATAATATGTAATGACATCATTGAGCATTTGGCTGTGTTTGTTCTATGCTAGCTATGTTTATATAATATGTAATGACATCATTGAGCATTTGGCTGTGTTTGTTCTATGCTAGCTGTGTTTTATGTAAAATGTAATGACACCAAAGAGCATGTTGGAGTAAATGTTATGACATCATTAAACATGTTGGAGTTTAGGAGCTTTATAAATGTATTATTCTATTACATATCATTACATTTGTGTACTTGTGAAATTTCTTCGAATATGATTAAATTTAATAAAGATTCTAACCTGTGCCATGTCGTTCTGTTCTGCGTTGTTGTTGACCCGGATAGTTGACGGATGTGCGTTTAGAAGGAAGGGGCATAACTGGCACCTTCTTATTATGCATTGCTAATGCTTGCATCACTGCTTCAGTTCGTATTTCTGTAGTAAAACAAAAACAAATATAAAACTCTGATTAATCTGGCTATCAATATAATTACAAATCCTGTTTTTTTTATAATAACATAAACATATATTATATAAATCTCGGATCAGAAAACAAGTCAGTGCTTATATAAATTGATCTCCTACTTTATATATAATTGCATGACTTGTGTCAATTCTAGATTTCATTACGTTTCAATCCTGTGTCCAGTTCCCTTAAAAATCTCAAGTCTATAACCTCAAATCAAAATGATAGGTTGTCAGGCAATGAAACATATGGCCACAACACCTAAATCTTTTGATTGTCACATATTTTTTCTTTTGTCCGTAATAAAAGAATTTGTAAGACCTTAAAATCTGATTAAGAGTAACATCTCATTATGAATTTATCAGAAATCATTAGAATTGTTTTGGCTTTTATTTTACCAAACATGTAACATGATCAATTTGAATATTAAACTTATAGGAAATGGTTGAAAATCACAATACTTATTTGTCTCATGAACATGAACACTTTGTATAAATTTAACGTCAATCCGATAATAACTTTAGCAACTAGAGCATCCACAAGCAGTTGTGGACAACAATATGCAACCATATTTCACTGTACCGGTACATGTAGTAAAGAAATACAATCAACACAAACTCAGATTTTTTATATGACCTACTCTTATTTCTTTTTCAAAACGTCAGCAGATCTTTATTGCACTGCAAATGGAAAACATGGTACCTTGGGTTTTTTTTCACCCCCCATCTGAATGAATTAAATAATATACTTCATTTTTTCATTACAAGGGAGACAACTCCATTATAAGGAGTATAAATTTTTCCCTGCTGCTAATCCAGAAAGCATACAACATCTAGTCTGGCAGCGAGGATCGAACATTTGAATGATATATCACAGATTTAGCTTTTTGTACAAAAGCTAAAATACATATTCGGGTGTACCCTCTATTTAGGGCTGACATATTATTTTATATCACATTTGAATAATGCACTGACACTTACGGGTGTCTTTAGCACTGAGAGGAAATCAGACAACCAGATTTGTGGTCAAAATGCGATACCATAACTATCTCCATTTCGTTTCTAGGATACAGGGGGAGCGACAGTGGGTCAGTGAGTAAGACGTTGGTTCCCTAGCCTGGAGGTCCCATGTTTGATCCCGGTGTTGGTCAAGAAAGTTCATCTGGATTCCAGCGTGGGTCCATCTTGTCAGTGGGGCAGGAGTAAGGGCTGGTAAGGGACAACACATAGCTGTTGGAATGGGACAAAAAACCAAGGTACCATGGACGCTTTGGCATGTACATCAAAGAACATTTGACAGTTGGAATTTGATAAGAGTAGGCCGTAGCACCGCTGTTCGGTCAAAATTTCCCGCATAGAACACTGTATGGTGCATGCCCACTTGATTCTATTGGAGCAGAATAGTAGGATGTTAAAACCCCATTTCATTTCATTTCTAGTATACAGGTACAGGTACAGGTACCCTTACAGACCAGGATATTTCTAGTATACAGGTACAGGTACAGGTACCCTTACAGACCAGGATATTTCTAGTATACAGGTACAGGTACCCTTACAGACCAGGATATTTTTTAAAATTGCTAAAAAAAAAATCGCCTTTGTGACTCTTCACGACGACGATGATACTGCTAGGTGAACCATTCGCCCGATCAATCTCTGGTATCTAGCATGTTAGTTATTTCTGGCCATATGTTTTTCGCCGGCGATCAAATTCACTTTCGGCCCATATCCAACATATATGTAGGGTTAATCATTTTTATAAGCCAATCAGAGACAACATTGATATCACATGATCTCAAAATGTCTGCCCCCCACACCCTTACTGCCGAAGCATGGAATCAACCTCCTGTACCACAATTTCCGCTTTATCCAACAAGCCTTTCTAGGTATTCTGCTTTTTATTGTTAGCAAATAAATAGCAAACTACTACAGCAATCTTGCAATATTGGCAATTCACCATTTAGAACAAGTCACATGATCAACGTAATCTACTTGCAGAATGGCATACACTCTCGAGACGATCGATACGTGTGCTCATTCATGACCGGTCATAAAAAATCGCTGCCAAATTCTAATCAGCGCGATCAGGCGAAAAAATGGGCTCATCTGCCCTCAGCAATAGAGTGTAACAGTTGTTTGTTTTTTCAAACGCAAAATATCTTATTCTATGGCACAAAAACTCGACGCATAATTCAGGTCTCGAAGCTGCAACTGTTTGGTCACAAATCCTACACTCTACCACTGCATTAAATCATACCCAAATCTCTCCCGTACAAACGTTTAAAACTCAACAGATACATTTACAGCATACTCTGTAGACCACTTGGCCATGCAACAACAACAATAGACACTAGTAAATGATAACTCTACTCATAAATCCGACTCCCTAACCTTGGCACCAAATCCCTTCCTTGTCATGTACTCATTTAAAACTTTAAACTCAATAGCTGAATCTATGGCATACCTCAACTTGTTACACTACTTGGCCACCCAACAACCAACAACTGATATCAGTCACTTGGCCACCCAACAACGTATTGGCCACCATACCACTAATATTGGTTGTTTACGCAATACTCTTTAGACCACTTGATCACCCAACAACCAATGCCTCCGAACAACCAATACCTGATACCTGATGCCACCCAACAACTGATACCTGATGCCACCCAACAACCAACAACCAACACCTGATGCCACCCAACAACCAATAAATGATAACTGTACTTTACCTGAATGATATCTATTGTCTTCCCGTGTCAGACGACGCTGTGCCCGTCTGTGTGCTGCTGTCGATGGACTTGGAGCACTTGGTCCAGCACCTAATACATACAGAGAGAAATTATTATAAAGAAAGAGAAAGAGATAGGGATTTAACGTCCTCTCGACACAAAACAGGTCATTTCGGGAGGACCTAGAGAAAACCCACAATGTTGAATAGGCGATCCTACTCCTTGTCATGTACAAGCAGAGAATTAAAAACACACCACTTGCCTCAATGACAGAACTTGTGATTTCACGAGCATGTGTTCAAACACTAGGCCCCCCCCCACCCGACAATTACTATAAGATGAAATGGGGTTGAACATTCTACCTTTCGGCCTACTTTTATACCGAATTGAAACTGTGGGGTTTTTTTACGCACACACCAATGAGCACACGGGACCTTGGTTTTTCATACCGGCAGAAGGACGAGAGAGTTGTCCTTGTCAGGCCCCCCTTTAGGCACCAAATGAAATTTGTTGTCCAACACTGGGTATGAGATGACATTTCTCAGTGAAATAAAATGAAATGGGGTTTAACTGGTGTAATGAAGACAGCCATATGTCATGCAGTGTGTTTTGAGGACAATTTGGCCAAGGCAGCGGCACTACAGCCTACTAGCTTTAACTCTGTACATCTTATCAAGCATTTCACGTAATACACTGCATATTTTGCCATTAATTTCGATTGGCTACTGACTCGATAGAAAATATCATCGTTAATACCAAGTCTCCTGTTTTCCAGCTAAAATGTATACCTGTGATAATTGAGTTGCAAAGTTCGAGGTTCGTTGAATGTCAAGGTCTCCCTGGAGATCGAAATGTTTAATTTGAGTGTATTATTTGTGTCAGGACCTCTGATTGGACAACGCTATTGTTCACATGTCTGTCGTAAAGGGGGATAACTTTGCGGGAATGTCAGACCAATGTAGCAACGGCTATATGTTGTAAAACTTGCAGTCATTGCTTCAGGAACATGACATGTATATTGATTCCAGCGCCTTGACATGCCAAAACCAGCCTTAAAAATCGTGAGGAACTTTCACCGAGTTGCGTGTTAAATCAAATGAAATATTCTGTTGATTTTTGATAATCCTAGATTTAAAGGCGCATTAGGTAAGATTAGATAAAGAGCTGACAGTTCTCATTAAAATAGTTTAAAAAAATACATAATGAAAACAAAATATGCTGAAAATTTTAATCAAATTGCTTTTCTCTGAATCAAGACATTACCATTACAATCAGGTTAAACCATAGATCCTATTTCGTTTCATTTTTTTTAGTTCAAAATTTCGTTTTACTTGTCTTTACTACACTTGGATCTGGAATAGTTGTTATATAACCCGCGTTCTGAATGGCATGAGGGATTAGCCAATGAAACCATCTGTTAAGGCGAATTCTTGCCATGGGATGCACGGAACTGTGGGTAAACCACTAGAAACGTCAACGCTGATTGATTAATCAATGTCTGACGTCATAGGGTCAAAAGCCGCACATACGACCTTCAAGTACATCTGGTCAGTTCTTTATGTAGTAGAGGCCATTGAAAGTATAAAAACATGAAACAAAATATAGATATGTATTTTAATCAGATATCAGCCATTAAAGATTTATTTCTTGAATAATCCATGTTTAAGTGGCATTGGATAAATCAGCAGGCTCTGATCATATGTAATCAAATTAATTCTATCCGGGGAAATAATATGGTTTGTTGAATATCTTGACAACATGTTAGACACTACTGATGTACCAGGATTTATTTTCTTTCCAAGACTTGTTTTAAACAGGTTAATAAAACAATGAAAGATAGGTTGCCAGGCAACGAAACATACGCCCACAGCAGCTAAATCGTCCGGGCAGTCAACAAGAGTTGTCACATATTTTTACTTTTTTCGGTAATGAAACATTTATAATACACTAAAATCTGATTAAGAGCAACAACTCAGAAAACCATTAGAATTTGTTTGGTTTTTATAAAGTTCTGCCCCATGCTAACGTTTTGTATACAAAACTTTTAATACTGTATCATGGATTTAGCTGTTCCAAGTCATAAAAATTCATTGAAAATCAATATACTTGTTCGTCTCAAGATCTTAAACTCTGTGTATCAATCTGAAGTCAATCGGATATTAACTTTGGCCTCAAGAGCGTCCGCAAGATTCTTCAAAGTGATCAAGGGCCATAACTTTGGCAGTAATTATCAGAAATCTTTGAAAATCAATAGGATCATTCGCCTCGTGACCTCAAACACTGTGTATAAATTTAAAGTCAATCAGATATTAACTTTAGCCTTTAGAGCATCCACAAGGTTTTTTGATGTGATCAAGGGCCATAACTCTGGCAGTAATTATCGAAAATCACCGAAAATGGATAGACTTCTTCGTCTCATGACCTTAAACACTGTGTATAAAATTTAAAGTCAATCGGATATTAACTTTAGACTCTAGAGTGTCCACAAGATTTTTCAAAATGATCAAGGGCCATAACTCTGGCAGTAATTATCGTAAATTGCTGAAAATCAATAGGATTCTTCGTCTCATGACCTTAAGCACTGTGTATAAATTTAAAGTCAATAGGATATAATAACTTTGGCCTCTAGAGAGTCCACAAGATTTTTTTGAAGTGATCAAGAGCCATAACTCTGGCAGTAATTATCAGAAATCGCTGAAAATCAATAGGCTTCGTCTTATGACCTTAAACACTGTGTATAAATTTAAAGTCAATCGGATATTAACTTTTGCTTGTGGACGCCGGACGGCCGGACGGACGGGGGCGACGACAATATACGACCACATTTCAATGTGGGCGTATACAAAGTGTGATTTGTGCCTGACAAAACGACAGGCACCAGTTGATGTCTCTTTAACAAAGTCTGGTTTATTTCCAATTGAAAGTTAAATTGAAATTGTTTTTAACAGTGATATTTTAGTGAGAGAGGGTTTAAAGTCAACACAAACTACGTCATTTCGTGACTCACATATGGATAAATTTCATTTCAATAAATCACTTGTGCGAAGGGGTCATTTGCAGTGGGAGGAAACCGGAGAACCCGGAGATAATACCCTCAGGGATGACCAAGCAACCCTACTCCTTGTCATGTACAAGCGGGGAATTGAAACCACACCACTTGACTTTTCGGTGGGATATTTAGTTTCGTCTAGTTGAGTGGGATACTGGGGAGTAGGATATATATCTACAGGTATTTATAACCTACCTTGAAGGTAAGGTTAGGGAGTAGGATACATGTACAGGTATCCTACATTGAAGGTAAGGTTAGAGTGTAGGATACATGTACAGGTGTATATAACCTACCTTGAAGGCAAGGTTAGATAGTAGGATACATTCACAGGTATCCTACCTTGAAGGTAAGGTTAGAGAATAGGATACATGTACAGGTGTATATAAACTACCTTGAAGGTAAGGTTAGGATACATGTACAGGTATCCTACCTTGAAGGTAAGGTTAGAGTGTAGGATATATCTACAGTTTTATATAACCTACCTTGAGCTGGCTGTTTATTATACGGAGCAAGAAGCCGAGTTCTTTTCTTTTCATATCCTTTCTGAGTGATGTCACCTGAAACATGACAAAAAATCATTTTATTATTCATTTCAATTTAAATATTTAAAATTTTCAATCCAAATCAAGCATCTTCCAGACATTTTCTACATTAACTCAAACTGATTATTTGACTTTTAATTAAGATAACAAAATCAAATATCAACAGTTGATAATTTGAATTAAATAGAGGCCACTTCACTAGCTGATATCAGAGTTACAATAATCTTACTATGGGTTGATTAAGATGTGATAGAAGAGCACAGTGGATTTCAGTAGATCAGTTGATGTCTATGTGTTAGATCAGAATGGCTATTAAGATGGCCCATGTCAGGGTTTATCAATGGACGAGAACAAAATCACAATGTCTTTAATGAAGATGGGGGGGGGGGGGGTCATTAGAAAACAATGCCAAACGCCAAATGAGGAAATGGGGTTTAACATCCACTCGACACAAACCAGGTCATTTCAATTTTTATCCATTAAAGAGCTGGAGCACAATGGATCTTTATCAATGGATGGAAACCCTAGGTTGGACAGATGACCCTACTCCTTGTCATGTACAAGGTGGGAATCAAAACCATGCAACTTGACTCAATGATAGACCTTGTGATCCAAAGCGTACATGTTAAACCTTCCAGAACAAAGAGAAGTTTATGGAATCAGTCCTGGGTTCAAAAATCAGTAACCCAAACGTTGAAGCTGGTGTACTCAGAACAATTTGAATAAATGTGATAATGAAAAGTTAGCATAAAGTATTTTGAATAAATGTGACAAAGTAAATTCAGCAATTCAGCATATTTTGAATAAATTTGACAAAGTAAAGTCAGCATAAAGTATTTTGAGTAAATTTGACGATTAAAGTCCGTGTGAAGCATGTTTGTTCATATTTTAACTATTAAAGCACCATTAATCACACGATATCATTACATCAGATCATGTTATATTTAATATATCATGCTAGTAAGTACATGAGACCATGTTATATTTAATAGACGTTGGTACAATATGGTGAATACAGAGTACATGTATATAGAGACTATTATAAAGTATCTTGATAAAAACATAAAACCTTACAACTTCCAGTATAATGACTATAATTTACAGGTTGTATTAAAGTTCACACTACAACCTACACTTCAATCAACACGATTCTTGTTTTTTATTATCGAAACTAGGTACATAATGCATTTACAAAAGAACAACAGGGTCATGGAATGTCCTGTAGTAACAAATTTATCAAGGGCTAATCTCTTCACTCAGAATAAAGTAATTTGAAGGTAATTTTCAATAAATTCATTTTGCATTATCTATTTCTGAACTATTATAGCAAGCATGGCAAGCTCTTTATCTAAATTTTACATAATGTATCTTTAATAATTGTATAAAAAAATAGGCCTGAATAAAATATCAGGCTGTATTAAACTAGTACATGTACATGGTACTTGACATTTTGGACATTGTGTTTGATGCCTGCATTAAAAATATGAATACACTAACACAGAAAAAAGACAAATATGTACCAGACATAATGGCAGACTGCAAGTGGTTTGCATCTGACAAAGTCTGACTTGTATTTGACAAAGTCTGAAATGGTGCCTGACAAAGTCTGAAATGGTGCCTGACAAAGTCAGAATTTGGTGCCTGACAAAAGTCTGAATTTAGTGCTGGACAAAGTCTTAATTGGTGTCTGACAATGTCTTAATTGGTGCCTGACAAAGTCAGAATTTGACGTCTGACAAAGTCTGTCTTGGTGCCAGACAAAGTCTGAATTTGTGTTTGAATTTTGCGCCTGACAAAGTCTGAATTTGTAACTAACAAAGTCTGATTTGTTGCCAGACAAAGTCTGTATTTGGTGTGTGAAGATGTCTGTGAAAGTTATAATATAAAACTGATTATTTTAAATACTGTATACTTACTGACTCACAAGTCGACTACAGATAAATCATTGGGTGTATGTGATAACTTATGATGATGTTAAAATCAAAGAGTTAAACCTGTAGTAAAACAGGTTGTGTATCTCAACCTACCAGTTCTATTTATCCACATTACAACATATCACGCTTTACTTTCTACCATATACTAGCTTTATAAAAATTCTTTTGAATCATTCTAGCCAAATAACGTCATTAATATTTTAAAAATTGTTAGCTAAGTCAAAGTGAACTTCTGAACAAACAAATTTAATACACCATCTTCAAACATTCAACCTGAGACAGTCTACACCATATTATTAACTAAATATTTTTGGTATTGTTTTCTAAATGTGAAATTAAATGAAATGAAATTGGGTTTAACGTCCTACTGTTCTGCTCCTAACCTGGGCTAATGAAGACGGGCATACGCCATACAGTGTGTTATGAGGGAAATTTTGCCCGGACAGCGGCACTACGGCCTACTCTTATATCGAATTCCAACTGCCAAGAGATCTTTTATGTGCATGCCAATGTATACACGGGACCTCAGTTTTTCATCCCATCCGAATGACTAGACAGTTGTCCTTGTCAGGCCCTCCGTCCTGCATCACTAACAAGGGGAAACCACATCGGAAATTCCTGATGAACTTTCTCGGCCAATGCAGAGATTGAACACCCGACCTCCAGGCTAGCGAGCGAGCGTCTTACCTACTTAGCCACCATGGCTCCCATTTTCTAAATGTATAAAATGTTATATACATACATATATATATATATATATAAATAATTAAAAATATGAAATCTGTAAGTTCTTTACTTAAAGTTTCATGTGGTACTCCACACTCATCAGAAGAAAAATCATATATATATATAATGTATCTATGTCCAATCACATTTAATCCACTGCTTGATAGATTAGAGAATCCTAGTTGAAACGTCGCTCAGTAATAAACAGTAGTTGAATTCTATTATGTCGTGTTTATTTCCACAATGTAATTATTCAACACACTCTACTAATTACATATCACTTAATTCATCTGTCATTATGACCCTCTCTATTATAAATCTTATATCATTCATATATTTTCTACCGGAATTATTTAATTTCCTTTTGGCAAAATATTTTTAATCCCATCCCATCAATTTCACTATACATGTAAATATGTCGTAATGTAAACCCATTGATAGTTTAAACTGGTCAAAAAATATCTCCTTTGTTATTGAAATGTAATTTCATGCTCAATTATTTTATGATTTGGGTGCAGTGACCACATCCTGAATAATTATTAGAATAACTTAAGGTTTGTCCAATTCACATGGAGACTAATTAAAAATAGCAATTAACTTTATTATTCATGTATTTATTATGAAGAAAGTAGACAACTACTTGAAATATTCAAATTTGTCATTATGTAAAAGGTAAATCTGCCTAATGCCGATCTTTATTTTGGCTTCAAATGTTATATAAATCAGTCGTTGTTGTTTGTATTTTAGAGGAGAGCCGAAAAAGGCTTCCCTTAATCAACAAATTGAAAAAATCCCTCCCCTAAAAAAGCTCTCCCAGTTTTGATAAGAAAAGTGATCTGATATCAAAGAGAGAGAGAGAGAAATGGGGTTTAACGTCCACTCGACACAAACTAGGTCATTTCGGGACGAACATATGGTTTAATTTTATTTACATAATTTGTTTGCGCGTAGGGGTCTTTAGCAGTGGGAGGAAACCGGAGGACCCGGAGAAAACCCACGAGGATGGACAGGCGTCCCTACTCTTTGCCACGTACAACCGGGGATTCGAAACCACGCCAGTCGACTCAATGACAGACTTTATGATACAGCGCGCGCACGCTAACCATTCAGCCATCCAACCCCCCGATCTGATATCAAGGAGAGTGATTAGTTGTGTGTATGAGAAATGGTTCTGAAGATTAATAACTGCATGTTAGGGGTCATTCCTGGTTTCATAAATGAAAATAAACCCCACATGACTTTGTAAAGGAGAGCGATTTTTAGTTTTAAGGAGAGGGAGAAAAAACTCCCCTCGGTCGACATTCAGGTGAGCAGCAGGCGCTTGAGAGTGTTCGCTCGCCTTTAAAAAAAAATGACTGTATAAATAGCCCAAAATCAACTCTTTGGACCATCGGATGACCGAGACTTAAATGGATTAAAAAACCTGTGAGATTGGAAAATGTAACGATAAAATGGATAATCGACGATCTATGCTACATTTTCAAACTGTCATAACTTCACCCAGAATAAATTAATTTGAATAAGATTTCCAATTCCTATTTCATTATCTATTTTTGAACTATTACAACAATAATAGTCCGCTGTTTATCTAAATCTTGCATAATACATCTTGACAGCTATTCCAACTGTATTTCTAGTACTTGTCATATGATATCGATTAAAACATGTAATTTTATCTGATATTTTGTTTCCTATGAAATATTTACTAATATTAATACAATGAAATCAACTTAAAAATACACAAACATACCAAAAAATATATTGATTTAATTAATAGTTTCTAGAAATCTCAATATGCATCAAAAATGACCGAATAAAAATTATAAATTTGATTAGAATTCAAATATTAGAATAGAATTCAAATACAGACTTAGAATATATGAATATAGCGTTCATGTGGATTAGATTTCCCAGCTGCTTGTGACAAGGAGTAGGGTCGTCTGTCCAACCTCATTGGTTTTCTCCAGGTCCTCCGGTTTCCTCCCACTGCTAAAGACCCCTATGCACAAGCAAATTATTGAAATAAAATTGAACCATATGTTAGTCCCAAAATGACCTAGTTTGTGTCGAGTGGACATTACACCCCGTTTCTCTCTCCCCCCATTTTTTAACACACATAATTAATGGTCTTGTATAATGTATGTTTAAGGGTGATTACATGTATTTAGCAGCAAATAAAAATTATTTAATACAATCAACATGGTTAGTGAGTCTAGCCTTCATCCCTGATAGATATTGTTAGTTTGAACCCAAAACAATATTGTCATAACAGACCTAATATCCACAAAATTAAAGCAGTCAGCTCTCCATCTGATTGTGGATCGAGGAGAGGTTTTTTTTATTATTGAGCTGAGCTTGATTTTGATCCCACATATGTACAATCACTACAATTTACACGATAAGAAGTAAGATCGTCTGCCTAGTGGGTTTTCTATGTGGCCTTCAGTTTCCTCTCACCCACTGCTAATATAAAGGGGATAGACTCTATATAGAAAAGAGAGAGAGAGAGAGAGAGAGAGAGAGAGGGTTTAATATCCACCACTGCTAAAGGACCCTAGGCACAAGTGAATTATTGAAATGAAATTCAACCATATGTTAGTCCCAATATGACCCTATCTATGTGTTAATAGGAAAGAAGATATCAGACATTGTAGGGTGTATGATAATAACTTCACATTCATTATTCATTTAACTTCCTCTATGAAAAAATCATACAATACACAATACTACACGTACGTTACTTACGTCATTCATGTTCAATGTTCAATGTAGGTAGTAATTTATTAGGCAATATGTGTAATACTAATATAATTTCTATAATATCATCCAAATTCTATAATTGATTAAACGATTCTAAAATCCATATTGAAGATTAAATAAAATCATTTATTGCTAAAAGTAGTAAAAGGCATAAAACGTTTAATGGAAAATGGCACAAAAACCTGCACAATCTGTATGCCTTTTATCTTGTATCTATAGCTTACATGTAAACATCATCTTTTTGTTATTCTGAATTTATCCACATTCAATATTTTAGAGTACCGGATAGGGTTTTTAATCCATTTTGAATTGAACCAGCGCAGCTAATGGATAGCTGTCTTTTCAACAACAGAGAGAGAAATAGGGTTTAACGTCCGCTCAACACAAACTAGGTCATTTTGGGATTAACATATGGTTCACTTTTATTTCAACAATTCGCTTGCGTGTAGGGGTCTTTAGCAGTGGGAGGAAACCGGAGGACGTGGAGAAAACCCACGAGGTTGGACAGGGGCCCCTACTCCTTGTCACATACAACCCGGGAATAGATACCACGCCACTTGACTCAATAACAGACCTTACGATACAACGCACAAGCGCTAACCATTCGGCCATCTAACCCTCTTGTTTCAACGACAGATATTTTTGTTTATGCCATACACTAATTGCATCAATGCATAACGTATTTGGAAGTTTTACTGTTACTTGAAATTAAATAATTTACATGTAAGTTGGGACAACATCGTACAGGACAGAGGGACTGGTAAGCTTGGGACTACATCATACAGGATGGAGGGACTGGTAAGTTTGGGACTACATCATACAGGATGGAGGGACTGGTAAGCTTGGGACTACATCATACTGTAATCTAGTCTTATGTACTCATTGACATGCAATGATGCACGTTAAAGAAAGTTTGACAGTTGGAATTTGAAATAAGAATAAGTTGTGGTGCCGCTGTCCAGGAGAAATTTCCCTCAGATTAAAGAGTCCAATCAAAATTTTGACTGGCTTATTATCATGTCTAGATCTTTTGCATTAATATGATGTGCTAAAATAGTCAATCACAAATGTGAAATGAAATGAAACAAGGTTTAAAGCCCTCGTATTCTGAACTCAGCTAATAAAGACGGGTGAAATCACAGTTGGTTGTATTTCCTGGAAAGTGAATAAAAGATGATTTGAAATATGAACTACACCAAGACATGGACGACTCAGGATTTAAACCCAGATTGAAGACCATCTCTATTGATTTTTACACTGGGGTTTAATTGAAGGGAATGAAGTAGTGATGTTACTATAAATAACTTTCTACAATCTTCCACCATTCATCTATTCTACCAATAACCAGACCAATTTTTATAAATCAAAATATTACGTCCTTTTTCTGTCATCTGGTCGTCTACTCCACTTCACAAGAGAAAGGAATGGGGTTTTAATATCTCCTGTCAGTACAATACTTACATGGTTATTCTGAGACTAACACATGTGGTCTTATGTGCATTTCGCGGTATGTATTTAAACATACATTATGCAAGAGCTAAATCTGCCTATATTGCAGGTCTTTCTTTAGGCCTGAAATGTTATGTAAACTATTAATTAGACATTAATTAACCTATCCAGGCCATAATCAACTCTCGATGGCATTGGATTTCTCTGATATTAAATAGATTAGAACAGTTCAGTTATATTTTGATTTAAGCTAAAAATGGAGGAGCGAGACTTAGCTTCAAACAACCAGTGTGGTGGTTGAAATTATTGCACACAGTCTTGTCAAACCTTCACATGCAATAGAGTAATTTGAATGACATTTTCAAATTATTCATTTTACAGTATCTATTTTTGAGCTATTAGATCAAGAATGGCTAGCTCTTTATCTAAATCTTACATAATGGATCTTTAAGTAAAATGCCCAGTTTTTGATCCCAAGTTTGTACAAGATGTAGGGTCTACTGCCCACAACTAAGACAATATTATCATGCACCAATATCCACAAAATTAAAGCAGTCATTGTTTTTCAAAGCCCTATCTGAATCTGGATCGAGAAGAGTTTTTTTTTATGGAGTTTGGTTTCAATTCCACACATGTACGTGGGTTTCCTCTGGTTTCCTCCTTAATTTAACTTCATTTATCTTTTCACTACAATAGTAGATGTTATTTACTATATCTGTACACCTGCATTGTTCCATCACACTTTATCCCTTACCTGGTAGTTCCAAAACTTTTACATATAAACTACTTCCCTTGTACTACTCCCACACTCTTGTATTACTAAGCTAACATAAACTTCTTTAACACCAACTATCATTATGACTATTACACCCAGCTATTATCAACTTTATTTAATTGGCAATATCTCTTCAAGTATAAGGTTTCACTTTTCTTTTAAAAATATAACCTCTAATTAATAATGGACAAGCCTACCAGGATTATTAAACGGCAATTCAGATTATGAACGCCATGTTATAACTTGAGTACTCCATGGTACTCCACCCAATGTTATTGATAAGGTGATAATAATACTAGATCATGGAAATTAGTCAACAGTTCCAATTATCATCCTAATTATAAGAAAGAGAGAGAGACAGAGAGAGAGAGACAGAGAGAGAGAGAGAGAGAGAGAGAGAGATTTAACATCCACTAGGTAATTTCCGGAATAACAAACATGTATGGTTCAATTTTATTTCAATAATTCGCTTGCGTGTTTTGGGGTCTATAACTGTGGGAGGAAACACGATAACCCAGAGAAAACTCATAAGGTTGAACAGGCGACCCTACTCCTTGTCATGTACAACCGGGGTATCGAAACCATGCCACTTGACTCAATGACAGACCTTATGATGCAACACACACATGCTAACCATTCAGCCATCCAACCCCCCTCTATTATCAATAATAATAATTCAATCCACTGTTGAATAAATAGTAAAAGAACATTTCCAACCCCCTATCTATTATTATCAAAAGCAATCTAAGCGTTATTGTAATATTACAATAAATAAAATGAATTGGTAATGTTGTACTACATGTATAATAAATAGAATTCAGGACAATGAGAAATACTTCTATGTAATATTGACTCCATGGTTGATTAAATAACAGTAAAATACATTTCCGGGTAATTTTATAATGCATTGATTTCTTGAGGAGTTTCAAAAAGTATCAATTATCAACAATAATAATTCAATCGACTGTTGTTGAATAAATATCAAAAGAATATTTCCTTTACTAACAGTCAACAGAATATATCTTTATCTAAATCATATGAGGAGCCACGCTGGCTCAGTGAGTAAGACATTGTTTCGCTTGAGGACCTGTGTTCGATCCCTACCTTGCCTGAGAAAAATCATTAGGATTTTACAGCTTGGGCTGGGACAATGTATAGTCGTGCATGTAAAACATCCCTTTTATTTGGAATTCAATATAAGAATCAGCTGTAGCGCCGCTGTCTGTGCAATATTTATCTCATTTATCTTCATTAGCCCAGTCGGAGAAGAACAGTAGAACATTAAACCCCATTTCATTTTATTTCATTTCAATACATTTAATTTTTATATAATATTACCAACAAAACAAGTGGTGTATATTTGTTAACCATAGGTGTTCCCTCCATTTCCTTATCACCTAAACACAGACATTTTTTTATCTCTGTATTTTTACCCCATACTTGTCAAATCTTTGATAAATTATTAGTATATTACATATGTTTGATACCAGTTATAATATTTACTGTAAAAAGACACCCTGTACAGATAGCCTCAAGTTAGGTCAAGCCTGTGGACATTATCATCTGTTAAAAACACTTCCGATATCAAACAAAACTCAAAGGGACAATACGCCAGAATAAAGGCTAATATACAAAAGTACTTATTCCAAGACTGAAAGCGACAATACAACAGAATAAAATGCAAAATTCTAAAACATATCAAAAGCAATCATTCTAAAAACCATACAGAACCAAAATCATTCAAAATGATCAAAATAGCCTAGGTTAAAGCCATTTGAAGTTTTCATTGAATTCAAAGATAGGTTGCCAGGCAAATAAACATACGCCCACAGCAGCTAAATCGTCCGGGCGGTCGACAAGAGTTGTCGTATATTTGTTCTTTTGTAGGTAATTAGGGGGCATTTAATAGACCATTTCATACAGATGACATTATAATTTTCGTCGTTTGAGGGTTCACAAGGTTCTAAAAACTAAAACAAGGGCTGTAACTCTGGAAGTAATCTACAGAAATTGTTGAAATTCAACAGACTTTTTCGTTTTACTAATTCAAATAATACATATCAATTTCATACAGATCAGATGATAACTTTTGTCATTCGAACGTTCACAAGGTTCAACAAAGTAAAACAATGGCCATAACTCTAGAAGTAATTGACAGAAATTGCTGACATTCAATAGGCTTCTTCATTTCACTAATTCAAATGATGCATATGAATTTCATACAGATTGGGTGATAACTTTTGTCGTTCAAGCATTCACAAGATTCAACAATGTGAAACAAGGGCCATAACTCTAGATGTAATTAACAGAAATTTGCTGAAACTCAAAAGGCTTGTTCGTTTTACTAATTTAAACGATACCTATAAATTTCATACAGATCGGATAATAACTTTTGTCGTTAAAGCATTCACAAGGTACAACAAAGTGAAAAAAGGGCCATTACTATCTAAAGAATAACACCCTTCAGTCCATATTTTTGTTAAATTTAATTTTTAAAGTCAATTATGTAAAAACTTTGACAGCTTTCTCAAGGCTTCTGTCACGTTTCTTTATAAAAGGATGTACATTTAAACAATTTATCAAGTTGATTGATAACAAGAATTTTAAAAAAAACAAAACAAAACTATGTCAAATTAGATTTAACAAAAACAAAACATTGAAGGCCAAAAAACAGGTACAATAGAAATGTTTTAAATGTAGTTCGGTTGATATACATGAAACTAGCTGGTGGCGCGGTGATTAAGGCGCTGGCTCAAGGTTAACGCCGAGAGGTGCAGGACGGAGGACCCAGTCATTCGGGTGGGGCAAAAAACAGTGGCCCCGTGTGTACACTTAAAAGTACTCTTGACAGTCGGAATTCAAATTAAGAGCAGTACAGAGGGCCTTACAAGGACAGCTGTCTAGTCGTTCGGATGGTACCAAAAACAGTCCTGTGTATACATTGGCATGTATGTAAAAGATCCCTTGGCAGTTGGAATTTGATAAAAGTGTAGGCCATAGTGCCGCTGCCCGGGCAAAAATTCCCTCAAAGCACACTTTATGGCGTATGCCCGTCTTCATTAGCCCAGTCGGAGCAGAACAGTAGGACGTTAAACCCCATTTTATTTTATTTGATATCATTAAAGATATCCGTTAAATGCCAATATTAATAATGAATGTGTCGTAAACAGGACTGAATGTTTATAAAACCAGAATAATCGATCATTACATGGTATATTTACCATAACAATTTACAATAGTCTACATTAAAACACAATATATCTCATATCCTGCCTGTGATTATAGTTTTTACGAAATTTTTTATATTTTTGTATATTCTATCGTTACCTGTAATAACCCTGCTATTTTATTTTTTTAACATTTTATTATTTTGTTATACCAAATATTTTAATTTTTTTATGATATTGTGTTTTTAGGATCACATATTTTTCTTTTTTACAAGCTGGATTTTGGCACTATACAAGTTCAATAAATTATTATTTATTATTATTATTTATTATTATCATGCATACCTACGGTATGTGACAATTTACAATACTTAAAATGGTGTAAACAAGTGTTGGCCTCAAACACAATCTACCTGATAAATTTATCATAAAACCCTATATGACAATTTACAATACCAGTACTTAAAATTGAATAAACAAGTGTTGGCCTCAAACACAATCTATCTGATAAATTTATCATAAAACCATACAGTATGTATATAACAATTTACAAAACTGTACATCAAAATGAGTGGTAAACAAGACTTGGCATCAAACATAATGTCTTTCGCTATTAAACATTTTCAATACATGAAA
Organism: Patella vulgata; assembly: GCF_932274485.2. Taxonomy (NCBI): domain Eukaryota; kingdom Metazoa; phylum Mollusca; class Gastropoda; family Patellidae; genus Patella; species Patella vulgata. The sequence continues at coordinate 427,675 of NC_065887.2, forward strand.
GCGAGTTCATTTCAGGACTAACATATGGTTCAATTTATTTCAATAATTCGCTTGCGCGTAGGGGTGTTTAGCAGTGGGAGGAAAGTGGAGGACCTTGGAGAAAACCTACAAGTGGTGAGTCGAAACCACGCCACCTGACTTAACGACAGACGTTTTGATTTAACATGCAAGCTTTATTAACACATTTGGCCTTAAATAAAGGATGAGAAACTTGAATGAATGAAGATGAGAAACAAAGACTTAAATAAAGGAAAATGAGAAACTTAAGGGAACTCTAAATCAATTTAATCTTTTAACAATGAAAAATATTTTTAAAAAATATATAAAAAGCAAGACTAAATTTTACCAATAACACTTACATGTACTCCAACATTAAGCCATTTAATATCCAATCAAAATAAAAGTTGACAAGACGTAAGAATAAAACTATATGATACGTTGAACATCAAACAACTAATATCCAGTTGTCATTCACAAGACAACCAACACCCAAATTAAGATATGAATGATGGATGACGACTTGTTTATAACTTGTCTATTACACACAATGTATCTATTATTTTAATAACCATTGATATATACCACCACAGCTTGTTGTAATGCCTGAATCAATCATACAGGAATACTCATTATATCATTAGGCACAAGGATGTTGGTAGTAACGACTGAAGTACTTGTTTTATTTTACATATCGTTTAAATATAGATTATAAATACCTGATAAATATTGTTAATGAGGAATTAATAACCAAACAGATTTTACGGTTCAACTTCGAGGGATTATTCTGTTAATAATAGTAGTTCAATCTAATTAAAATACAGATTCTATATTCTGTTTTGTTTTTTTCAACTTTGAGGGATTAATTATTCTGTTAATAAGAGTAGTTCAATCTGATTAACATACAGATTCTATATTCTGTTTTGTTTTTTTCAACTTTGAGGGATTAATTATTCTGTTAATAAGAGTAGTTCAATCTGATTAACATACAATCGTTTTGGGGGGTTTTATGCTTTTGATGGCCATCACAATAAAATATATATATATATAGATCGTAAACACTTGATTAATATTGTTAATGACGTTTATTTAATAATATAATAACAAATTTCTGGTTTGAGGAAGTGGGTGATCAGTCAAAAAAGTATTCCTGACTGTAATTTCAATAGAACAATAGAATCAAAAACAAACTACTTCTCAAAATGAGAAATGAAATGAAATGTGGTTTAATGCCCTACTGTTCTGCTCCGACTGGGCTAATGAAGATGGGAAATTTTGTCCGGACAGCGGCACTATAGTCTACTCTAATATCGAATTTCAACTGTAAAGGGATCTTATACGTGCATGCCAATGTAAACACGGGACCTTGGTTTTTCGTACCATCCGAACGACTAGATAGCTGTCCTTGTTATGCCCTCCATCCTGCACCACTGACAAAGAGAAACTATGCTGGAAAATCCTGACGAACTTTCTCGGCCATTGCAGGGATCGAACATCTGACCTCCAGACTTAACGAACCACCGTAGCTCCCACTCTCAAAATGAGAGGTGGTATCCGGTGGTTTAGAAAGAGTAAGTAATGTAAACATTGTTGCCTCCACAGTTTCAAGAGGTGTAATATACAAGACAGGTTATGACTATTCTGAAATAAAATGAACAGGGGTAAAACGTACTGTTCTGCACCAACCAGGGACATAACGACTGATATAAATACACCATGACTATGAGGGACATTTTCGACCAACAGTTGAGCTATATCAGTCTATTCTCGTGTCTTGTGTCAATTTCCAAATATCAAGAGATCTTTAACTTGTTGCTAATGTAATACACACAACCTGGAATTAACTATTCTATTCCTTGCTCTGCCTTGTTAGGCCCTTCGGTGCTGCACCACTGAGAAGGGGGCAAAAGGCTAGAAATTCTTGAGGTCAACAGAGAGAGAGAGAGAGAGAGAGAATCTACTTGACACAAACTAGGTCATTTCAGGACTAACACATGGTTCAATTTTATTTTAATAATTTTTTTGCAGGAAAGAGATTTGGGGAAGGGGCAGAGTATATTCAGGACTAACATATGCTTAGGAATGGGAGAAAAGTGAAGGACCAGTAGAAAAACCTGAAGGTTTGACCAGCGACCATACATGTACAAGTATTGGATAAAGACCATACCACAATGCCAGACCTTATGATCTAAAACACACCCTTCCCTGGATGTACTCTCACCTTACACTTGGTGACATATATATATATATATATACATGATGTTGTTATTTTAGAGGAAATGTGACTAGGTTATAAGGTGTGCTCTATTTGTAGCTTGATGACTCATTAATCCTGTCATATTTTAAACTACAAGTTGACCATACAACATGTAAACAAATCACCTGGCCTCCATTAACAATATCTCCTTACTCCTACACATAACAATAGTTAAAGTGTAACATGCACATGTACACATGTAGGCCTGGGGGTGTAGTACAGTGATTAGTTACATTGTACACCACTCGTTTAGGAAGTGAAATGGGGTGTTACGTCCTACTGTTCTGCTCCTCTGCTGGGCTAATGAAGACAGGCATACGCCATACAGTGTGCTACTACGAGGGAAATTTTGCCCGGGCAGCGGCACTATCGCCTACTCTTATATCGAATTCCAACTGCCAAGGGATCTTTTACGTGCATTCCAATGCATACACGGTTTTTCGTCTCATCCGAAGGGCTAGACAGATGTCCTTGTCAGGCCCTCCGTTCTGCATCACTGACAAGGGGGGAACCACGCTGGAAAATCTGGATGAACTTTCTCGGTCAATGCAGGGATCGAACACCCGACCTCCAGGCTAGTGAGCCAGCGTCTTACCCACTTAGCCACGTGATCCCCTGTTGTATGAATAAAAATGTAAATAATAATTTAAATAACATTTGAAGCCAAAATAAAGACCTGTAATGGACAGATTTAGCTCTTACATAATGTATGTTTAAATATTATCTGGGAATGTTGTTCCTCTCTTTCTGATTCATCAAGTTAATTGTTTACACAGGAAGGCCTATACCACCATATCATACATTAATAACTTATCACATCATAAATTAATACCTTATCTCTTTTTATTAATAATATCATTTCACAGTAATCATAACCATCTACAATCAGTGTTAACTCGACATCTAATCAGTGTGGAGTGATTAAAAATAAAACCTACAACTCTTATTAAAAATAAAACCTATCAATTTTAGTTTTACACAGTAATCGATTTAATGGCATAAAGTTGGAATAAATTACAATAAAAAATAACTTGTAAAAAATGTTTTTAAACAAACCAAGTTTATTATTTGTTATGGAACAGTATCTACATGTAGTCATTCGGATGGGAAAAGAAAACAACACAAGTTTGTGTGTGCACACGTTAAAGGAGAGTTGACAGTTGGAATTCAATGACGTGTACGTGGAATTGCCATTGCCAGCAAATTATCCTCGTCACAAACTCCATGGCATATGCCCGTCGCCATTAGTCCAGTTAGTCAGAAAAATAGCATGTTAAACCAAGTCAGTGATGCAGGACAAGGGGCCTGACAAGAACAGCTACATGTATTTAATCGTTAAGATGGTCAGAAAACATTGGCCTGCATGTAAAAGATCCTTGGCAGTTGGAAGTTTATACAAGAGTAGGCCTTAGCACTGCTGTCTGGGCAAAATTTCCCTCACAGCACACTGTATGGCGTATGCCCGTCTTCATTATAATGTGTAAACTTATGAATCATTCATAGTGAATTTTATAAAAGTCAACCTGAACCAGGCCTGGAAATGATGTTTTTTAGATGTACCGGACAAAATGAAATAGTACCTGACATTTTCAACTTAGTGTCAGACATGTATTAATAATATTAATAAAAAAGACAAATTAGTGCTGGACAAAATGACAGACACCAGAAGTTTAGTGCCTGGCAAAGCCTGAATCTGTGCCTGACATTGTCTGTGACAGGTGCCTTATTTCCAGGCTTGAAGTCAACCCCAATTTGGCAGATCTGTTTAATTTTTCATGTAATCAAACTTAAAAATATCCAATCCACAAATGTAACTTAAACATCCACAATGTATAACGTCAAATAAAAAATCATTTTGATAAAAATAAACAAAACCACTACAAAAAAAAAAAAAATGTGCAAATAATTATGACTAGCCTAATAATTAATCAGCAGTTTTAAATTGACACACAACACTGACATGACTGACCACTCGTACAACAAGTAGACTAGAAACTTGGATACATCGTAACTTATTGCCCGTTTTTATACTTAGTACAACATGAAGTAATCTCTCGGAGACATTTATTATTTAGTGATTGGGAAAAACATGAACAAAACACCGTTTTATTCTGACAGCACGACGTTTTGACTAGTAGTATCCTCTTATCGATATCAAGCACAATGAATTAAGCTTTGTAAGTCTACAGTGGAGCTACATTGACATTGGTATACCAAACTGACGTGGGATTTCGGTCAGAGACTCCTCTAGTACCATTGGCATTACGCCTGCATTACATGTGCGTCTACAATCATGAATGATTATTTGTTGCCGGCAGACAAACTTGGACGTCAAGCAAAAAAATTATATTTAAGATACAAATAAATTTCCATAATCTGATCCAATGCTTCATTACATTATGTAGATCTGGAGGTTAATTCATTAGAATGCCTGGATCTAAATCTATTAAAGTATTTGGGAAATTTGACCTCATTATCATTTGGATATTTGTCTAGTAGACACTGTTCATGTTTTAGACAAAGCTTGACCAGTGGTCTGTACACATACAGTTTTATATGGGAGAAGTTTTTGCTGATAGTCGGCCTAAAGGATTAAAATAACGTGATAAGCCTTCGACATGTTTTGTGAGATTACTCACTCAGTGACTGACTCTTGACAGTGTTATTATGGATTTGGGGATTGTTTCAAAATGAACAAATGAAATACAACCTTCGGATAACTCCAAATCCAACTCGGCCAACTTTTCACGGACATCTTCTGGAAGATGTGAAGGGTCTATTTCTAGGTCTGCCATGATGGTTGTATCACAATGTTCGATATTATTCGTGTACTCATTTATAACATCGTCTACTTTTTCACAAGATTTAGCTGAACGTCGGTAGCCATTTTCTGCACACCACACCTAAGTCTCGCGATATTTCCCGTTAATAAATATGGCGGTCTAAGTTCAACATTCTTTCGGTTGCTTGTGAAATCTTCGATTGTTTTCGGTTTGTTTGCCCCAGTTTCTTCGATTTTTCCGACCTACTCGAAGAGAAAATGTTGCTGCTTTGGGAAATGCACCCAGATCCGGACAAAAAGAAAATGGAAGCGCTCTGTGAGGTAATGTCTGTTAGGCTTAGTGGTTCTTAGGATGTCTGGGGGGGTTCCTGCTGAGCGAACCACTCACGTGATCAAAATAGCACTGACATAACTGTGGATTTTATGAGTAATGCCTATTGGAACAAACTTTCCTCGTTGACATCATTGATTTTAATGTTAGCCTTAGCCTTTTCCGAATTGCATTGAACAATTTGTTAATTAAAAACTGAGGCTAAAACTAAAGCTAAACGAAATTGTTCTTCGGATGGGACACGATTATATTATTGTGTATATAAAAAAAAACAAAAAAACTTTCAACATGCCATATTATTATATTATTATGCCATATGGCATTAATGGGCAACAGTACAAAAAGACCTAACATTGTAACAGTAACAACAAGAACCAAGAACTGTACATGAGTTATATTTCTCGTGATCAAAATAAAACTGTCAGATGTGGGGTTATGGACATCACATTGTGACCCTAAACCAAAACAAAACGGACAAAAAATTTGATCAAACAAAATTTGTTATCAATCCAATGCTATTTACATAAAATAATTTAACATAGTCTTCAGGAAAATCTTTTAATAATATAGCAATTGCCAATGTCACCAAATAGTCTTCAGGAATAGATTTTAAAAAATATTTTGAATATATTACATAAATATATAAATAAATTGATCATCAAAATGAAACTTACAATAAAATCTATGTGTGAGTAAAACATTGTGATCAAGCTTCAGCTCATAGATGTGTTACACATGGTAATCAGTAATACATTAGTAGACTAGAGTGTTGAAGATTCAGTGTATTAGGCTACATGGTAATCAGTAATACATTAGTAGAGCGTTGAAAATTCATTTAGGTTACATGGTAATGAGTAAATACATTATTACTATTTTTAGTAGAGTGTCAAGTACTTAATTAGAGATTAACCACCATCAGTTGATTAATTAGTACTCACCCTTTCCTTTAAAAAATTGCATGCATTTATTTGGGTTGGCAATGAGCATTTTAGTTGATCATGATGATTGGTTGTTATTTTAATCTTGATTGGCAATTAAACTTTTAATGTATTTTATTGTATTGTGCAGTGAAATTGATATGTATCAGTATATACCAGGCTTTATTTCTTTAAAGATACATTATGTAAGATTTAGATACAGAACTGTCTGTTCTTGCTAGAATAGTTCAAAAATAGATAATGAAAAATGAATATATTGAAAATTTCGTTCAAATTACTTTATTCTGGGCAAAATTATGACTGTTTGAAAATAGTTTATTATTATGACAACTGAGACTTCAGTAATCGTTTATTATCTTGACAACTGAGATTTCAGTTACCCATTTTATTGTTAATTGTTTAAATCTTGCAGGTGTTCAAATCCATTTAAATCTCAGCCATCCAATGGTCTAGAGAGTTGATTAGGAGCTGGTTATGTTAATAAATGTCTAATACTAGATTATATAACATCTGAAGCCAAAATAAAGGCAGATTTTAGCTCTTACAAAATGCATCTTTATAAATTAATATTATAAAATATATATCATACGCACATGTAGTTCATTTGGCACCATATTGTATGATGATGTAAATTTATATATTTGTAGAATTCAGCGTATAAGATGAAAGAAAGATTCACTAAGTCGTTATATTATGGAGAATTAACAGATGAAGATGATGATGATAATTATGATGATGGACCTTCCTTACCTCTAACAGGTATACCTTTAATTAGGGAGAACTCTATTCAAATGTTGGGGGTTGGATGGCCGAATGGTTAACCCCATTTTCTCTCTCTCTGGGATTCAATAAGGCCTGGATATCATTTAAACAGGTATTAGCTGGAATTTGTGCAAATTATGAAATAATGTTATTATATTAGATAATAGGATATCAAGATGTGTATGTACTTATCAGGCTAGTAATCTTATTATGACACATCTCTGATATAATGTTGCACAAGCATGTAGATAGTGTTGAATACAGTCTAAGGGAGATAACTCTATTTTATGTCCTCCAATATTTCAGATATTGCTGTGGATTATTTTCAAGATGTGACACCACGTAAACTAGGAAAAGTTGACAGTATATTTGCATCTTCTGTAGCTAGGTATGTATTTTTTATTTGTTTTTTTTATTTAATACTTAATGATTATTTTAATTGTAAGAGTAGGAGACCCAAACCATTATAGAAGCCAAATAAAACAAACATGCAATCTAATTAAAATACAGATCTATATTTCGATATTTTATAATTTCGATGGCCTACACTACATTAAGATCTGACCGATTGTAGTGGAAGGTCCTGTATAACGTTAGACATTCGATTAACCAATCAGTGTTGATGTTTCTAGTGGGTTACCCACAGTTCCATGCACCCCACACTAAAAACTTGCCGTAACAGACCCTCACATCAACCAGAACATAGGTTATATATTTCTAATTGTTCAGATGAGCTGTCTTGATTAGCCCAGTCGAAGCAAACAATAGGACGTTAAATCCCATTTCATTTCTGTTCTGTTCTGATGATTCCGATCACTGCTAGATCAGGGACAGAATTCGACTGTACAACCAACCACTTTTTTTTTTAATGCTTTTGAATAGAAAAAAAAAAATTAAAAGTAGTATTCTGTGGTTAAAAACACTGATTAAGGTTTCAAATATATGAAATAATGTCGAAAGAGGATGTTATTTTACACTTCTTCTTGTATAAAAAATGTTGTAAAATTTTGATATCAAATTCAAACATTGTTTATTATATAAATAATTGGTTTTTTTAATTTCACTGGTGTCTGTGCTTCCCTATATTCATTTATATTACAATGTATATAAATAATTATTTTTAGATTTCACTTGTGTCTGTGCTTCCCTGTGTTAAGTTATATATAAATTATTATTTTGTAATTTCAGTCGAGCTTGTGCTTCCCCGTGTTCAGTAATGATGAGTATGATTTATGCGAAACGTCTACGTCATCGTAGTCCGGAATACCTTGATCACATGTCTTCCTCCGACCTCTTTCTCATCTCCATGGTGAGTTGATGTTTATGTGATGATTATATCTATAGTATTATATGAAATTGATAAACAGTTGTCCAATTCTCTAAAACTTCGGGGGTTTTGGGTGGTCTAGTGTTTTAAAGTATGCCTGTTAGTAGATCATAAGGTCTGTCATTGAGTTAAGTGTCGTGGTTTTGATTCCCCACTTGAACGTGACAAGGAGTAGGGTCGCCTGTGTGTGTGTGTTAGTTGTATTTTACCTCCGCTTCCACCGAGGTGATATCACAGACAATGGGTCGCCTGTCCAACCTTGTGGGTTTATCCGATCCTCCGGTTTCCTCCCACTGCTAATTAACCCTATGCTCAAGCGAATTATTGATATAAAATTGAACCATATGTTAGTCCCGAAATGATCTAGTTTGTGGATGAAAAACATCTCTCTCTCTCTCTCTCTCTCTCTCTCTCTCTCTCTCTCTCTCTCTCTCTCTCTCAAAAACTTAAACAAAAAGTTTTGAATTTTTCAGCCTTTTGAATGATTTAGTTTAAATTTTTGTGAATAAAGCTCCAGAATAAAAATTCTGTTTCCTCTAAATATATTTGTAAATATATGAACCCTCTATAAATCAAACCGTTGCATTCATGACCCAATGTTTGTTATTTAACAGCATATTTACATGTACATGTAGCTAGCCAACAAAAATCTATATTATGGCTAAGCTTCTTTGATATAAATCAAAAATAAAATTAATGATTTTATTGGATTGTATTTGTTGAATTGTTTTGAGGGACGACGATCTGTCTAATGATAAGGGAGTTAGTAATTTTAGCCCTCGTCTCAAGATTTTAAAAATTCTCTAGTAATGATTTCTGGCATGATTTCCCCTTGTCACTGGTGCAGGACAGAGGGCCTGACAACAACAGCTGTCTAGTCATTCGGATGGGACGAATAATGGTGGTCCCGTGTACACATTAGCATGCATGTAAAATTTTCCTTGGCAGTTGGGATTTGATATAAGAGTAAACAGTAGCGCCGCTGTCCGGGCAAAAGGGAGAACTTTGTAGAATTAATGATAAGAGAGTTAGTAATTTTAACCTTCATCTCAAGATGTTAAAAATTCTCTTGTCATTGGTGCAGGACGGAGCTCATGACAAGGACAGCTGTCTATTCGTTCCGATTGGACGAAAATCAAGATCCCAAGTATACATAGGCGTGCATGTAAAAGATCCCTTGACAGTTGGAATATGATATAGGCGCTGTTCGGGTAAATTTTCCCCTCATAGCACACTGCATGGCATATGTCGGTCTTCATCAGCCCTTTAAACTTTAAAACACATTTCATTCATTTTTAGTATGGAATGAATTATCATTTTGTTATAAATTAATTTTAATATTAATATTTTGTTTGTTTTGTATTTAAAGATGATGGCGTCTAAGTTTATTTATGATGAAGGCGTGGACGAAGAAGTGTTTAATGATGAATGGGCAGACGCAGCAGACATGGATATAAGCGAACTCAATCAATTAGAACGAGATTTTCTACAGGCTATTGTAAGTTTCATACAATAAACATGATATATGGTTTAACCCAATCTGATTCCTACACTAGGATCCGGAAGAGTTGTTATATAACCCACGTTCTGGATGATGTGATGGATTAGCCAATGAAACAATCTGTTGCAGCGAGTTCTTGGCGTGCGATGTACAGAACTGTGGATATCCTACTAGAAACTTAAGTGTCTGACATCATAGGCTCAAAAGCCGATTGTATGACCCCTGACATGACCTCCCACTACAACTTGTCAGATCTTCATGTAGTAGAGGCCATCGAAAGTTAAAAAAAAATGATATTTCTAGTGGGTTACTCACAGTTCCCTGCAACTCATGCCAAAAACTCCCCATAACAGACCGTTTCATTGGCTAATTCCTCACATTATCCAGAACACAGGTTATATAACAACTCTTCCAGATCCTAGTGTTGTAAAGACAAGTAAATTGAAATTTTGAACTATAAAAAAACGAAACGAAAAAGAATCTGTCTCAGTTTTGTGTTGACTGGACGTTACACTCCATTTCTTTACAATCTAACCCTCCACCTTCATTAAATTAAAAATCCAACTTTATATAATTAGCATCATAAAGTAATATTTTTATGTAATTTATTTTGTAGGACTGGCAACTTTTTGTAAAGAGATCAGAATTCTTCAATCTGGCCAATCAGATTGAACAAAGGTAATATTTGAGCCAATGATTTTGTATTTCACTGGGGGGGTGGGTTGCTGAATCGTTTAATGTGCGTCATTAAGTTAAGTGGCGTGGTTTCGATTTACCGGTTGTAAATGACAAGGATTAGAATCACCTGTCCAACCTCTTGTGTTTTCTCCTGGTCCTCCGGTTTCCTCCCACTACTAAACACTCCTACGCTCAGACGAATTATTGAAATAAAATTGAACTGTATGTTAGTCCCAAAATTACCTAGTTTGTATCACAGTAAAAATAAAACTGACTTCCACTTACGATTTCAAAACAAAGTATTAAGTGTAGAAATTTTGTATGATCATTAATTGAAATCAGATGAGTCTATATTTTACCCCAAATAAAACGGTTTATTTGCTTTAACCTATAGTATGTATTTTAAAAATATTGTAAATATTGCATTGAACTGTTAAGATATCTTTTTTTTTTTTGATTTTCCTCGGGGATCACCGTGGCTAAGTAGGTAAGACGCTATCCTGGAGGTCGGATGATCGATCCCTGCATTGGCCGAGAAAGTTCATTCAGATTTTCCGGCGTGGTTTCCCCTTGTCAGTGATGCAGGATGGAGGGCCTGCCAAGAACAGCTGTCTAGTCGTTCAGATGGGATGAAAAACCGAGGTCCCGTGTACACATTGGCGTGCCCGTAAAAGATCCCTTGGCAGTTGGAATTTGATATAAGAGTAGGCCATAGCGTGGCTGCCCGGGTAAAATTTCCCTCATAGCACACTGTATGGCATATGTCAGTCTTTATTAGCCCAGGTTAGGAGCAGAACAGTAGGACTTTAAACCCCATTTCATTTCATTTCATTTTTGATTTCCCTCTGTCTTGTTGTCATCTATATATTTATGTTTTTTTCAGAATTGCCTTAAAACAAGCGATAGATCGGGGCTGGTTTTCATATACCGATTTATATATACTCTCTCGGACTGCCCAGATTGATCAACTTTGGTCTAATGTTGGTTCACAATGGCTACAGGTAGGTTTATCTCTCTTCTGGATGGTTGGATGGCCGAATGGTTAGCACGTGCGCGCTGTAGGGTCTGTCATTGAATCAACTGGCAGGGTTTCGATTCCCCGGTTGTACGTGACAAGGAGTGGGGTCACCTGTCTAACATCATGGGTTTTTGCCGGGCCCTCCGGTTTCCTCCCACTGCTAAAGACACCTACGCGCAAGCGAATTATTGAAATAAAATTGAACCATGTTAGTCCCGAAATGACCTAGTTTGTGTCGAGTGGACTTGTTGAATGATACAAAACTCCACATCATATTATTGTGGCTTACCTAGAATCATTGCTGATACTCCATGTAAATCGTGCCGAAAGAAACAGAAAGATCACTGATCTAATACTGATACAGATGAGACAGAAAACTGAGGCCCCGTGTACACATTGATGTGCACATAAAAGATCCCTTAGTAGTTAGAATTTGAAAAAAGAGTAGGCCATAGGGTCGCTGCCCGGGCAATATTTCTTCATTAGCCCAATTTAGGAGCAGAACAGTAGGACGTTAAACCCCACTTGTTTAGGAAAACTATATACATATAGTTTCTCGATTAATTATTGAATGTTGTTTGTTTCAGGTGATACTGGTCAGTTCAACAGCTTATATGGCAGGGGTCATGACCCTAATAGGCTCAACTATCCTAGCATTACAAGTTTCTACAGCCTTGACCTTGGTTGGAACGGCCATGTTAGCTCAACAGCCAATTCCTGCTGGTCCACTTCTGCCGACATCTTTCGACTCCAGCCCATATCTGCCAATCAATGATACTGCCGCTGATGCCATGGAAATAAACGATGCTGCAGAACTGAGTGCCGTCGTCAGGGAAACCAAAGTTACGCAAATTACAGAACCGGGAATTGAAAAGGAGACCAGAACTCCACAAGTCAATCTTCTGGCAAATCTCATTCAAAAACTTTTCGCTCTGGTCACAATGAAAGAATATATGGTTCAGTTTGTTTCTGCTGTGTCCGAGAATTTCAGTTCTACTCAACAACTACGCAGTCAATTTCAAAGGAGACAACCAATACGCAATCAAGTTCAAGGTCACACACTAAATGACACCTTATCAGGCAATGAACATTGTTGTTTCTGTGGCTCAACCGAACTTTCGAATTCAAAACCTGTAAAAACGGAAAATTCAAACCGTTTGGAAATGCAAATGTGTCCAAAATGTCTTCTTGCCTGCCATGCTAGTCTCCAGTCCTCGCGTCACAACCGACAAATCCTGTCCCACACCGAGAAGTGTTACAGACAGTGTCCTAATTTCGCATCCAGACTTCCGGCCGATCACCATGATGTTTGTTTTGTTAGTGAAGTTAGCCATATACACGGAGAAAGTTGGCAGCATGTTCCGTGTGGTTTAGAGGAACCTCCTGGAAGTGTTGATATGGGACGACTCGTAGTCGATGTTAGTTTAGGTTTTAAGACAAGAACACCACTGCCTGTTCTTATACGTGCTTAGTTACCATGACAACTGCTCTCCAAAGCAATTCTAAACAGCGTTTATTCAAATAACAAGAACATAATTCTATGAATGTCAACTTTCTCCACAGTCTGAAAAACCTTTAGTATTATTATGTATTCGTTAAATTGATCCCTATTTCTTAGGGGGGGGGGGCTAAATTAAGAACAAGCAATACTTGGTTTATCTTCTCAATATCATGAAATTAAAAAATTTTAAGTTTTGAAATTTTAGACATAACATTGTTTTTAAGACTCAGAGTAAAAATTAGTTAACAAATTTCCTGGAAATCCTGGGCATTAATCATCCATTGATTTACATGTAGGAAGTTAATGATAATAACTAATTTATTTAACAAGTGAAAATCCACCTCCTGCGGTGCTGCTCTAGGACGGTTTACTTAAATACGATGTTCCAAATAAATAATATGAAGAACAATGAAACATCAAGCATATATGTATTGTTAAAATTACATTTTAAATGTAGAAATGAGGTTTAAATGTCCACATTTATGTAACACCGAGAATTCACCTCTGCGGAGCTGCTCCATTACGCTTTAGTTAATACAATGTTCCAAATAAATAAATAAGAAAAATGATGAAACATTAAGCTTGCACTACACACCAACAAAAACGCTAAGATAAATAACACGGACAATTCATTTCTACTCTCCATCGCTTTACTAAATAATATCGAGATCAAAAAAAACATTGATTATGCTAAAAAGAAAAAGTTGATATCCATAGAATGATTGCTTCTTGTAGCTGATATATTTACAGTCCCTCAGTTATAAATCTATAGTTAGTCTGTTTCCATGGTGATATTAAAATTACTCAGTATACTCAAACTTGGTGTTAATAGGCTCCAAAACTAGAAATTGTACATTTATAAAGAATGTTACGTAGAAATTTGTAATTTATTAAGTTATATCATGACTTTAAACATCTGCCTTCTGACTGGGAACGCCGACAAATGGGAGCTAAAAAATAACCCCTGAAATTAACAGCAAAAATATTTTAACTAGTTGTTGTCTTTTTGGCTTATAGAATTTCTTTTAGCCTAGGTACAAAATATTTCTTTATCAGAATATATTTTATGTTTTGTTATTAAGGTTGTTATGTTAATTATAACCTGTAGCGCTCTGTATTTTATTTGGTTAACGTTACTCTATTTTATATAAGTAGGGTTTGTCATGTCAGTTAGATTTTTAGTAAGGTTTGTCAGTCGGGTTTTTAGGGTAGACATTGTGAATAATAGTCTGAAGCTTTATTTACGAAACAGACTAAAATATTTTACGGTTGCAGCTGAGCCTTAAAATTCTCCAATGAAAACCCTTCATTCTGAAAGATATTTTAGTGCTAGATTTGAAGAATAAAGCTCCAGAAGCCAATGTTTTTACAATAATTATCTGGGTTTGTCACAGAGAGAGAGAGAAAAAGGTTTTAACGTCCACTTGACACAAACTAACGTGGCTCAAATTTATTTCAATAATTTGCTTGCAGGTAGGGGTTTTTAGCAGTGGGAGGAAACCGAAGGACCGGGAGGAAACCCGCGAGGTTGGATAGACAGCCCTACTGTTGTCACGCCATTTGACTCAATGACAGATCTATGATGCAACTCGCACACGTTAACCATTTGGCCATCCAACCCACCCTTGGTTTGCATCAAAGAAAGTTAGGCCAGTTTAAGTATTGTAGCATAAATTTGAGCTGCATTCGTTTTAGGGAAAAAGATCCCAAATGAATAAATCTTGACGTTTATTTATTCCTCTACTGTATAATGTTTTATTCAACGTTAAAATTATATCAGGAAAGACATGAATTATAATAATAATTTTTAAATATATCTTAGCTCAATCAAGAATCAAATATACAATGTCACACAAGTTTCCTTTAAGAATCAGTCTATTTTTACAGTTAAATTTTAATCAAAACGTTACGGCTGTATTTAGTTATATTTGTGCTGTAATATTTCATTTTATTTTATGATCAGTACTGGAATACCGCGTTTTATCAGTGAAATAAAAGTGTTAATCCACTGGCTAGAAGCGGACAAAGTAGTCCATGTTGTTTTTACCTAAAATGATTGTAAAATCATAAAATAAATAGAACATTTTTCGTTTTGTCGTGAATAACATATTTTATTTCATCTCTAAGCAAGAAAACATTTATATTTTCACTCATGCGTAGCATTCGTGAAAATATAAGTTTTCTTGCTTCTCGATGTAATAAAATATGTTATTCACTC
Organism: Patella vulgata; assembly: GCF_932274485.2. Classification (NCBI taxonomy): domain Eukaryota; kingdom Metazoa; phylum Mollusca; class Gastropoda; family Patellidae; genus Patella; species Patella vulgata. The sequence goes on from NC_065887.2 coordinate 442,985, forward strand.
TAAAATGACAAATATCCTCTATATATTGGTGCTGTAATATTTATGAAACTTAAAGGCTTGATTCGCCATTTGTATTTTCGTTACAATATCAAATTTCTCACATCTTAATCCATGCGTCTTGTTATTAACGAGCAGAATAGATCGATAAAACTTAAATTATCATAACTTTGTAAATGATACTTAATGGACTGGAACTATTATTGGGCTGATATTCCTATTACCTGTTTTTTGCCTGTAAAATAGAGTTCTGTCCAGAATTCAATTAAATGCCAGATTTCACATTATCATTAACGCAATAGGGGCTGCGAAAATTGCTCAAGCAATAACAAGGTTCTGCTAGTTTATTAACAAATTAACTGACTACAAATCAGACAGAAGATTAATTCAAAATCGTTAAAAATAATTGCCTTGGGGATTGTATTAGTGAGATGATTTTTCTACAGCAATTTCAGGTGTTTATTTGTCTTTAACCAAAGAAGAAATTTTCATAATAAAAACTATTTAATTAGCCAAAAGGGACTATTTCATTAATAAAGAATTATTATAGGCCCTACTTATATTTTATTTCACAGTCCAATATTTAGATTTTTTTGTGTAAAGTGGTATAGACACGAAAATTCAGGATACACATACCATAAAAAAAAACAACATAAATATTAATTTATTTTCAAAGTTTTATCATTATCAAAAATGTCTGACAGTGAAAATTTTGAAATGGAAGCTCCTGGTAGAGTAGTATTAATTATTTACAGCATTGACTATAATCTGTAATTTGATACCAAAATATATTTTATATTTTACACAGTAGATTCTATTTTGTCTTTAAAAATTAGTTAAGAAGAATATTTTTATAAAAATAAAACATACTAAAACTGCCAGAGGTTTTTTTTCTGTTTTAAACGAAATCCTCTAATATTTGAAAATAAACTGATTAAATCAATTACATTTAGAACATTTCTTGTTATTGTTTTGGTGTTCGATCCCTACATTGGGCGAGAGGGTTCATCCAGATTTTCCGGGCGTGGTTCTCCCTTGTCATTGATGCAGGTCAGAGGACATGACAAAGACATCTGTCTAGTCGTTCGGATGGGACGAAAAACCAAGGTCCCGTGTACAGTTGGAATTCGATGTAAGAGTAGGCCGTAGTGCCGCTGTCCGGGCAAAATTTCCCTCATAGCACACTGTATGACGTATGCCCGTCTTCATTAGCCTAATAGGAGCAGAACAGTAGGACGTTAAACCCCATTTTTATTTCGTTATTGTATTGATTTGGTGGCCATTTGTCAAGGAGCTAACCTTCTGATGTGACTGAATGAGAAGGTATTGGGTTGGTACCCAGTGTAGGTTGACCTCAGAGAGAAGAGAGAGAGAGATGGGGTTTAACATCCAGGTTCAGTGACAAGGTTGAACAGGCGATTCTACAACTGGGGAATTGAAACCACGCCAGTTGACTCAATGACAGACCTAATGATACAATGCACACACGGTAATCATACGGCCATCCAACCCCCCTGATGCCACTGAGAGGGTTGGGTGGTTTTCTCTTCTGCTTTAGATCAAAAGGTCTGTAATTGAGTCAACCAGCATGATTTTGATGCCACTTGGGTCATACTTTAGATCATAAGGTCTGTCATGGAGTCTTGAGTCGGTGGTTTTGATCCCAAGCCTATACATGACTAGGAGATGTTGGGCGCGGGTAGAGTGGGGCGCAGAGCATATTTTGTTCCTCCTACATTCAAACATGAAGCATGGCCACTGTTTTGGACTACTATCTACCAGCTAAATGAGCAGAAATGTTTTCCCACCCAGACCTTTCGATGTTATAAAATTCTTGGGTAATTTCCAGACCTCAAGCCAACCTTGACATCATCTCCACCCCGGACCACCTCTGCTCAAAACACAACCATGACACCATCTCGACCCCGAACCACCCCCTGGCATATACAGTCCAAACAGCATCCCTGGGTTGAACCCAAATCCATGCCATAAAACCATTGTCCCGATAGACTAATAAACGAAATACAGAACTGAAAGTGTGTTTATATATAGTGATGGAATTTATTCATAGAAATAATAAACATAATATAAGTTTAATACATATATCACAGACTCCAAGCCAAATCAAAGACATCATCATCTATTGGTATACAAACTCTACATAGATATAGCAACATTAAATACCCAAGGAGATTGTTCGCTCTACTAATTAAGGAGATTGTCCAATCTACTATTTAAGGAGAACGCATTATGGTGAATTCTGCATCTATGAATAATCGAGACTGTTCTATCTACTAATTAAGGAGAATGCATTATGGTGAATTCCCAATTAAGGAGACTGTTCAATCTATGAATTAAGGAGATTGCCCAATCTATGAATTAAGGAGATTGCTCAATCTATGAATTAAGGAGATTGCCCAATCTATGAATTAAGGAGATTGCTCAGTCTCAGAATTATTTTAGCTACATTTCCAGTTCAAAGATGAATTATGTAAGAGCTAAATCTGCCTACTGCAGGTCTTTAATTATTATTTAGACATTTATTAACATGACAAGCCTATTATCAACTCTCTAGGTTGTTTCCGATGGCAGAGATTTAAAAATTAACGATAAAATGGATAGTCGAGACTATGTCTCGCTTGTCCAGTACTGTTGCTATGATAATAAACAAACTACGCTACATCTTCCAACAGCATTAACTTCGCTCAGTATAAAGTAATTTGAATGAAATTTTCAATATATTCATTTTTCATTATCTATTTTTGAATTATTATAGCAAGAACAGCCAGCTCTTTATCTAAATCATACATAATGTATCTTTAAACCATTCTAAATTGTATATTATATATTGAAAAATATTTTTAACAGAAAACAAAGAAATACAGATGAAATGTACAGGTATCAATGAACTTTTAAAAAGGATGAAGTCAATAAATTCTTTAATTTTACAAAAACCATTGCGATGATAAGAAAAATTGAACTGCCATTTTTTTTTTTCAGTGCACAATTTAAAAAATATGTACATTTTACCGGACATAATACTGTTGGTTTCCTCATGCAGTTGAAATCAATCCAGTAGTATTCAATATCTCAGGGGTGTGTCCCTGTTCCCCCACTCTCAAAAATTTTGAAAGTTTGAAGTCAATTTCCTTGCATCTGAGGCCATTTCTGAAGCAAATTTAATCTTTTAAATGTATTGGCTCTCTCCTGGGTCCCTCTTGTATAGTCTCCAAATGGGAAGTTGGGGGGGGGGGGGTCCTGACCCCTTGTATCACCCCCAAAGGGACACGTGCCTGTTTTTAGTGAAGTTACTTAAGCTATATTCGGTAGACAATCAAGCACTTCACAAGAGTTCAGAGAAATTTCTGTATCAAAGGTTTTGATTTGTAGATTGATCCGGATTTGACCAATCACAATCTGGGTATTACTGAAAGAACCCTGTCAAGAAAACGGAGTAATGTTATAATTTTAATTAGACTGAATGGACACAAGATCGTCCAGACCTATATTTGTTGAAGACAAGTGGAGACAGTCTGGATTGGGGCAACGAAGACTGTAAGATACTTTTAGGGGAAATCCAGTGTAGATTGGAGTGATGGAGGCTATGATTCCTGTAAGGGCAAACCAGTTTGGGCTGGAGTGATGGAGGCCATGATTCCTGTAAGGGCAAACCAGTTTGGGCTGCAGCGATGGAGGCAATGATTCCTGTCAGGGCAACCCAATTTAGGTTGGAGCAATAGAGGCTATAAGATTCCTGTATGGGCAAACAAACTTGGGCGGGAGCGATGGAGACAATAAGATTCCTGCAAGGACAAACAAATTTGGGCTTGAGCGATGGAGACTATAAGATTCCTGCAAGGACAAACCAATTTGGGCTGGAGTGATGGCATGTTCCAACATCTAACCGTTGCTTCAGAACTGGACAATTCCCGAAATTTTGCGCTCGTTGTGTTTACACGTGATCAATTAGCATTGTCCAATCAGGGGTCGTCGCACATAACACACTGTAAACAAATATGGCGGCCTCCATAGAAACTCTTTGTTGATCAGGTATGATTTCCAGCAACCTTGACATTGATCGAACCTTGAACTTTGCAACTCGATTGTCACATGTAGACATTTTAGCTATAAGCGCGAGACTTGATAATCGTAACAATATTTTTAACGAAGGAATCTGATAGGATCACAAGCTGGGCTTATACCCAATCAAAAATAGTGCCAAAATATGCGGGGTATTACGTGAAGGGCTTGATAAGATGTACGTAGTTAAGGCGAGATTAAGCCTTCTATTGAAGATGGAGTGATGGAGGCTATAACATTCCTGTACAGGCAAACCAATTTGGGCTGGAGTGATGGAGGCTATAACATTCCAGTAAGGGCAAACCAATTTTGGCTGGAGTGATGGAGGCTATAACATTCCAGTAAGGGCAAACCAATTGAATCTTTTGTTCTTCGGTATCATTATAAACAAACAGCCACTCATTGCTTAAAATTTCAAAGCTAACAATTTCGGAATTCTAAGCTAGGGTAGCCAAGTAAATTACATTTTGTCCTAAAGATATCGGAAATTTATCGGAGGTTTACTCGAAGAGCAAAAATTTCAAAATTGGTCTGGCCTAACTCGTTAATTTTGATTAAACAAAGGTTTATACATATCAGAATATTTACACAAAGTTCAATTTAATTGCACGGTAGTATATATATATATATATATATATATACTTATATAAATAAATACACATATACACAGGCCTGGAAATAACGGTTTCAATTCGCTTTACATCATAAGGGCTGTCATTGAGTCAAGTGGCATGGTTTCGATTCCACGCTTCTACGTGACAATTAAATTGGGTTTTCTCTGGGGCCTCCGGTTTCCTCCCACTGCTACAGACCCCTACACGCAAGCAAATTATGGAAATAAAATTGAACCATATGTTAGTCCCAAAATGACCTGGTTTGTGTTGAGTGGACATTAAATGTCTTACTCACTGATCCACTGTGGGCCCTGTCGTATTTCCAGGCCTGTATATAAATCATGTATATCATAAACAAAATATCATTAGTTTATATACAATATCATATATATATATATATCACATTCATAAAAACAGCCACAAATAATTATTTTATTTCAATTATAATTTTATAAATGATGATAATTATAAGTAGAACTACTAAAGTATACTAGGGGCTAATGTCACAAAAAAAACAAAAAAATACAGTAGCAGGATTTATCCAAATCTCCACACATCCACCATTATCTTATTCAACCCATATCGTAATAACTTTTATCCATATTAGCTAACACTGTAATCCGGGTATCATTTAATCTTGTGTATCTAGCACTAATTTCATTTACATTCGTTCAATATCAAATGGGTGTCCAATTTACAAGTATTTAATTTCCTGACCACTGTTCAAAAATTAATTATTATACATCAATAATCGATTGGGTTGTTAAAATAAAATGTTATTAACATGTTGAGCGTATTGATAAATATAGAAACCATACAACCTTGTACAACATTCAAACATATCACCATCACACATAAATAAACTAAACAGTATTTCTACTTAATTCACTACTTCATTCCTTTAGCACTTGGACTGAGTGGAACTACCCAAAACGTCCTGGCTTCCTGAGTTCACAAAGCATTCTCAGACTTAAGATTTACATGTACTGTTTACTTTCAATCACTGTTTATGAGAAATATCTTTGATCCAGAAACACAAAAATTTGCACATTGCTTCTTATTGATGTATTTGATACATTAAAACAACAAAGGTTTTATAAAGGGCTATATTTTAGACTATCTGAAGTCTGAGAATGCCTTGTGAGCCCAGGGCTTGAGTACCGGGGCTTGAGTAGTATATGCAAGAACTACATGTAGATGTAGTATACGGAGAGTTATTCACATAACTCATGTCGTCTTGGTAACAGTAGCTTTAGGCCGTTTAGGACTGTCCATGGTAATACCGGTATGGAATATAAAACATTTCTCTTAAACATACATTATGCACGAGCTGAATCTGACAATTGCAGGTCTTTCTTTAGGCCTCAAATGTTATCTAAATTATTAATTAGACATTTAATTAACTTATCCAGACCATAATCAACTCTCGATGTCATCGGATGCTCTTGATTTTCAACAGATTAGAAAACGATTGTCAGTTAATGATTTAATGAAAAAATGGATAATCAAGACTTTGTTTACTATTGTAACATCGGTAGCAATGACAATCGAGATTCCACTATTCTCCAAACAGCCCTAACTTATCTCAGAATACAGTTATTTGAATGAAATTTTCAGCATATTCCCTTTTCATTATCTAGTTTGTAACTATTATAGCGAGAACTGTCACCTCTTTATCTTATCTTATATAATCTATAGTCAATATTTATAATTACCAAGTGCTTAAGGATTATACATCAATAATATTTTTGTTGCCTGAAAAATCACTACATCATAATTTACAATTTCAAGTTTTTTCACTCAAACTGCCGTTAATCTAGTATACTTGTGAACTATTGAAGGTCTGTATCGTCTCACCAGACATTTATATAGAAAAGAGAGAGACAGATGGGGTTTAACATCCACTCAACACATATTAGATTATTACAGGACTAACATATGGTTCAATTTGATTTCAATAATTCGCTTGCACATAGTGAGGTTGGACAGGTGACCCTTATCCTTGTCATGAACAAGCGGCAAATCAAAACCTGGCCACTTGCTAAATGACAGATCTTATGATCTAAAGAGAGAGAGAAATGGGGTTTAACATCCACTTGACACAAACTAGGTCATTTCGGGACCAACATATGGTTTAATTTCAATAATTCGCTTGCGCGTAGGGGTCTTAGCAGTAGGAGGAAACCGGAGGATCCGGAGAAAACCCACGAGGTTGGACAGGTGACCCTACTCCTTGCCACGTACAACCAGGGAATCGAAACCACGCCAGCTGACTCAATGACAGACCTTAGGATACAGTGTGCACGTGCTAACCATTCGGCCATCCAACCCCCTTATGTTCTAAAGCTCACACGCTAAACTATTCGGCCACCACCCAAATATAGAAAACCATGACTGATCAAGAAACTGGAGTAAAATTTGTGATATTTTTCCAATCTGATTAAAATACAGATCTATATTTCGTTTATTTTTTTTTATACTTTCGATGCCCTACACTATATGAAGAGCTGACCAGTTGTACTGGGAGGTCGCTTCAGGGGTAATATGGGTGATTTTGTTTTTTTACCCTATGACGTCAAGCCATTAATTAATCAATCAGCGTTGACATTGCTAGTGGTTTAACCTCAGTTCCATGAAGAGCATGCCAAGAACTCGCCGTAGCAGACTGTTTCAATTGGCTAATTCCTCACATCAACTAGAACGAATGTTATATATATAACAACTCTTCCAGATCCTAGTGTAGTAAAGACAAGTAAAACGAAATTTTGAACTATAAAAAACGAAACGAAATGAAATAGGATCTGTGTTTTAACAAGATTGGATATTTTTCAGGCAACAAGTTCACTGGGTTTTTATTTTGCCTACTTATCTACATTCTATATTACATATCTTTCACACCAGACGTCAAAATCATATACAACATCTCTTAAACATAACAATTTCACTTTATATTACTTTTTATCCTTCGCGATGCTCCATAACGGATCCAAGTTACTCAGAGGGTCAGACGTATCTAAATTATCTTTAATGGAAGTCTTCTTGGATGCCATAAAACTGGCCTTCGTGATTCGCTTTTTTCCCTTGTCGTTGGAATCTAGCGTGAATGTATTTGGATTCTGTAAATCTGCCAGCGGAGACGATTTCACTTCTGCTTTATGTTGCGGAGATGATTTCGAAGTTGCGGAACTCAACGAACCAGAACTAAGCACAGACGAATTTGATCCAGAACGACTACGATTTAGTGGACTTGTTGGACAAACATCTTGCGCAACACTATCTATGATTGGCTGACTAGGTGAGACGCCATTATCAGTTTTCGACTGCTGTTGAATTAAATCGGGTAAACTTGACAGATTATCTCCTTTTGTACTTGTGTCGGTCACAGTAGTTGTCTGCCCCTGTAAGAGTATCTGTCCGGTACTATCGTGTTTTTCACCCAACCGGCCGACGTTTTGCTGTATTGTTTGTAAATTAACAGAACCAAGAACGATGTCATCTGCCGACGTGTGTGCTGTCGGAGGTTTTGGTTTCTGTTTTTTATAATGGGGGTTATACACCAATATATTACCTGAAATAAAAAAGGAATTATATTTTTATTGTGTTGCTAACACCCATATAAAATAATTGGAGATTGATGACATATCAGATTATGTCATGTGATTATGTCAACTGATAATGATAACAGTTTGGCCTAAAGGTTCTCTTTTAGGATACAAGTGTTTATTAAAAATGAAATTTAATTTGTTTTCAAATTATGGATAAAACGTGATGTTTTGAAATGAAATGAAATAGGGTTTAATGTCTATGAGGGAAATTTTGCCTGGACAGAAATGAAATTGGGTTTAATGTCCTACTGTTCTGCCCCGACTGGGCTAATGAAGACGGGCATACGCCATACAGACAGCGGTGCAACAGCCTACTCTTATATCAAATTCCAACTGCCAAGAGATCTTTTATGTGCATGCCCATGTGTACACAGGACCTCGATTTTTCATCCCATCCGAATAACTAGACAGCTGTCCTGCCCACATGAACAAATCTACATAAACACTACAAAGCAACATGCCTCCCAAATTTAGTTTTGTCTTAGTTATGATCCCGTTTAACATATGAAATGTGCTATACTTCTACTCCAATGGGCACACACCATATAGCACAGCACACCGCACCACACCACAGCACACCATACACTACCACATCACACCATACACTACCACATCACACCATACAGCACCACATCTCATCACACCATACAGCATCACACCACACAATACACCACCACACCACACAGCACCACATCACACCACAACCAAACGACTAGACACTTTTTCTTGCCATTTCAAATTTTTTATAAATATTTTATAAGTACTTACGTCTTTTAAGAAAATCTTCGGCAAAATATAACAGAGCTTCATAAGCAAAACGGAGTTGTTCTGTATTTTGAATACAGTTTTTACGTTTACTCAACAATCGTTTGGTTAATACTGGTATCTCTATCATACCGTTGCCATGGATAATCTCCTGCATTCCGGTATATATTAATATAAACGTTCCACTTCGACCAATACCATTCCTGAAAATATAAATAATCTAAGTCATTCCAGTTTATATCCTTTTCTTAAACTATAAATAATCAGAGAAAGAGAGAAATGAGGTTTAACGTCCACTCGACACAAATTTGGTCATTTTGGGACTAACATATGTTTCAATTTTATGTCAATAATTCAATTCCACCTACGAAGGGTTCTTTTACATACACATTCGCGTGCACATAAAAGAACCCTTCGTAGGTAGAATTGAATATAAGAGTAGGTCAGAGTGCCTCTGTTTGGACAAAATTTCCCTCATAACACAGTGTACGCGTATGCCCGTCTCCGTTAGCTCAGTAGGAGCAGAAAAGTAGGATGTTGAACCCAAATTTTTTATTTTGAAATTTTAAAGCTGTTGAATTGAAAATGGTACAAGTAGTTAGGAAATGTAAAACAAGGGAAAACTAACATTAAAAATAAAGAAAAAAAAGTTGTTGGCAGGGTAACACAATTTTTGGGAAAAAAATTATGAAAAAGGTAGGTACACCATGCAGGATATATAAACTAATATCTACCACAAAATCAGACAGAAAGCAATTTGAATGATCATTAATATTTCAAAAGTTATCAAAATATTTCTCCAAAGACAAAATATTGTGGTGAGGCAATGTTTTAAACACCATTTTCCGAGAAACTAAAAAAATTATACAGAAAAACTCTCTGTCTGGTTTTGGGTTTATCATTAAAGAATAAGCAGTCCGAAAATGAGACATTTATCTTTATTAATGCCAGAGATATGGTGTACCTACATTTTTCATACTTTTTCTTAAAAAATGTGTTACCCTGGCAACAACTTTTTTTTCTTTATTTTTAATGTTAGTTTTCCCTTGTTCATTACATTTCCTAACTACTTGTGCCATCTTCAATTCAATAGCTTTAGAGTTTCAGAAAGCATTTTTCGGGTAGCCTCACCCTGAACTGTTATTTCTTTTAGAGATTCAACTTTAAGTGAACTTTAAGTAAATTTTCAGTCACTATTAATAATACGTACCCACAATGCACTATGATAGGTTTCATGAGACTTCTTTGTTGTTTATAAAACGTGTGAGCCTCGTTGATAAATTTAACAATATGAGAAACATCGTCAGGAAAACCACTGAAAATACGAATAAAACAGAATAAAACAAACCATCAACAGAAATGTTTGATAAGAACAAGAGGATACTTGTGTGTGTGTGAGAGGGTTTAACATCACTGGATACAAACAAGGTCATTTTGGGACTAACATAAGGTTCAATTTTATTTCATTAATTCACTTACGCGTAGGGGTCTTTAACAGTGGGAGGAAACCGGAGGACCCGGAGGAAACCCACAAGGTTGGAGATGATACTTGTTGAATCGTCATGCTTATATAATAAAACCAGTGATTGTTTCCCATAGAAATTGTATTGTGTTATGTTAATGTGTCTCAATTATTAAATGCCACTTAAAATTAAAATAAACCACGTTTTTTTAGGCCTTCTCTCAACTCCTTCCTGAAGATAATATCTTATGCAGAAATATCTCTATAAAATTTGGCTAGTCTGTCAAATTTTGACTTATTTTGTTTACTTCAGATTAGCCGAATATTTTATCTCAAAAAATGTGAAATCGTTTTAAGACATTATTATTATAACCTGGTTCATAGTTAACAACACTAGTTAGTATTTTATCTTGTCAGTATTTTAGCTAATTAGTATAAGTATTTTAGACTGTTAGTATATTAGCTTGTTAGTATTTTAGCTTATTAGTATTTTAGACAGTTAGTATTTTAGACTGTTAGTATTTTAGACTGTTAGTATTTTAGACTGTTAGTATTCTAGCTTGTTAGTATTCTAGCTTGTTAGTATTTTAGACTGTTAGTATTTTAGACTGTTAGTATTCTAGCTTGTTAGTATTTTGGCTTGTTAGTATTTTAGACTGTTAGTATTTTATACTGTTAGTATTCTAGCTTGTTAGTATTTTAGACTGATAGTATTATAGTTTGTTAGTATTCTAGCTTGTTAGTATTTTAGCTTGTTAGTATTCTAGTCTGTTTAACTCCATTTTATTTGACATCTTGATTTCCTGAGATATAAAATATACTGTTTATCGTAATATTAACAATCAATCATTATAGATAATTGAAGACTAACCTAACTGGCCAATTCTTGTACAATAAATGTACAATTGTTCTTCCTTGTTTTGTCTGAAAAAAAAAAAAGAAAGTCATTTTATCTATAATCTGTACTATAAGTACATGTTCAACAGGTATAGACAAACTTGTTACTTGATTATCAGATGAAATTATTCTACACTCAACTTAAAGACAATATTCTAACAGACTTACCTCTGTATGTAACATGTATATTATTCTCTCGGTCCACAGGCCTTTATATTTAACACTCTGGAGATTCAATATAACCTGACCGTGCTCCATGGCTTTACCTTTCTCTGTGGGCCAGTAGATAGGATATTTCTACAAACAGAGAGAGATAGAGATAAATATAGGATATTTCTACAAACAGAGAGAGATAGAGATAAATATAGGATATTTCTACAAACAGAGAGAGATAGAGATATAATATAGGATATTTCTACAGAGAGAGATAGAGATATAATATAGGATATTTCTACAAACAGAGAGAGATAGAGATAAATATAGGATATTTCTACAAACAGAGAGAGATAGAGATAAATATAGGATATTTCTACAAACAGATAGAGATATAATATAGGATATTTCTACAAACAGAGAGAGATAGAGATATAATATAGGATATTTCTACAAACAGAGAGAGATAGAAATATAATATAGGATATTTCTACAAACAGAGAGAGATATAGAGATATAATATAGGATATTTCTACAAACAGAGAGAGATAGAGATATAATATAGGATATTTCTACAAACAGAGAGAGATAGAGATATAATATAGGATATTTCTACAAACAGAGAGAGATATAGAGATATAATATAGGATATTTCTACAAACAGAGAGAGATAGAGATATAATATAGGATATTTCTACAGAGAGAGAGAGATATTATATAGGATATTTCTACAAACAGAGAGAGAGAGATAGAGATATAATATAGGATATTTCTACAGAGAGAGAGAGATATAGAGATATAATATAGGATATTTCTACAAACAGAGAGAGATAGAGATATAATATAGGATATTTCTACAGAGAGAGAGAGATATTATATAGGATATTTCTACAAACAGAGAGAGATAGAGATATAATATAGGATATTTCTACAAACAGAGAGAGATAGAGATATAATATAGGATATTTCTACAAACAGAGAGAGATAGAGATATAATATAGGATATTTCTACAAGCAAACAGAGATATTTTGAATAACAATACAACTAGGTAATTTTCCAGACAAATATTTAACATAACTAATTTTAGTAATTTTACTTGTGCTCAAGACAGGCGACTTAAGAAGTGAGGGGAAACCCACAAGGTTAGACAGGCCAACCGACCTTATTCCTTGACACATACCACACCACTTGAATCAATGACAGACCTTTCGATCTAAAGCCTAAAGCCTTAGTAAAGCACACATATAAAATTATTCAGCCACCCCCTTCCCCTATCAACTGTGGAAAGAGTTTTAACCACTGTTTGTGTATATATAGGGGATCACAGTGGCTAAGTGGGTAAAACACTTAAGTCGCTTGAATTGAGGTCGCGTGTTCGATCCCTACATTGGCCAAGAAAGTTCATCCAGATTTTCCGGTGTGGTTCCCCCTTGTCAGTGATGCAGGACAGAGGGCATTTCAAGGACAGCTGTCTAGTCGTTCGGATGGTACGGAAAACCGAGGTCCCGTATACACATTGGCCTGCACATAAAAGATCCCTTGACAGTAGGCAGTAGTGCTGCTGTTCGGGCAAAATTTCCCTCATAGCACACTGTATGGCGTAAGCCTGTCTTCATTAGCCCAGTTGGAGCAAAACAGTAGGACGTTAAACCCTGTTTGATTTTGTGTATATATAGTTGTTGAATGAACATCGTGACTGACCTTGCCCGTTTCATATTCACTGGTTATCATAACAACAACTTCTGTTCCTTGTTCGTATACCATTACCCAGAAATCTGTTGTTGTCACGGGTAACGGGGTCTGCGTTGTTATAAACTTTGGACAAGATGGTGCTAAATCCTGAAATTAAAAACAATCAAATTTGAATTACCGTAATCCCCTAGCAACACAATAAACAATCACAGATAATAATTAAGAAATAAATGAACAACTTGTCCCATAATAAGAGAGTGTTGAATTAAAGATATATTATGGGAGATTAGATAAAGAGCTGACAGTTCTCACTATAATAGTTAAACACTAGGTAATGTAAAGGGAACCTGCTGAAAATTTCACTCAAATTGATCAACTCTGAACTGAGATTTTAGCATTTGAATTTTCGGCCTAGCCTCGATCATCATTACTAAAGTCTGTACGATAAAAAAACTTAGTCTCAATTATCCATTTCATGATTAAATTATGAATGGAGAGAGAGAGAGAGAGAGAGAGAGAGAGATGGGGTTTAACATCCACTCAACACAAACTAGGTCATTTCGGGACTACACGTTTCAATTTTATTTCAATAATTTGTTTGCGTGTAGGGATCTTTACCAGTGGGAGGAAACTGGAGGACCCGGAGAAAACCCACAAGGTTGGACAGGTGACCCTACTCCTTGTCACGTACAACCGGGGATTCGAAACCACGCCAGTTGACTCAATGACAGGCTTTATGATACAGCGTGCACGTGTTAACCATTCGGCCATCCAACCCCCCTGGGATATGAAACCTGGACAGTCCAGTCCAGTGACCTTATCGCTCATCTACCCCAGGTCCCTATAATCATTTTAAAATCTATATGAAAGAAATGACTTGTTAATTGAGATATAAATATAAAGAATACTTACATTGATCCAACTAGCATTGATATAATCATCTTTTACAGTAGATAACATTACTCTAGTAGCATCATCTAAAATACAATATATTCTATTCTTATTAGTATCATTAAATTATAGTTTTATCACTTTAATTAAAATATATATATTGGTGTTTTATTAATTATATAATATTATAGTTTTATCACTTTAATTAAAATATATATATTGGTGTTTTATTAATTATATAATATTATAGTTTTATCACTTTAATTAAAATATATATTAAAGGAGCTAAATCGCTAATATTTTGGACCTAGAAATTGGCACAAATGGGTCGCAACACATATAATAATGTAAAATGAATTTATATAAACTGTTTTACATTCAATCGTGTCCGTTTTACTGTGAATTGTCATCAGTTATGTTCGGCGAAATACGTACGCCAGAAGTCTCAACGGCAAGTCAGTTTCTAGCGTCTGGTTATTCCAGTCAACACCAATATTATTTAATGCGCATGCTCTCCAAATAAGAATATGATATCACCGTTTGACATGACTTGTGAAAAATATGTCTAGCCTCATTCTTTGTCTTTGAGCACCTTGTTACAAATGGCACTGAAACGCATTATGGTACACAATTCGTGTACCAATGGTAAAACGTTTATTTTGTCTTAAATATTGGATATCAGAAGCCCATCTTTTCCTGCTAAGATCACAACACCAATGCTGATTTAAATTGCAAAAAAATTCGTGTTTACAATGTCGAAGATTTTGGATGATATTGAGTTACGGACTTAGCTACTTTAAGTTCCCATTTAAATAAGAAAACAAAATAAAAATATCAACGCAATCTGATTAAAACACAGATCCTATTTTCGTTTTGTTTTTTATAGTTCAAAATTTTGTTTTACTTGTCTTTACTATACACTAGGATCTGGAAGGGTTGTTATTTAATCTTTACTATACACTAGGATCTGGAAGGGTTGTTATATAATCTTTACTATACACTAGGATCTGGAAGGGTTGTTATATAACCCGCGTTTTCGTTGAGCGATAAGCCAATGAAACGATCTGTTACGGCAAAATTGTGGGTAAACCACTAGAAACGTCAACGCTGATTGATTAATCAATGTCTGACGTCATAGGGTCAAAAGCTGCTCATATGACAAGACCTTCAAATACAACCGGTCAGATCTTCGTGTAGTGTAGGTCATCAAAAGTATGAAATAAGATCTGTAATTTAATGAGACTGAATATCAACAGTATTCTCCCAGCTTCGATTCAATTCGATAAAAAGTAGAGAGAGAGAAATGGGGTTTAACGTACACTCAACGCAAACTAGGTCATTTCGGGACTAACACATGGTTCAATTTTATTTCGATAATTTGTTTGTGCGTAGGGGTCTTTAGCAGTGGGAGGAAACCGGAGGGCCCGGGAAAAAACCACGAGGTTGGACAGATGACCCTACTCCTTGTCCGTACAAGCGAGGAATCGAAACCACGCCACGCAGATTTAGCTGTTACATAATGCATCTTCAACTGCAACGTTTCAATGTGGGTGCTCTCATCATAATGTTGCAGTTAATTAACCCAGTGATTGATATCCATAAAGTTATATAAATTATCGATGGTGTATTCAAATACACATTCTATAATCTATATCTAATAAGTTCTATAAAACACACAACTTACATGGCATGATGTCTTGATCTCTATTTTTCATTGGATAACATCGTGCAATTGCGATAGAATTCTTCTTCCCTTCTTGCTCTTGATACTCCATTAATTCCTTAAGCAGAAATCAAACTCAATTGAGGGAACATTTTACTAAAGTTGTGATAAATCTGTATTCTCTCAAATTTGTATGACTTGTAAATTCACAGATAATAGTAGGAGTGGGGGGTGAGGTGTGGGGTTCGGGTGGTACAGATGTGACCTCTTCATTGGAAATGTCACAGGTTTGAAAATTTCCAAACAGCGAGGGGATCACTTACGCCCTGTAACAAATTATAGAAAGGACTTTTCTGTCGATCTCAAGTTCTGAATGTGTCATCTTCAACATGCAGGAACAAGGCTTAGAGAGTCTAGAAGGATTTTTAGACCTAATTACATACATGTAACCCAAACAATCGTTACTATAAATGGAACGAAAACACAACAAAAATAATGGATGTACCAAATATTTGAAATGAAATGGGGTTTAACAGCCTACTTTTCTGCACCGACTTGACTGATGAAGAAGGGAATACGCTATGAGGGAAATTTTACCAGAAAAAGAGCCGCTACAGCCTACTCTTTTATCGTAATCCAACTGTCAAGGGATCTTTTAAGTGCATGCCAATGTGTACACAGGGTCTTAGTTTTTCATTCCATCCAACATGGTGGAACCACTCTGAAAAATCCTTATGAACTTTCTCGTCCAACGCAGGGGTCGAACACAGGCCCTTCAGGTTAGCAAGCCAATATCTTACTCACTGAACCATCATGGCTCCATGTAAGGCCTACATTTGATTATAATACAACTATATACCTACCCTCCATATGATGTCCACTCGAGAATGAGCTGAAGCTTCATTAGCTGATAAATCATCAACACACTTCCCAAATGTCTCCACGTCCAGAACTAGTTTATTCAGGGCCGCTGGATGTGAGTAGGGGTCTTTGGATTCAGGGATTCCTCTATTCTTCATTGCTTCTTCTTTCTGCTGCTGTTTTTCTTGGGCTGTGAGAACTTTTGGCGCAATCACCGGATCTGGAATAGCAGCTTGCTTGACGCTATCTGGACTAGAAGATAAGATTTCATCGAGTGAAGAACTCTGTCTTGATAGATTTGGAGTAATTGTGGTTGGAGGCATGTTCACAGGGGTAGAAGGATGACTTGATTGGGGCTCTTGTGGAATGACTGGGGCTTTCTGCTGCTCAGTATTTCTAACTTCAAGCGGTGCCTGTGTTGTCTGTCTCAAGGGTAGTGCTGGGGTCTGAGATGGAGCTGGTTGCAGGGGCTGCTGAAGATTTACTGGAAGTTTCAGACCTGTAGAAGGTACCTGAGGAGCCATGGGCATTCTGGTAGTGCCAGGAGTGAAGCCTGTTGCACCAACATCAACTCTCTGATGGACTCCTGTCTGTTGTCCTGACACTCCACTATATTGTTGAGGTTTCTGCATGCCACCGGTTACCGGCTGTCCTGAAATCTGACTGAGATTAGGACTTACATACTGTCCTTGAGATGTCTGATAAGGCTGATATTGTTGTTGATAGACACTTTGCCCCCCTGGTGCTTGCTGTTGTGGAACAGCTGGTCCTCGAGGATTGTACTGCATTGAACTGGAATTTGGATTTTGATACGGCGATGTCTGATGGTAAGTTCCTTGCTGATTTGGGAGTTGCGCTGGCTGTGTTTGTCCGGGTGCCATGTATTGACCTTGTTGATTTGAAAATTGAGACTGCGTAGAACCTTGAGGAACTTGTGACATACCTTGCTGAACCCCAGAAGCAGTCGGTTGCTGTGAATACTGATTTGGCTGTTGCTGATAACCAGGTACTGGTGGTCTAATATGTCCTTGATTCTGTAACATTTGTCCAGTATTTCCCATTTGTGCACTTTGAGGCAAGCGGGGGCCTTGACCTGTTCCCGGCTGCATATTTACTGGAGCTACTTGCCCAGGTGGTGCCATAGGTGATGTTTGATTTGGCATCTGTGGAGGTTGTTGCAGAGTCTGTCCTGAATATGCATTCTGTCCCCCATACTGTCCCTGTTGAATGTTGGTACCTTGGGGACACTGAGATTGAGGTGCATACTGTCCAGCACTTGCGGATGGAATCGTCTGTGTCTGAACAGGATTGTTCATTGGTTGTTGGTTAGCAGAAGGTTGGTAAGTTTGATGCTGGGGACTTTGTCTTGGCTGTTGATAACCATATTGAGTTTGGACACTTGATCCAGTGGGATTTGGGGTTTGTGTTGTGACTTGACTTTGAGGTATAATTACCATATTTGGTTGACTTTGTTGATTTGAATAATATCCTGGAACTGAGGAGTGAGGTGCATTTGGCTGAAGCGGAAACCTTTCACCTTGTAATGGATAACCAGTGTTATTCTGATGTGATTGAGATGGGTAGGTCAATCCCGCAGGTTGGCTGGTGTTCACTGATTGATATCCAGTAGGCATTGGACCTCTAGGATGATACTGGGGATTTGGAGGAACCTGTTGCATCATCGTTTGAGGCTGTGATTGTAGAGAAGTCTGTTGATACACGTAGCTTTGTTGAGAAGATTGCTGTGAGTTCTGAGGATATTGTTGAGGCGGGGTCATGGACGTTCTCTGAGGATACTGTGTATGCATAACTGAAGCTTCATTTTGCACTTGATTGGGGGAGGGAGATGGGCTTGGTCTTTGCCAATACTGGGAACCTGGTGGAACTGCTTGTGGGTTTCCAGAAAATCCTGCTTGTTGGTTTCCAGGATACATCTGTTGTTGTTGTCCAGCCTGCATGCTAATCTGGTTGCTCTGATGCATTGGTTGTTGAGCTCCAGGATGTATTTTTGATTGTGTGCCTTGCACAGTTGGTAGTTGATGCCCTTGTTGGTTGACTAGATGTCCAGGTTGCTGGTAGTTATACTGTTGATTCCCTGCTGATGGATTGTAAGCCTGGGAATGTGATGATGGAGTTTGACTAGAATTTACTGCGCCGTGTTGAGGAATGTATGGTTGCTGTGCTGAGACAGGGTTCTGATGCCGAAGTGAATTATTATACATCTGACCCTGGTTTCCTGGAGGAGCAGCATATTGCTGATGCATCTGATTTGGAGTGGAATAAGTAGGCAAGCTCTGGGGTCCAGAAGGCCCTCGTGGGTTTACATTTTGGTTCCTTTGCGGATGTCTCTGTGGTAAGCCATGATGCAAGTGTTGACTTTCATTTGTCGGAGAAATCACTGGGGTATCGACGGACGACACTGTTGATGTACTATCCTGTCTGTACATTTGGTTTGCTCCTGGGTTCACAGGATAACTAGCATTCCCTGCATTAGGTTGAGAAGGATACTGGTTCATCATATTTGGGTTGTACTGTGAACTAGCTGAAGCCATTGGAAGATTTGGTAGAGAAGCTGGCTGACGTGGGATTTCTTCTGATCTTTGATCTTGTCGAAGAGTTTGTGCAGCAACATCAGGAGGCAGATTTTGGCCTTGTACCAAATCTGGACCAGGAAGAGATACTTGGGGAATCTTTGGATCATATGGAACATTTGGATAACTAGCCGGAATATTTCTGCCATCAGGAATTCCCGAATGCACACCTTGAAAATGTTGTGGAGAATCAATACCATCTAAGCTGGGGCTAGGACTGGGTGTTGCCGATCCCCTCTTTGATTTTGGTCCAAATGTTGCTGGCTTCATGAAAGGGAGATAATCTTTGAGCTTTGGTCCATCAAATGAAGGTAAAGTGGGCTGTGGAGAACTTGGGCTGGGTGTTGGTGGTTTGGGTGCTGAAGGTCGAGATGGTGGGGGTACTGAAATCAAACAGAAAAATTAAAGTTTAACACTGAGTAAAATAAATAAGAGACAAAATTTCAAAGTTATATTTAGAGAGGGAGAGAAATGGGGTTTATCATCCACAAGAGATAAACTAGGTCATAAGGTTCAATTTTATTTCAATTATTCGCTTGCACGTGGGGGTAGTACACCGGTGTTAGGAAACCAGACAACCCTGAGAAAACCCCACTGCTTGTCACATTCAAGTGGAGGATCGAAACCATGCCAATTGACTCAATGACAGACCTGATAATGCAACACCCACGTTCTAAACCAGAAGTTATGATCAGATTATATGTTCCTGAAGTTTAGACGAAAGATCAAATCATACCAGGTTGAAAAAAAAATTAAACAATATGGCCATTCGTTAATTATTTTATTGAGTCCAACCACCAAAGTTTTAAGATGAAATTAAGAATTTATTTTTTATTCTTAAAGGTACAGTAGAACTTGCTCGGGCGTGCACTCCTAATCAGCGAACACTTGCTTCAATGAGCACCAAAGATTCCCCCCGAGCGATTTTTAAGTAATTTAACCTCTACTAAGCATGCACCTGTTCAACGTGTGCAACGGGCATCACAATTAATTCCCCCCGTAACAAATCTACTGTTTCAACGGTCACTCCTCTAACACGGCCAGCGGTCACTATTTTACTAATAAATTCAATAAAACATCGCCCATTCAACGGCCATTGTTGAATGATACCATCTTGTCGTTCTTTCTTTGTAACACTCCCGCTAATTCCGTGAGTAGTAGTTAATTAACTGGACCCCCACTGATCAGGTAAAAAGAAATGTAAAAATAACAATCAACCCGGGATTATCTGCTTATTAATCTTTTGTTTTATTAAACGATTAACTTGATCATTGTTTTCACGCGTAATGACACATTATTTGATTCTGATTGAATAAAATGTAAGTACCGAGTTTTGTCACGATCACCTAGTATCTCTTTTCCATTGCCACTTTGTTCAATTGTTGTTAAACAGACGTTTTAGCGCCCCCTATAATATTACATACAGAGTTACACCCCCTGTAAATCAGTGATAAAATCAGCGATGTTTTATTGTTCATGTGCTTTTTTGATAAAATAAAATTAATTCATCGATTTTCTTCACAAAAATGGATAAATATTACCGAATGCATCACAATGGTAGACAGTAGTATCGAAGAAGTTATGTTCGAGATTTGAGTAAAGAATTTTCGTTCGGCGCAATATTCACCGACGGTCAAATTTATCGATGCAAGTATTGATGTTCGCTCCCAATGCACCCAAGCGTAATTAATTTATGTCAGCACAAAAAGCACCGAGATTTTATTAGGTGGTCGCGTAATCGCTAAAATAGTTGGGGTGGGAAATACTCAAATTCACGGCATTTTGAAACGCTTTTAGACGCTATGATTCAGTATGATGAAAGTAAAAGAAATATTGGGGGGCCAGAAATCCAGCATTACTAAACAAACATGTATACGCGATTACTTTGAATTCACATGTATTGTTATTGTTATACTACATAAATAAAAAAATATATGCAATCTATATCTTTATTTTTTGTGGTTGGGGCAATACCTCTAGTCAAAGAGCACCTCCATTAAGCAAGCATTTTTAAATTTCCCTTGGGTGCTTGCTTAATACAAGTTCTACTGTATATATTTATTCTTTGTTAAATTCATATATCAATTGTACACAATAGTTGCTTTGTTTGTTGTTTTTGGTGCTGGGGAAATAGTATTAGTTTAGAATAGGAGTGAGAGAACGAGAGAGAAATGGGGTTTAACCTACACTCGAGACAAACTAGGTCATTTTGGGACTAACATATTTTAATAATTTATTTGCGCATAGGGGTCATTAGCAGTGGGAGGAAACCAGAAAACCCGGAGAAAAAACCCACAAGGTTTGACAGACGATCCTACTCCTTGTCACGTACAACCGGGGAATTGAAACCACGCCAGTTGACTCAATGACAGACCTTATGATTTCACGTAACTTGACTCACTGACAGTCCTTACGATCCAACGTGCATGCGTTAACCATTTGGCCACCCAACCCCCAGTTTAGAATTGAGAACAGAAATACCTTTTGGTGCAAATCTGTTTTGTATTTGCTCTCGTTCTTCTTGCTGTACCTTACAAACACCACGACATCTTTGTAATAATCTGCAAACCGTTTCTTCTAACTTCTTATAAAACTCTAAACCCTTCTGACTCTTCGCCATTAAATCTTCATAAACATTGTACGAACTGATCAGTTCTTTTACTCGACTTTCACGCCTGAACAAAAGGGAGAGGAAAAAAGGGGGGGTTGAATTCACTCAATATATTGTATGGTGGGGGGGGGGGTGAGTATTCTAGGGTGAAACCCCACACACACCAATCACAGAGGAGAGTGATGGAGTTTAATGTCCACTCGACACAAAAATATGTCATTTCGGGACTAAGATATGGTTCAATGTTATTTCAGGGACTTTAGATGTGGGTGAAAACCGGAGGACACAGAGAAAATCGACAAGATTGGACAGGCAACCCTACTCCTTGTCACATACAAGCTGGGATTCTAAACCTCGTCACTTGACTCAATGACACACACAGACTAATCATAGAATTGAACCCACGAGGGAATTGATGACAGACTAAAGAACTACAGGACTTGATAAAGAGATGAACAAACTAATCTTACTCTTCTTCAATTTCCAATCGACAAGGGTTCTTTTACACGCATGCCAATAAATACGTGAGAACCTTGATTTTCCATCCCATCCAACTGACTAGACACATATAGGAGCCACTGCTGATAAGTGAAGGCTGGGCATAAAAAATCCCCAAAGTTCTTATAAACCCACAAAGGAATTGAGATCTAGAACCTTCTAGTCTAAGAATCCAATGCTCCAACTGCTCGACAACAATGATCAATTTATACAAAGATGGCCACCGTACCTGGCAACCGACACGGCTGTATTTTGTCGTATTGTCACGTATTCAGCATTATATTCTGTTAAAAATCTTAATTCATACTCAAAAGGGATCACAAACAGGGCATTCGAGTTACGAATCCAGAGCTCTGACTGCTTGACAATTATGTAATAAAAATTGCGTCAATTCATACAAAGATGGCTACCATACCTGACGACCGACTTAGCTGTATTTTGTCGTATCGTAGCGTATTTAGCATTACATTCAGTTAAAGCTTGTAATATATTATTCTGTGCCATCATATTCTGTTCTAATAATGTCTTTAATTTATCATGTTTCTTTAGCTGTTCATTAAATATAGTCTGAAAAAAAAAAAGAAATGCCTCAATGTTGCTGATCGTGATTGGCATTTTTCGGACAATATCTATCCAATATTGGACAGAAATGGGGTTTAACGACCCTACTGTTCTACTTCAACTGGTCTAATTAAGACGGGCATACAAAGTGCAATGTTTTATGAGGGAAATACGTCCTACTCATATATCGAATTCCAACTGCATGGTTTCCCCATGTCAGTGGTGCAGGAAGGAGGGCCTGACAAGGACAGCTGTCTATTTGTTCCGATGGTACGAAAAAACCGAGGTCGTGTGTATACATTGGCGTGAATGTAAGAGATCCCTTGGCAGTTGTACATGCTAACCATTCGGACACCCACACACCCCTTGGAGAAAAAGAACTTTTTTTTTATGATTGTCGTAGAACAAATATTACTCACCTCCTTATTTCCGCCATCTTGAGTAACAAGAACATTGGTTATATCATCTGATTGTATCTGATCACGTAACTGATCGTGTAACATTGATCGCTGATTCTTCATCTCCTCAACTTTATTCAACAATTTACGGAGTTCGTCTACAACAGCCTCATCACCGGGACCTGAAATATTTAAAATAAATAGGGTCATATAAAACAAGTATTCTGGTTCTCAAATACTGCATCAATCAAATAGGGCCATAAAAAATTAAAAATAATCTCGGTAATTACTGCATGTAAATAATTTAACTCAGATTACAGGAAGTAGATCTAAATAAAATTTGAATGAATCCAGAGATGTTACTGACAATCATTAATGATACTGGATAATCATACATTCACGAATGATACTGGATAATCATACATACAATCAAGAATGATACTGGATAATCATACAATCATGAATGACTGGATAATCATACAAATCATGAATGACTGGATAATCATACAAATCAAGAATGATACTGGATAATCATATATACAATTAAGAAGAATGATACTGGATAATCATACAATCCCTAAACATGTGCCGAATGTCCTGAAGATATTTGTCAATAAAGATTTCAGGACACTGTAATATTCATACGCGAGGTGTCCATTTCACCACAGTTTGCGACCAATATGAATCAAGGAAATTTCCGATTTGTGCTATAATTGTGTTATAATTTTTTTTTTTTACTTAATCTGTCAACTGTTATAATCACTAATTTTACACCACTGACAAGGGGGAACCACGCCGGAAAATCACGATGAACTATCACGGCCGACGAAGGGATCAAATATGTAATTAATTAAACACATTGAACATGTTTCACCTATTGTGGTTCATTGCAGCCCAAGGCCCCCTTTTTTCACTCCATTCTCACTGCTCAAAGAGAAATAGTGAGTTTAACATCCACAAACTAGGTCATATCAGTATGGATACAATATTATTTCAATAATTTGCTTGCTTGCGTGTAGGGCTCAGTAGCAGTGGGAGTAAACAGGAGGACCCGGAAAAAATCCATTTGGATGGACAGGTGACCTTACTCCTTGTCACGTACAAGCCTTGGATTGAAAACATAACACCCAGACTCTGTCCAAAATAATAATATACTTTAGAGTCTTACTTTTCTCTGGCTGGCTCGGTGGAAGTGATGTAAGAATGGTCTCCGGTGGTCCTGCTAACAAACGTAAATTTGTGATATGCATATTCATAGCTGCATGAAGATTCTCATTGGATAACGTTCCTTGTTTATGTTTCTCCTGACAGATCTCTGTTTCTTTACGAATCTCCGATAATATAATATTGTTTGTACGATTTCCCATTAATTTCTGAAAAATAAAAACAGGCACCGAAATTAAGAGAGAGAGAGAGATTGTTCAATTTTATTTAATAATTTGCTTGCGCGTAGGCGTCTTTAGCAGTGGGAGGAAACCGGAGGACCCGGAGAAAACCCACAAGGCCAGACAGGCGACCCTACTACTGCTAGTCACGTACAACCGGGGAATCGAAACCACGCCAGTTGACTTAATGCCAGACCTTATGATACAACACGCACTCATTAACCATTCGGGCAAACATATAATACACATCATCAAATGAAATGAAATGAAGTTTAACGCCCTACTGCATCGACTAGGTTTATGAAGACGGGCAAACCCCATGCATTGTGCTATGAGGGAAATTTTGCCCGAACAGCAAATGAATTAAACTGTCAAGGGTTCTGTTATCTGCCAGACGAAATGTCATAGGCCCTTGATTTTTCGTCCCAACGACTATACGTTGTCCCTTGTCAGGCCCTCCGTCCTGCACCACTGACAAGGGGGAACTATGCAAAACAATCCTGATTAACTATCTCGGCCAAGGCTGGGATCGAACATGGGACCTCCAGGTTAGCGAGCCAATGTCCTACTCACTGTTTACTCTGAATTTAAGTTACAACAAACTATTTTTACCTGAAATTCCTCCTCTTTCTTCATCTCTTCTTCCAGTAATTCCAGAATTTCTTTAATGTTCAAATCTACATCTGTTGATACACTAGAAACAGCTACAATACAAAAACTCAAATATTACACTAGAAACAGTTATAATACAAAAACTCAAATATTATACTAGAAACAGCTTTAATACAAAAACTCAAATATTATACTAGAAACAGCTACAATACAAAAACTCAAATATTATACTAGAAACAGCTACAATACAAAAACTCAAATATTACACTTGACATAAACTAGGTCATTTCAGGACTAACATATGGCTCATTTTCATTTCGTTACTTCATTTGCATGTAGGGACCTTTTTCAATGAGTGGAAACCGGAGAAAATCCACAATGTTGGACAGGTGAGACAGGTGAGACAGGTGATCCTACTCCTTGTCACGGTAGAAATTAAACTCAACTGACATTATTTTGATCTATGAGATCTTGTATTGCGTGAGGATCTATACCAGGGCAGAAGAGTTTCAGTCTAATCTTTTTAATTTTAAGAGACCTCATATTTTGTCCCATCCGAATGACTAAGGACTTATGACTCACCTGACATTTGATCTATAAGATCTTGTATCGCATGTGTTCGTACACTCAATGCCGCACACTTCTCCAGTAAATCTTCCGGTAATCGATCAACAGGTGGAGTTAATTTACTTTCATCTATTTGTAACGACGACAGAAACTGACTGAAATAACAAATATTCACCCAAATAAAGAGAGATAGATAAATGGGGTTGAACGTCCACTCAACACAAACTAGGTTATTTCGAGACTAACCCATGGTTCAAATTTATTTCAATAATTCGCTTGCGCTTAGGGGTCTTTAACAGTGGGAGAAAACCGGAGAACCAGGAGAAAACCCATGAGGTTGGACAGACCACCCTACTCCTTGTCATGTAAAACAGGGAAATCGAAACCATGCCAGTTGACTCAATGACAGACCTTATGATACGGAGCGCACATGCTAACCATCCGTCCACCCAACCCCCCTTTACCCAAATAAACTCTTCGTTCAATTAATATCATATATAAAAAAATGTTTTTTATTTTTAATCAATGGAATTTTTTTATATATTACATTGAAGGAAACACATCTCAGTGTGGCTAGAGATAGAGATAGAAATGTAGTTTAACATCCATTCAACACCCATCATGTAATTACCTGACATATGTGGTATCATAAGCCCAATGAAACATATTAGTATTTTTGTAAAAACATTTTAAATAAGTAAAAATAATATAAATATAATTACTCTAATTCTGCGTTCTTTTCTTCTACTTCACCAGCTACAAGTCGTAAAACTTTCGCTTTCTCTTCACTATAATAAAATAAAACAGGTTTTAACGCACGGGTTCTATGATGGCCGTATACGTGGGTCCAGAACGAGGGCTACGGAAAATGACAAACTTGAACTGACCCATTAGTTATTTTTGCACGCTGGTAAAATAGTGTATTTTTCAAATTTTCACACACAGGTACTATTTTTCAAAACCCAATTTTCATCCAAGGCTACAATTGACCTCCGCTATGTAACTATAAAATTCTAAATACTACAGCCTGTACAGTGAGAGAGAAAGAAAGAGTTTGGGAATAATAAATGGATGAAAACCCATGAGGTTGGACAGGTGACCCTACTCCCTGTTGCGTCCAAGAGGGGAATCAATAACAGACCTTGTACTCTAGCGCCTCCCCCTTTTATTACTAAATAAAATCTCCAAAATTCTGCACAGTTGCAAGCACTATTTCAACAGACTTGTAATTTAATAATTTAAATCTCCAACTCTCCGCAAGAATATTTCACCTATTTTTTTTACCGGTCAAGTATTTGTCAGAACCGCTATTACATCTATATCTCTCTGTGGGCAATGAAGAATATTTTGACTGTCAAGTGTTGGTCGGAACCGCTATTTTATAAAATATAGTTTACCTGTAGACTGAGGATGCTTCATGTGCTTCCATGGGAACCAGTTTTTGAAAGATATCAGGGCCAGATATTTCTGTATCATTGGGATTAAATGGAATACCTTTCACTAAAGATGCTCCTGGAAAGTATATCAGAAAATATTTCGATTTTAATTAATGAATGTGATTCATGAACAGGGCTTTGTTTTTGGGGTGATTATTAAAAAGATATTGTACTTACTAGAAATGAATAAAAGTTCGAGGAACAGGCACTCGCATTCATTTATATTTATAGTGAATAAAATATCTCTGAGACTTCGGTGAACAGGCATGTAGGCTTTATCACTTCGATGGAATCGGGCGTTAAATAAAGTTATTTGACACACACAGGGAACTAGTAACTTGTCACTCTTAATTATCAATGTCTCACATTAACCACAGGTACACAAACATTATTAAATTGTTTTGGTCCTTATTTGGATCCACATCAATATCGTGATATAAAACAGTTTTATTTCTTCGACATCGACAGAACTTAAAATATCAATTTTTCATTTATCCTGTTGTTTTCTTGGTATATATTTACCTGGTTATGAATCGTGATATGAATTGTATCGTAGCACCTGAATCGCAATAGGTATCATATCGTGACTGCAGTAGCAATATCCAGCACTACAGGGAACAGGTAAAATGCCTTTGTGATGCAAGGGTTGTATCATATAAAGTGGCAATATCCAGCACTACAGGGAACAGGTAAAATGCCTTTGTGATTCAAGGGTTGTATCATATAAAGTGGGTTAAGTATCAGTTAATAATGTAGGATCTCAACCTGGAATTGGGAAGGTCCTTTACCACCTCCCCATGAGAGACATGCACTACAAATATTTTGATCATGCTAACTTATAATGTCCCAGTGCATCATTTGCATATTTTGTGGACAATACCAAATTTTCCACAGCTTAATTCACATGGAAAAAATATATCAATGACGGACAATCTCCTGACTTAGATAAACATCAATGATGAACAATCTTCCGATGGACAATGTCCTGTCTTGGACAAATATCAATGGCGGACAACCTCACAACTTAAATAAATATCAATGACGAACAATCTCCCGTCTTGAATAAATATCCAATCTCCCGGCTTGGATAACTAACGTAATCATGATAGAGGGAAAATGTTTTTATTTCTGGATTTATTCTCCGACTAGGCATACGATCAATCAATGTAAGTATTTTAGTTCTTGGTGAATTTCACTGATTGTTGATCGGGCGCTATCTGGATACAGTTAGGCAGTTTCATTTTTCGCGCGCTGCCGCCATATTTTTCGGACAAAAATGATAATGATACGACCCCCTTGCAAGTAAAATCAGCCCGTACACCTATGATTCTCAGTAAATTACCTGTACTTACCTTTTATTTCTGGTAAGGTGTCTAAAGGTGGCACTTTATCATGATAAACAAAATCATTGTCTTTTTTAGCTGAGTTATACCTGTAATACAAGTTTATTACATTAGAGATCACTATGACAACAGATGTTTATTACATTACAGATCACTATGACAACAAAACATGATTTATACAGATAAATTAACAAGGACAGAAAAAATGAAATCTTTTAAAATAATTTAAATTGTTTGAATCCTGAGATAAAATAATGTGATATATTCTACTTACTTTCCTCCTACAACATCCTGGGCAAATTTTAAGGCATCTTGAATTTCTGGTACCTCATTCTAAAATACAGGTAAATTAATACAGTTGAGTGAATTGTATTTTTAAATTGGGTTGAAATCAATGTAAACACAATAATCCACATGTTGAACATGAATTGAAAGTAGATCAGATGGTAACTTTCAAGGGACAAAACTTGATAGTGTGTTCACAACATTCTACAAAGTGAAACAAGTACCATAACTCTATAGACTTCTTCGTTTCCCTAATTTGAATGTTAATTTTTGCTGTTAAGAGTGTTCTCTAAATAATCAAAAGTATAAAACAGGGTCCATAACTCTTGATATAATGAACAGAAATAGATGAAATTCAATAGGCTTCTTCATCTCACCAATTTAAGCAACATATATAAATTCTAAAAAGATTGGATGATACATTAAGTATATAGAGTTTTCCCAAGAAATTGTGGACACCTGACCTATGGAGAAATAGGGGAAATGAAATGAGGTTTAATGTCCTACTGTTCTGTTCCGACTGGGATAATGTAGACAGGCATACATCATACAGTGTGCTATGAGGGAAATTTTGCCTGGGCAGTGGCACTACGGCCTACTCTTTTACGTTCATGCCAATGATTTTTTTACCGTCCTACTGTTCTGCTCCTACATGGACTAATGAAGATGAACGGACGGACAGGTGTGAGGACTATATACAAGGCATATTATAAACGTGTACAAACCTTGGCTAATTTGACACTTTCATTAAGTTTATCATTTGATGCTGTAAAATATGCCAAGGTCTCTCCCCATTTTCCTTTCTCTTCGGACTCTTTACCGGTGTAGTAATATGTTATACATTGATATAAACTCACTTTTAACTCCATCCGCTTCTTCCAATCCTATTAATATATCAATAACACATTAAAACATAGTTTAAAATATAGAGAGAGAGAGAAGTGGGGTTTAACGTCCACTCGACACAAACTAGGTCATTTCAGGACTAACACATAGTTCAATTTTATTTCATCAATTCGCTTGGGCGTAGGGGGTCTTTAGCAGTGGGAGGAAACTGGAGGACTCACGAGAAAACCCACGAGGTTGGACAAGCGACCCTACCCCTTGTCACGTACAACCGGGGAATCGAAACCACGCCAGTTGACTCAATGACAGACCATATGATACAGCACGCACGTGCTAACCATTCAGCCATCCAACTCCCCTAGTTAAAAATACATGACACAATCCAATCCCATTAATACATCAAAAACACAAGATATTTAAAGATACATTATGGGAGATTAGATAAAGAGCTGACAGTTCTCACTATAATAGTTACAAACTAGATAATGTAAAGGGAATTTGCTGAAATGTTCAGTCAAATTGGTCCAATCTGAACCAAAACTATAGCGATTGAATTTTCGGCCTAGTCTCGATCATCATAACCAAAGTCAGTATGATAAAAAACATAGTCTTGATTATCCATTTCATGATTAAATTATGAATGGAAGTCGAACAGGAAATCGGAACCTAATCCAAAAAACATCGCAGGCTAGCGATGGAATCGAGAGTTGATTATGATCTGGACAAGTTGATTAATGTCTAATTAATAATTTAGTTAACATTTCAGGTGTAAAGAACGACCTGCAATAGGCTCTTGCATAATGTATGTTTAATATCTCGTTTTTATAACATTTCAGGTGTAAAGAAAGGCCTGCAATAGGCAGATTTAGCTCTTGCATAATGTATGTTTAATATCTCGTTTTTATAACATTTCAGGTGTAAAGAAAGGCCTGCAATAGGCAGATTTAGCTCTTGCATAATGTATGTATGTTTTACTGAATTGTTTAGAGCTAGTTGTATATCCTCTGATCATTTTAGAAATAAAATAAAATGGGGTTTAACGTCCTACTGTTCTACTCTGACTGGGCTAATGAAGATGTGCTATGAGAGATCATCTTTTTAGAGTAAAGGAGTGAATGAATTCTACTTTACCTTATAACTCCTTGAGTTGACCAGTCCTTCTGTATTGCAAATATCTAGATTTTTAATGGCTAATTTATAAAATTCGACAACTTGTGCTGCCACTTTAGCTGTTATAGTATTCTTTCTACTGTCTATCATAGATTTCTCTAATATACATTCTTGTGCTTGAGCCTACAAAATAAAATATACCATACATTCTTAGCTTGAGTCTACAAAATAAAATATACCATACATTCTTAGCTTGAGTCTACAAAATAAAATATACCATACATTCTTAGCTTGAGTCTACAAAATAAAATATACCATACATTCTTAGCTTGAGTCTACAAAATATAATATACATTCTTGACCTTGAGCCTACAAAATATAATATTTAATATAAATTCTTGTGCTTGTGCCTAGAAAATATAATATACATTCTTGTGCTTAATACGGACACTAGCACACCTAAAGATCGCCGTTCTAGGTCGGCTTCAGCCTACAGGAATAGAGAATATGGCCGCTGTGACTTGTCACGTGACCATAATCCAACCTCAGTAAAGAAACGAACCCGATACGAAGATGTACCTGAAAATTGGTCCTCTAAAAATTTTGTCAAGAATTACAAGAATTAGGGATGGTGATATTAAATGAATGTGAAAGCAATTTGTGCTTGATACACAAGATTAGATGATACCTGAGTTACAGTGAAATGTGCTGTGCTTGAACCTTCATATTTGACTATATTTCATTAGAATATAATATAGATACATTCTTGTGCTTCAGTCTTCGAAATATAATATTTCATTTAAATATAATATACGTAAGTTGTTTTATCTTCTGGGGCTCACTATCACAGAATGTGGATTTACTGTTTTATTTATTTCTTGCATCTATTTACCTCGGTTCTTTTTTTCGTACCATCCAAAAGACTCAACACTGTTCCTTGCAAAGCCCCGAAAAGTCATTTCAATTCCGATTCCCAGGAGCTCTGTATTTCTGACAATATTTGATGTGAAACAATAGTTACTAGCGGATGACCCAGCACTGCACAGACTGTGTCCGTAACTCAGAAACCGGAAGTCGTAGGCCAATGCCATCAGGCCTATGTTACTCCCCGGTTTGAGCTACCCCTATACACCAAACTTCCCGCCTCAACCATGATCAGACAAACGATATTAGTACAGATATCAGAAACTTACCAGCATGAGGTTGACTTGAAAGGTTAACATTTCGTGCGCCATGTCCGTACTCATGGCAGAACTACCAAAATAATCACGAAGATGTTCGAATGCCCAGGCGGCACATTGAAAATGTGTACACGATACTTTCATGCCCTGAAATAGAAAATAAATCTTATCTTAATTCAAAACCAAAATCATTGTGTATTTAATTCCTTGTAGAAAAAATGCCCAGACAGCACACTGAAATTGTGTACGCGATACTTTCATGCTCTGAAATAGACAGATGGAGTTTAATGTCCACTCAACACAAACTAGGTCATGTTGGGACTAACACATGGTTCGATTTTATTTCAATGATTTGCATGCGTGTAGGGGTCTTTAGCAGTGGGAAAAAATTGGAGGACTCTGTGTAAACCCACAAGGTTTGACAGGCGCCCCCTACCCCTTTTCACGTTTAACGTCCTACACCGGTTTGGCTATTAGGGAAATTTTGCCCAGACAGCGGCACTACGGATTACTCTTAAATCGTATTCCGTCAAACATGCTATGATGTGCATGCCAATATGTACACAGGACCTTGTGCTTTTTTTCCTATCCGAACAACTATACACTGTCCCTTGCCAGACCTCACTGACAGGGGGAACCAAGCCACAAAATTCTGATGAACTTTCTCTGTCTACACAGGGATCGAACACGGGACCTCCAGTTTAATGATCCAACGTCTTACTCAGCGAGCCATGTACGTACCTCGGCATTTTGTCTGGTATCCACGGCACCCAGTATAGAATGTAATGATCCTATATTATATAATATACAAGCTTGTTCAAACTTTATATCGGCTATTATATGTTCTCGTCCTGTCTGTATATCCTCCCTGAAAAATATTAACATCAATTAAAATATATACCCAGATCAGAGAGAGAGAGAGAAAGAGAGAGATTGGGGGGGGGGGGGGCGAGAGAGGGCTGAGAGAGAGGGTTTAACCTCCACCCGACACAAACTAGGTTATTTCGGGACTAACATACAGTACGATTATATTTCAACAGTCCACTTGTGCATAGGGGTCTTTAGCTGTTGGAGGAAATCAGAGGACCAGGGGAAAACCCATTAGGTTGGACCAGTGACCCTACTCCTAGTCACGTAAAGTGGGGATTTCAGAAACATGCCAGTTGACTCAATGACAGACCTTATGATATAACGGCCACCCCACCCCCTACAAGTAAGTAAAAGTTTTTGAATATTTACCATGTGAAAGCTATGGCTGTTTCTCCACCCTCGGCTAACTGAAATCTACCCTGTAGAAACTGTAACTGTGCGTAATACTTCTTTAACGTCGTACAGCCTATAAAATCTCTTGATACATGAACAGCAGACTGAAAATAAACAAAAATTAATATTAAATTTTATTTAGTAACTAGCAGATAAACCAGCGCTGGCCAGGATGTGTCTGTATATACGAAACCGAAAATGGTTGGCCAACGCCATTTAGCCTTTGTCACTCCCGGTACACTAAATTTCAGCCTGGGGACAGCCCTTGTGTAGCCGCCAACCCTGAACAGACAACCAACAAATATCAGTATAGATAAACATCTTTATAGTGCTAGGTTGATCCATGAATACCGGTAGCAGACGGACGGCGAACAAATTAATAATATCATATTTTATTTAGTAAAAAACTTCTTTATAATCTTATAGTGGTATATTAGGTTGATTATGTTGCCTATTTAAATACAGTAGGCCATAATCCAACAATAGTCATTCCCAGAGTTCAAAAAGCATTCTCAGACATAAAACAAGAATTTACTCAATTTACTCAACATTCAATTACTGTTTATGAGAAATATCTTTGATCCAGAAACAAAAAACATTGCACATAGTTTCTTATTGATGTATTTGATACATTAAAACAACAACAGTTTTATAAAGGGCTATAATTTAGTTAAAATAAGGCAAACAATTTTGAGTAAATTCTTAACTTAAGTCTGATGAAATCCTTATACTGCATTCAGTAATTGAATATAAAATAATAACACACAATTTATATGGAAAACAATCACTGATTTTATTTCAATGTAGTGTTGAAATGCAGTGTGAAATAAAATAAGTGATTGTTTTACATATAAATTTGTGTTTTTAAACTAAAGTCTGATAATGCCTTGTGAACTTGGGGCCTGGTTCTTGACAAAAGGACTTCTTTATAATTTCATCATGTTTTTTATACGATATGATTATTCAGTTTCATTTATGATAAATGAGTCATCCCCATATTTCTGGATTCATAGAAAACATTTTTATACAGCTAGATCCTTTAACTGGGGTAAACATTTTTATAGAGCTAGATCCTTTAACTGGGGTAAACATTTTTAAACAGCTATATCCTTTAACTGGGGTAAACATTTTTATGGAGCTAGATCGTTCGTTCATTCCTGGAGTTTTACGTTCACTTCCACCAAGGGAGATATCGTAGACAACAGATCTAGATCCAAGGCTAAACATTTTCAGATATGTGCGCTACACACCCAGGTATCATTTAATCTTGTGTATCTAGCATTAATTTCTTTCACATATGTTTAATATCAAATCTTTGTTTAAAAATTAGTAAAAACTGTTTAAAATCACCATAAATCATTTAATTTGTACATGTGTCCAGTTTAAAGCTGATTGATTAATTTTGATAATGAGTGTCGCATATTTTTACTTTTTTCGGTAATGAAACATTTATAATACACTAAAACATTTTCAAAGTGATCAAGGGCCATAACTTTGGCAGTAATTAATCGGAAATCTTTGAAAATCAATAGGATTCTTCGTCTCATGACCTCAAACATTGTGTATCAATTTAAAGTCAATTAGATATCAACTTCAGCCTCTAGAGCATCCACAAGATTTTTTTAAGTGATCAAGGGCCATAACTCTGGCAGTAATTATCGTAATTCACTGAAAATGAATAGACTTCTTCGTCTCATGACCTTAAACACTGTGTATAAATTTAAAGTCAATCGGATATTAACTTTAGCCCCTAGAGCATCCACAAGATTTTTCAAAGTGATCAAGGGCCATAACTCTGGCAGTAATTATCGTAAATTGCTGGAAAATCAATTGGCTTCTTCGTCTCATGACCTTAAACCCTGTGTATAAATTTAAAGTCAATCGGATATTAACTTTGGCCTCTAGAGCGCCCACAAGATTTTTTGAAGTGATCAAGGGTCATAACTCTGGCAGTAATTATCGGAAATCGCTGAAAATCAATAGGCTTCTTCGTCTCATGACCTTAAACCCTGTGTATAAATTTAAAGTCAATCGGATATTAACTTTAGCCTCTAGAGCGTCCACAAGATTTTTTGAAGTGATCAAGGGCCATAACTCTGGCATTAATTATCAGAAATCGCTGAAAATCAATAGGCTTCTTCGCCTCATGACCTTTAACACTGTGTATAAATTTAAAGTCAATCGGATATTAACTTTAGCCTCCAGAGCGTCCACAAGATTTTTTGAAGTGATCAAGGGCCATAACTCTGGCAGTAATTATCAAAAATTGCTGAAAATCAATAGGCTTCTTCGTCTCATGGCCTTAAACACTGTATATAAATTTAAAGTCAATCGGATATTAACTTTAGCCTCTAGAGCGTCCACAAGCCATTGAGGACGCCGGACTGACGGACGGGGGCGACGACAATATATGACCACATTTCAATGTGGGCGTATAAAAATGAAATGGGGTTTAACGTCCTACTGTTCTGCTCCGACTGACCTATTAAAGATGGGCATACACCATACAGTGTGCTACGAGGAAAATTTTGCCTGGGCAGCGGCACTATGGCCTACTCTTATATCGAATTCCAACTACTGCCAAGGGATGTTTTACGTGCACGCCAATGTGTACACGGGACCTCTGTTTTTCATCCCATCCAAATAACTTCACAGCTGCCCTTGTCAGGCCCTCTGTTCTGCATCACTGACAAGGGGAAACAACGTCAGAAAATCTTTATGAACTTTCTCGGCCAATGCAGGGATCAAATACGCGACCTCAAGACTAGCGAGCCAGCGTCTTACCCACTTAGTCACCGTGGCTCACTTTCCTCTATATGGATTGTACAATACATGTATGTCATTTCAAAACAGTTCTCCCTTTATGTAGTTTATACAAGGAGGAAACTATTTCAACTGGGTTTCTTTGAAAAAGTTCAAAACTTAATATCACAATATGAATCATGACCTCATCGTCTGCTGTGAATCTTCTTTTCTAATCATTTAATTTCTTCATCCTAGATATACATATTGGCTACATGTAGATCACTGAAAAATGAAACTTTAACTGCCTACACTCCTGAATCGATGGGGCTTATGAGGACGGGGAGACACCGTGCAGTGTGTTATTAGGGGGAAATTTTGCCCATGGTCAAGATTCAAATGGATTTAAACATCTGTGAGATTCAAAACTTTAACGATAAAATGAACAATCCATGTTTAGTCTCAGTTGTCAAGTACCATTGTACGATAATGATATGTACGTTATATCTATCAAACAGTCCTAACTTCACTTAGAATAAAGTAATTTGAATGAAATTTTCAATGTATTCATTTTTCATGATCTATTTTGGAACTTATTCACTTTATCTAAATCTTACAAAATGCATCTTTAAACATACAAGAACTAAATCTGCCTATTGCAGATCTTTCTTTAGGCCTGAAATCGTATCTAAATTATTAATTAGACATTAATTAACTTATCCAGACCATAATCAACTCTCGATGGCATCGCTAGAGTGCAATCTGTAGTGTATAACTTTCCTTCACGATTTAATGATTAAATGGATAATTGAAACTATGATTTTTGTCGTACCGACTTTAGTAATGATGATCGAGGCTAGGCAGAAATTTCAATCCCTTAATTCTTGGTTCATAGTGGATCAATATGAATAAAATTTTCAGCAAATTCCCTTTACATTATCTAGTTTTTAACTATTATAGTGAGAACTGCCAACTCGTTATCTAATCTCCCATTATGTATCTTTAATAAAAGTAAGGCCTGTATATTTATTGTTGTATTAATAAACTAAAATCAAGGTAGGCCTATCCAATTCTTACCTGTCTCAGTTGTTCTATTTCAGCACAAGGTTTATTATAAAGGGCTGGATCCTCTCCATAATGTTCTTGTATATACTGAAAAACAACAAACACTTCACTAAAGACATGCTCCCTCAAGTATAACTAGGTCTTAATTTAAAGACATGCCCCCTCAAGTATATTAAACAGATATCTTTGAATTATAGTGCCTTTAAAGTATGCATTATTTACATTTTTCAGAAAAGATCAAATTTTCCATGACTAAAAAAAACCCATCTTCTTATTGATACAGGGTAAATTGTTGGTTGCATCATATATTAAACTTTATTACATTTATAGAGAAATCGCTGAAAAATGTTTCGGGGTACACAGCGGACAGTCTAAATGTACTTCGGACAGTATTTCCAGTGGTGGCACTTCTTGGTCTACTGTACTAACAAATAGGTGGGATTTTAAGGGACATTAGAAGGATACAGGATCACTGACAATTATTTTTTCCCACAAAACACTAATTAAATGAAATGAAATCTAACGTCCTACTTTTCTGCATGGACTGGGCTAATTAGTAATGAAGACAGGTATATTACAGTTAGTGTCTGAGTGAGAATGGCTCCATTATCAAACCTTCTTTTTATAATTTTATATATTATATAAGCTTATACATGTAGGCCTAATAGTAATGTCGAAACATATTTATGCTTTTTCTATACATGAACGAATAAAATTAAATTACGAATACAAAATGTACATTAAGCAGAAAATAGACACTTATCTGATGAGAGAGTTCATTGTACCAAGACAATGGCCTATTTAATAATATTAATAATATACCGTAAACCTAAAGATAAGATGCATCATGCGTAAACGTAAAGCTAAATCTGCCTTTTGCAGGCTTTTATATTTACAATATATTAATTTTGAATTATCTATTTTGGAACTATTATCGCAAGAACGGTCAGCTCTTTATCTAAATCTTAAATAATATATCTTTAAATTGACCCCAGAGAATCAACTGTCATAAATTGAGAGTTAAACACTCACTAGTAGATGATAGACCAGCCTACAACATCACATGCATGACCATGAATCATTTCTAATAATATTGACAAAAACATAAATAGACCCTTGATTGATCAATTAATCGTTTGGATCATATAAAAAATAAATAAGTATATTGGTCAGGTTATTATTACATAAAATATGAAAAATTTTATATTCACCCAACATCCGTCGGATGACATGACATGCAACCAAAACAACATTATTTATCGCAATGTATTTTTCATTTCATTTTTTTTTCAGGTGGCCGTCAGACGTCACACTCACCATTTCGTTTGATTCACTAATCGGATGTGATTTAAAACGAGTTCTAATTAGAAATCGAAATTTCGACTTTTATTATTTACCTGTTTAAGTGTCGGGGCGAATTCCACATATTCTGGGCTGTGTTTTAAATCGAACGACAGCATCGGCAGTCTCGGAACGGCCTCCATCTTGGTTATTTACAGATTTACTACTAATATTTAGTCCTGGCGTTACAACCGGAACGAAATTCAATTTATAAATATTAATTTTTTAATATGTACAACTATTCTTTTCAGTTTTTGATGTAATATATATTTCATAAAATATTTAAAATGCTTTGAAATTTGAAGAAATGTTTAGAAACAGCGAATTGTTTGAGGTTGCGTTAATATTGGGAATGCCTAACCAAGAAATGCGTAGCATAAATGTGACCTTAAAATCCGAAACAAAAATCCATACCAAGCGTTACCCATATTTAAATAATCGATTTAATGTAGTCTTATTTGTGGGTTTGAATAATTATCTTCTTCCGACTAGCTTAAAATTATGAAATGCAAGTTCAAACTATCGGACATCGGTTTATTTGGGCTTGCATATAATGGAAAGTGACGTGCATTAGGCAGATTACATTTACCATCTTTCTATGGGAACAGACGTTATTATTTTTTGATATGTATCTGCGTTCACGTAACAAATAATTTCGATTGTACTTTGATATAATAATTCATGTTTGAAATGATAAAATGAAAAATGGAGAGAGAGGGGGAGGGGGTGCACGTTAACGTCCACTCGACACAAACTAAGTCATTTCGGGACTAACATATGGTTCAATTTTATTTCAATAATTCGCGTGCGCGTAAGTCGGGGACATGGAAGGACCCTGAGAAACACTGCACGATCAGGTTGGCGGGCGACCCTGTTCTCTGTCACGTTCAAGCGGGGAATCAAAACCACGCCACTTAATTGCCTCAATCACAGACCTTGTAATTTCACGCGCATACGTTAATCCATCGACCATCCAACCCCATTTTTCTCAGATAAAATAATATTATAATTATTTCTGGCATACAAAACATCACCCACGTATACAGACCGTTTTTATGTTTTCGGTACAACTGAGTTCATTTTTCTTCGTGTATTTTTTTCTGTATCATTTACAGGATAATGACTTGGAGGAAATTGAAATATTGTGTTTACGACCGAAGAATATGGAGTGGGGAGTTAAGAACTATGCAGACGTATAAGCATATAATTAACGTATTTTTCCATTAATGTTTTTAACAAGAGAAGGCAGCGTGCCGTGTCTGGTTGACCATTTTTTTGTCCTACTTCCAAGCCCGGAAGTCCATCTATTTCAAAAAGCTCAGCATAGAGAAATATTATTTGATAATGATCAGGGTACACGTGACCGCCACCTGAAATTACAATTGTTTAAAATATCAAATCATGGTTGGGGGCGAGGGGAGTGGGGTTGGATGGCCGAATGGTTAGCATTAGGTAGGATTAGATAACTGACAGTTCTCGCTATAATAGTTACAAAATAGATAATGAAAACAGAATATGCTGAAGAGTTCAGTCAAATTACCTTACTCTTAACATAATAGCGATTCAATTATAGACTAGTCTCGATCGTCATTACTACCGTTGTTACTATAATAGAACATATAGTCTCGTTTATCCATTTTTATGGTTAATCATTAACAGCTGTCGCATCGCAGATTCGAATCTGTTTAAAATCGTACGCAACAGATGGCACCGAGAGTTGGTTACGGTCTTGTCATGTTAATAAAGAAAGACCAGCAATAGGTAAATTTATCTCTTACATAATGAAATGCAATGATATGAAATGTGGTTTAACGTCCTACTGTTCTGCTCCGAACTGGGCTAATGAAGACGGGCATACGCCATACAGTGTGCTACGACGGAAATTTTGCAAGGGGAGCGGCGCTACGGTCTACTCTTGTCAATGGATCTTTTACGTGCAAGCCAATGTGTACACGGGACCTCGGTTTTTCGTCCCATCCGAACGACTAGACAGCTAGACCACTGACAAGGAGACACCACGCCGGAAAATCACTCCAGCATAATGTATATTTAACAATTTATGAACGTTTGATGCACATTTTGTTGGGGTTTTATTTTTGTGGTAGGGGAGGATGACTTGGAGTGGGGGGTGGGGGGTACGGCACATTTGTGCACTAGACCCACCAGATATGAACCCCATTATCGATTTTAAGGTCATTAATATATGACATGATGAATTTAAAACTATTTTAAGATCCACCGACCGATATATTCGTCTTATTACATAAACACATGTCTGTAATAGGCCGTGGCATTTCTAAAACCATTTTAATTATCCCGTACTCCTAAACAGGACTGTTCAGCTTTATATTTCGGTAACTGCAGGAGAGGTTTTGTAATTTCTGGCCAACGGGTTGCCTGAAACACATCAGATAGCCTACCGTCTGTGTGCATTGAGATGAAGCCATAGAAATTTAAATTAAAAAGCTCCTCCTCATTTGATGATTCTGGGAGAATTATGGCGGGAAACCTTGTAAGTAGAATTGGCGTCAGATATTAAATGAAAGCTGTGAAGAACTCGAACATTAATAAAAGAACTTCTGCAAATTACATTTGTGTCCAAATTACATTAGAGCCCCGGACTAAACGGATTTCTCTACGACATGGAAGCGCTATATTCAAGCAGAAACACACACACCAACGATTCCAATGGTCGCAGAGAGGGATTTTACCATTCTTTGGAATTACCAAATGATTTTTATTTGAGGAATTCTGTCGGTGTTTATACGTTACAGGGTCTTTTAGGATCGCAACATAATCCACGAGATGTCAGTGACGATATGGGGGAGACACCAGACGGTGAAGGTGATTTTGACGGGAATAGATATCCGAACTCAGGTAAGTGTGTTTCCTTCATGCGTGAAATGAAATAAAATGGGATTGAACGTCCCAGTGTTCGGCAGCGACCGGGATAATAGGAAAGAGAGAGAGAGAAAGGGGGTTGTCTACTCGACAAAAATTAGGTCATTTCGAGACTAACACATGTTTCAATTTTATTTCAATAATTCACTTGCGCGTAGGGGTCTTTAGCAGTGGGAGGAAACCGGAGGATCCGGAGAAAACCAATGAGGCTGGACAGGCGACCCTACTCCTTGTCACGTACAACCTGGAAATCGAAACTCCGCCAGATGACTCAATGACAGACCGTATGATACACGCGCACGTGCTAACCATTCGCCCCCCCCCCCCATGGGCTAATGAAGACGGCATACGCCATACAGCGGACAGCGGCATGCTGTTAAATTGAATTCCAACGTTGCTCCATGCCAAGCCCTGCACCACTGACAACGGGGAAATTTCGCGGCAAACAATGGGATCGAGCACAACCAACGTCTTACTAACTGAAACACCGCGGTTACTTGTTTTTGTATATAAACCCTCTGTATATTATTTGTATTATCATTTGCTTGAAAACGTTGAGAGAACCCTCAACGAAACATTGTTTTAATTAAAATAGTAATTGTGTTCCATATTATGTTTTTGTGTTTATTACGTATGTCAATTGATTAATGCCGCTCAAAGAAGAAAATATATTTTAGTTAATTTGATTGTTATATGCCTGCACGAAATTCCCAAACTTCTCTAAATCGTATCAAATATATTATAGTTATCTGGGCGATCGACTATTACAAACACTTTTCGTTCCAAATATGAGAGGGTTTTTTCAGATACCACAAAAGCAATGTTGGCCATAATGTCCGGCATGAATTTCAAAATATACGGATCTGAAACTTTCAGACTATGTTATTTTTTTTTTATCATTTTGGAATGAATGGGTAAAGGAGTTTAAGAGCCTATACCAATCTGTACCTACAGGCTGCAGGGTTAATGACGATGGACATACACCATTCTGTACCGACAGACTACAGGGCTAATGACGATGGACATACACCATTTTGTGTGTTATAATGAGGAAAATTCTGCCCCGACAGCAATTGAAATCCAACGTGGGGGGGGGGGGAATTTGGTGCATGCTTAAACCCACACATAGTTATTCATACCCTAACTCTATAGACCGTGATTTTTTATCTGAGAATTCCGAATGCACATACCCTGTGAAATCTGGAAGCCATTCTTTTAAAAAGGTCATGTGAAATTTTATATGGCGGCCCTCCAGAAAATACACCCAGTTTTTAGGGGGTCTCCGAAAATGAAAATTCATCATGAATAAAAAACCCTCTCAGCGGCGTGCCCCGTCTCCGCGGTCAGTGCCCTCATTTTGCGCCCCCCCCCCCCTTTTCAAAATTCCTAGATCCGCCCCTGATCCCAATTGAGTATTCACTGGTGACTTCTGAAAAAGTTCATAGCTTTAATTGAGTTTGAGCCATTTTATGTGTGTATGACTAGTCTCTGTCTACGGTTGTATGCCGTCTGACTTACCTTTTTTTTTTCATTTTGCAAAACATAAATATTTTTCATATATATATATTTAGCCAGGTGTGTGCGCTACTTTTTTCACGTGTTCTAAAGTGTGCCGTTGGCAAAAAAAAAAGGTTGAGAACCACTGGACTGGGGGAAGGGAACGAAACATCAATACAATATTTAAGTCATTTTGAAACATTTTTATCTTTTGGGTTATGTGTGCTTTATGTGTGGATAACACGGATTGCATGGAGACTAACACCACTCATTAAAAAACTAATTAACTTTCATTTTACCGGTAATCTCAGTTTTCATTTGGTATTTTATTTTTATTTTTTATATTTTTGTTTTCGATATTTCAGATTTTGAGAGATCGTGTGGAGCGGGTAACGACGAAGGGGGTAAGGGTGCCGGTAACCTCCCGACGGTCACCAGTCAAACTAATGCCAATAACCATCGTTTTAACGTAGAAAACCTCACCAAATTCGCTGACAACAACTCATTACGTAAGTATAAGGGGCGAGGAGGGGGGGGGGGGCGAACTGGTGTGGTTTCGATTCCACGGGTGTACGTGACAAGGAGTAGGGTCGGATGTCCAACCTCGTGGGTTTTCCTCTAGTCCTCCAGTTTCCCCCCACTGCTAAAGACCCTACGCGCAAACGAATTATTGAAATGAAATTGAATCATATGTTAGTCCCGAAATGACTTAGTTTGTGTCGAGTGGACTTTAAACCCTATTTCGCTCTCTCTCTCTCACATAAGTATACGATTCACTCGTAAAAGAAAATGAACAGATTTATCAAATCTAACCCACAACATATCTTATATAGTAGGCCCAGCAGTCTATATTTTAAAACAACACGACATGCCTACATATTCTACATCATTTCGAACTGTACAACCTATTCTTGATATCGAATTGTACAACAATTTATTGATAACTAATTGTTTAGCCTCATTTTGATAACGAATTGTATAACCTTTTCGTGATAATTAATTGTGTAACCCTTTCTTGATAACTAATTGTATAGCCTTATTTTGATAACTAATTGTGTAACCCTTTCTTGATAACTGATTGTATAACCTTTTCTTGATTTCTAGTTGTATAGCCTTATCTTGATAATTGTATAACCGATTTCTTAATAACGCATTGCATAGCCTAATCTTGAT
This sequence comes from Patella vulgata, assembly GCF_932274485.2. Taxonomy (NCBI): domain Eukaryota; kingdom Metazoa; phylum Mollusca; class Gastropoda; family Patellidae; genus Patella; species Patella vulgata. Next base: position 487,072 of record NC_065887.2, read on the forward strand.
AAGGAATTGCATAGACAAATCGTGATAACGAATGATGTTAATCATTGTGGGGAAATTCCGACTAAGGTCTGATTTTATACTTTCTCGGCCCTGTCTATGAAAAAAGGATAAAGTCCTATCAAATTTTTATGGTATTATGAGCTAACAGTGATTTCCATTATGGACTGGAAGCCATTATAATCCGCGGGATGTTGTTTATAAAATATAACAACGCCGATGGCCAGCCAGCTCATGGTGTTGGATCTGAGAGGGGTCACAATAAGCTAGACAGGTGCCTGTAGCCTATTTTATGATAGAACAATAAATGTTAAACACGTTTTATAACTGGATCCCTGCGGTGTGTTCAGTTAAAGGACAATACATGTATTGGTGTCAGTCATTATTACATATGTGATAGAACTGGTTAATCACAATCTGATTCAAATACAGATGTATATTTAGTTTCGTTTTTTTATACTTTCGATGGCCTACAGTACATGAAGATTTGACAATTTATAGCGATAGGTCACGTCAGGGGTCAAAAGACCGACTTTTGCTTTTAACCCTATGACGTCAGACATTTAATTAATCAATCAGCATTGATGTTACTAGTGGATTACCCACAGTTCCGTGCAAAACACGCCTAAAAGCTCGCCGTAACAGACCGTTTCATTGGCTTATCCCCGACATCATTCAAAACACGAGTTAAATAACAACTCTTTCAGATCCTAGTGTAGTAAAGACAAGTAAAACGAAATTTTGAACTATAAAAACGAAACGAAATAGGATCTGTGTTTTAACCAGATTGGGTTAATCACTTTCCAAATATAATTTTAACACAGAGATCATTGCTACGATATATGCGTTATGATGCTTTCAACAAATGGAAGTGACGAACGCAAAAGGAAAACACGAGTTATCCTTCTATATAACTATCTGAAGTGACGAGTGATAACAGATTCACGGGCGAATTTCTGCTCACTAATAATTCCTTCGAAGACCAAAAGTTGTTATATGAGACTGTGGGAGGATATCTGACAATTCAAATAAATAATTGACTCTCACTAGATTAGAGAAAACGAGAAAAATAGAATGAATAAAAATAAGCGAATGTACAGGCTATTTCTATATTTCTCGTTTTGTCTTATCTAGTGCCAGTCAGTTATTATTTTTAAGTTGGCCCCTTTCTAGTGCGGGGACCAATTTGGGGAAATTGATCGAACGTGGCCAAAAAATGGCCCTGACATCCCCATTAATTCACCAATGAAATGAAATGGGGTTTAACATCCTACTTTACGGCACCAACCGGGATAATAAAAACGGGCATCTGTGATAGAGTTAAGCGACGTGGTTTCCATTTTCCGCATATACGTGACAAGGATCGCCTGTGAAACCTCGTGGGTTTTCCCCGGACCCCGCCGTTTCCTCCCATGCGAATTAATGAAATAAAATTGAACCATATTTTAGTTTGTGTCGAGTGAACGTTACCCCCCCCCCCCCCTCTCTCTCTCTCTTTCTCTCCAGCTAGCTGCGCAATTTCCCCATACGCACAAGCGTATTATTGAAATAATATGTTATGTCATTCCCGGGGGGGGGGGGGGAATGGCCGAATGGTTAGCACGAGCGCGCTGTATCATAAGGCCTGTCATTGAGTCAACTGGCGTGGTTTCGAATCCCCGGTTGTACGTGACAAGGAGTAGGGTCGCCTGTCCAACCTCGTGGGTTTTCTCCGGGTCCTCCGGTTTCCTCCCACTGCTAAAGACCCCTACGCGCAAGCGAATTGTTGAAATAAAATTAAACCATATGTTAGTCCCGAAATGACCTAGTTTGTGTCGAGTGGACGTTAAACCCCATTTCTCCCTCTCTCTCTCTCTGTCATTCCCGAAATGACCCGTGCCAGTTGGACGGTAAGCCCCATTTCTGTCTCTTTCTCTTTAAGTTAATCGACATTGGATCCCACGATGATTATTTTGGACGTTGATATCCCACGATGATTATTTTATTACATTTCAGCGTCCAAAATAAATTCTGAAATATTATGTAAGAATTCTATTTTTATCTTATATGTTTGTTTGCTCAAATAGTCACCTTTTATTATCAAGTCAACGGCTTGAGCACGCGAGGTTAAACGAGGACAGAAACACAAAAGTAGAGGCCTTTAATTTGTATGATTTAATATGACAAAATAAAATGAAATAAAATGGGGTTTAACGTCCACTATCATAACATCAATAATAACACAAGATATTTATAGTTTAAAGATGCACTATGCAAGAGCTAAATCTGCCTATATTTAATGAAATGAAATAGGGTTTAACGTCCTACTGTGTTGCTCCTAACCGGGCTAATGAAGACGGGCATCACCATACATTGTGCTATGAGGAAGATTTTGCCCGGACAGCGGCACTACGGTCTACTCTTATATCGAATTCCAACTGTCAAGGGATTCTTTACCTGCACGCCAATTTGTAGCCTACACGGAACCTCGGTTTTTCGTCCCTCCCGAGGGACTATACACTGTACATTGTCAGGCCCTCTGTCCTGCACCACTGACAAAGGGGACTCGCGCCGGTAAATCTCGACGAAATTTCTCGGCCAACACAGGGATCGAACACGGGACCTCCGCTTTAGTGAGCCAATGTCCTACTCGCTGAGCCACTTGTAAGTTTACGTGTAAGACAACATCGTGGACGTCATCTACATATGACGTCAACGGACCACAATATACGAACTATTTTCACTTTCCCTTGATGCAAGATGACGTATAAGACAGGGGTAACTCAGTCGCTGCCTTTATTTGGTGTGATTTTATATGACAGATCACATAGCGAAACACAATAAACAAACTATTTTCAATTTCTCTTGATGGAAGATGACGTAGAAGATCCATGATTTAATTAAAACAGGGGTCACTCAGTCGCCATTTGCACGATTTCGCTTCATTCTGTTTGTGCCACTTGAAAGGAATCTTTCCCGATCCGCCGAAAGCTGATGCGTTACTAAGGATTCTTCAAGAAGTATTTAATCAATTCTAAGACGTTTTTTTTTTCTTTCCGTTTTTTTTTCTGGTGAATATATGTCCTCCGGCGGATATTCCTTTTGTTGATATTGTGGAGCACGAGACTTCTTGTTTAGTTTAAACAATACGTTATTCAATAAGCTGAATTGGATTGAACAACAGGCAAAGGCCTATATAACTTCTCCCCAAACTTCTTGTTTGGTTGGGGGGGGGGGGGGGGGAGTGAGAGAGAAAGAGATATCCACTGAAACCTTTGTAAACTTTGCGGATTTTTTTCACTGATGATAAATATATGCCCATCAGAGACAGCGTTTAGTCGTTCTGGTGGGACAAAAAACCGAGGTTCCGTGTACACATTGGCTTGCACGTAAAAGATCCCTTGGCAGTTGGATATAAGAGTAGGTCGTAGCGCCGCTGTCCGGGAAAAAAATTCCATCATGGCACACTATATGGCGTATGCCCGTCTTCATTAGCTCAGTGTCGGAGCAGAACAGTGGGACGTTAAACCCCATTTTATTTGAAATTTAATTGATATCCATGAAATATATTTTATGTTAATGTAGATGTTCCCAACAGGAGGAAACAGAGAAGATACAGAACAACGTTCACCAGTTTACAACTTGACGAATTAGAAAAGGCATTTCAAAAAACACATTATCCAGACGTTTTTTTCCGAGAAGAATTGGCGTTAAAGATTGACCTTACCGAGGCAAGGGTTCAGGTAGGCAAGGCTAAGTTTTATGGAAGCCGATAACAGGTTTCTTAGTGTTTTGGTTCTGTTATGCAAGATCTTTTTCGACGTTCCAAAGTAAAATTTCGGTACTAAAACACCTAAAGAACGTGTCCGCCTTATACTGTTCGTTGAATTCTGTCAATTGCTCTTTAACGTGCACGCCAACGGTTTTCGTACCTTCCGAACAACTAGACACTTGTTCCTTCAGCTGTTATTTAGCGCAGTGTCCTTGAAAATGGAGGGAGCCACTGTGGCTAAGTGGGTAAGACGCTGGATTGCCAGCTTGGAGGTCGCGGGTAAAGCGGTGGGTTCGCTCCCAGTGGTAGCCGAGAAAGTTCATCGGGTTTTCCGGCGTGGTTTCCCCTTGTCAGCGGTGTAGGGCGGAGGATCTGACAAGGACAGCTGTATGCTCGTTTGGATGGGACGAAAAACCGAGCTGGTGTGCACACATTGGCGTGCACGTAAAAGATCCATTGATAGTTGTAATTCGATATAAGAGTAGGCCGTAGCGCCGCTGTCCGGGCAAAATTTCTCTGTATGGCGTATTCGGAACAGTAGGACGTTAAACCCCATTTTATTTCATTTCATTTTGAAAATGGAGATCGTAGCTCTTGATACTAGTGAATCTACGACGTTATTCAGGAATTTGTCGGGCCCTGCACAACTAGCAAGTGCAAATCACGCAGAAAAAAAAATTCCAAAATAATCCTCTGGTTAGTTGGATAGCGCCTTCCCTACGAAGTCACGCGACCCAGTGCATATAATGTATTTATATTGATATCTTCTTTATTTCATTAACTAAGGTCTGGTTTCAAAACCGTCGGGCAAAATGGAGAAAACAGCAAAAAATAGAAAATAAAGACTCCGGCAATTCTCAAGGTAATATTTGAAGATATTCTTCTTCTATCATAACAAATAATTGCGGCTTCTATAATAGGGGGTGAGCGGGGTGATATTTGGAGACCTAATTGTATCAAACAATGGCGACTTCTATAATAGGAGGTGAGCGGGGTGATATTTGAAGACCTTGTATCAAACAATGGCGACTTCTATAATAGGGGGTGAGCGGGGTGATATTTGAAGACGTTATAACAATGGTGGCTTTTATAATAGGAGAACTTGAGGGTAGGGGACGGTACACGGAAGTTTGCTGTTAAGATACGTTCTTTGGATGCGTCTTGTAGGGGTTGAGATAAATATCAAAATGTTTACTAATTTTAAATGACCTAGCACACAATAAAAAAAAAACTCGAAAAAAGAGAAACCTCGGACTGTCGGCCTCGGGTTTTTCTTTTTCCTCGTGTTTTTTTCTTCAGCCTTTCTTTCCCCAGCATTATCCCGGTCTCGTGCTTTATCCTACACAGAATGGAATGAAATGGGATTTAACGTCCTACTGTTCTGCTCCTATACTGGGCTAATGAAGACGGGCATACGCCATACAGTGTGCTATGAGGGAAATTTTGCCCGGACAGCGGCACTATGGTTTACTCTTATATCCAATTCCATCTGTCGATGGCTCTTTTACCTGCACGCCAATGTGTGTACGGGGCCTCGCTTTTTTTGTCCCATCCGAGCTACTATACATTTAATCCAGTTGGGCCTCCAAAAGATTAATATTATGTGTATTATATTTCAGCACTGCCGCCCAACACAAAGATTGGTCGAACCACTGGCATTTCTTCAACACCAAACACCACAACCGTCACGCCCATAACAAGCATGTCTTTATCTAACATGTATCTCCATGGTAACCTGGGAATCGATTGGCAGCAACCTTTCACATCCAGCCTGGGAGCTTCGTCTTTCCAGACGTTTCTCAACAATCAAAAGTCGACCAATAACAGATCCCCCTTTATTGACGGTGGGTATATATTGTTTACTGAAGTTTCAAACACACGTAGCGAATGGGGTTTAACGTCCTACTCTTCTGCTTTGACTAGGTTAAACATGCATTATGCAAGCGCTAAATCTGCCTATTGCAGGTCTTTGTTTCGGCCTGAAATGTTATTTAAATTATTAATTGGACATTAATTAACCTATCCAGACCATAATCAACTCTAGATGCCATCGCTAGCCTGGATATTTATTCGATTTGAATACATTTTGTGATGTACTATTTAACGTAATGACGACTGAGACTAGCCTAAACTTCAATGACTGAAATTTTTAGCATATTTTGTTTACATTATCGATTTTTTAAACTATTATCAGTTCTATATCTAATCTTACCTAATGCACCGTTAATGAAGAAGGGCATACGCCATATGGTGTACCATGAGGGAAATTTTGCCAGGACAACCGCTATGGCCTACTCATATATCAAAACAACTCCCACGGGTTCTTTTACGTGCACACCAATGTGTACACCGGACCTCGGTTTTTCGTCCCATCCGAATGACTATATACGTTGTCCCTTGCCAGGCCCTCCGTCCTACACCACTGACAAAGGGGGAACCACGCCGGAAATTCACGATAAACTTTCTCGATCAACACATATGGATCGAACACCAGGGCCGGCGGAAGCAATTCTTGATTGGGGGGGGGGGGCTTCCATCCTAGGTCCTTATAGGCAAGGGTCCAGGGGCCGCAATAACCTGGAAAAAAGAGTACTTGCGGCCAAATTATTGGGGGCCTTTAGCCCCCCCCCCCCAGCCCCCCCCCCCCCACTCCACCGGGCTTGTCGAACACTGGACCTACTGTCCCTGATTTCACAAAACATTCTCAGGCTTAACTAAATTTACACAGAATTGTTTGCCTTATTGTAACTATAATATAGCCACGTATAAAAGCTTTTGTTGTTTAAATGTATCAAATACATCAATAAGAAACATTTAGTGTTTCTGGATCAAAGATATTTCGCATAAACAGTGATTGAAAGTTGAATAAAGTCTTAACTTAAGCCTGAGAATGTTCTGTAAAACCGAGGCCAGTCAATGTCTTATTCACTTGACGGTATAAGAGTAGGCCATAGCGCAGTTATCCGAACAAAGTTTCTCCGAATTGGACACTGCAAGGCTTCATATACGTCATGTAAAATATACAAGAATGCCTATCGGTAATTGTTTTATAATAAGCCTAGCTGAGACATAAAAATGTTAGATGTTGTCTTTTTTATCACACATTTTTGGCAGACAAAATATTAATATGGCGGTAAAAAAAATATGAACATTTTTTTTATATAAAAATTGTCATCCATTTTGGCGAAAAAAAAAAAGAAAGCCAGTATGAGCCCTTATGGCGTACCACCGTGTTCATAAGCCCAATCGGAGCAGAACAGTGAGAGAGAGAGAGAGAGAGAGAGAGAGAGAGAGAGAGAGAGAGAGAGAGAGAGAGAGTTTAACGTCCACTCGACACAAACTAGGTCATTTCGGGACTAACATATGGTTTAATTTTATTTACATAATTCGCTTGCGCGTTGGGGTCTTTAGCAGTGGGAGGAAACCGGAGGATCCGGAGAAAACCCACGAGGTTGGACAGGCGAGAACAGTGGGACGTCGAACTATATTTCATTTCATTTCATAACGAACCCGTGAAAGTGACCACACTGTTTATTTTTAGTGTAGGCCTATTTTATTTTTCAGTTCGAGAGTCACCAAACCAAGAGCACATCAGGAGCACGTGCGGATCAGTGGATGCTGGTGGCCATTCTTCGGAGTCTGATCCTAGATCGTCCAGTATTGCCCAGTTACGCCTGAAGGCCAAGGAGCACTCCCAAGCCATCATTACCCAGTAATATCGAACAATAAACAAAAACTCAACCAGAAAACTACTTATTCTTAGGCCCATTTGTCTCTAAAGAAAATTGATTTGGTCATATCAACGTTTAGGGGAAGCAAACTTGCGTTATATTTACAATGTATATCACACTGATGTATTTAATGAATTTGTATTATTTTTTCCAAATATAATAAAAGATTGGAATGTTTCGCCTTCCAACTAAGAAAATGTAGAAAATATTAAATAGTTTTCACATCCATCTAAAGAAAATTCATTTGGTCATATCAATGTTTAGGGGAAGCAAACTTGCGTTATATTTACAATGTATATCACACTGATGTATTTAATGAATTTGTATTATTTTTTTCCAAATATAATAAAAGATTAGAATGTTTCGCCTTCCAACTAAGAAAATGTAGAAAATATTAAATAGTTTTCACATCCATCAGGTTTTTAAACTTTTGACAGATGATCGATTTGTTCGATGAACAGATTTACTCTAATACTTTCACTTTAACAATTTCAAGTGAACACCAGTCTCGGTCGAATTAAATGTAAACACATGATTAGCGGCTTTATATAATATGGAAACTACTTACACATACATTATGCAAGAGCTAAATCTGCCTATTGCAGGTCTTTCTTTAGGTCTGAAATGTTATCGAAATTATTAATTATACATTAATTAACTGATCCAGGCCTTAATCAACTCTAGATGGCAGCGCTAGCCTGCGATCTTTAGTGGATTGTAAGCCGATTTACTGCATAACTTTCCTTCTCTATTAAACGATTAAATGGATAATCGAGACTATGCTGTTTATCGTACTGACTTTAGTAATGATGACCGAGGCTTATGGGAATTTCAGTCGCTTAGTCCTCGGTTCAAAGTGGTTCAATTTGAATGAAATTTTCACCAAATTGCTTTTACATTATCTAGTTTTTAACTATTATATTGAGAACTGCCAACTCGTTACCGAATCTCCCATAATGTATCTTTAAATATATTAACTGAATTTCAAAAACTCTCAAGCTCTGAGGCAACATTGGTAGTATAAGTTCTTTCTCCATGTAACAACACAACATGAGTTGTGTCCCGGGTCGCCATTTTTGGGGAATGCTCACTAATCCGCGGGTTCATTAGTCCACCGATATCTATTGTTAGAGTTAGGGTTGGACTAGACCACGGGTTGTTTAGTCCATTGATATTTATTATTAGAGTTGGGTTAGGGTTAGGTTTATTGATACCCATATTTATAGTATTTCTTATATCGGCGGAAAAGTGAAACCCTCTCCTATTTTTAATCTGACTTGACTAGCCTTAACCGACCTCTAAAGGCGGGTTAACCATAGATCGTTTATTATACAGATCTAGGGGTTAACCACGGAGACTTTAGTTTCCAAAATGACGGGTTGCCTATGGCCAGGAGCGTGGCCCCCCAAAAACAATATTTATATGTGTGTGTGTAGGGGGGGGGGGGGGGTCCTGCCTGTGCCGCCAGGTGATATTGGGCTGTGTGGAACATGCTAAGAATCGATTTGTAGCATATCTGACCCACGTATATGTTTGATACTTACTGGTTAAGAATTATGATTATAATGTTGAAACCGCGTGATTTTTTGTCGGACGGAGGGTCTGGCAAATATCTGTAAAATTTCGCGTATCACACTTCATTACCAATGTTGGTGGAGAAAAACAGGACATTAACCCCAATCTTATGGACATCTTGATACAAGCATCTGACATTCTGTGTGGCACAGCAGAGATGAAACTCACATTTTAAAAACAATATGGGAAGCTTATTCAAACCATGCATTTATTTGTCACGACTTTCCTGAACCCATTACTGATACAGATTTATACGTATTTTTTGCTCCCAAAAAATAATTTCAATAATGATAGAGCATTCTAATTGGCCAGTGGTTCATGCAGTGCCGGACTGGGCCTAAGCCTATAAAGAAAAAAGAAAACAGAAAAGAGAAGAAAGGAGAGGGGGAGGACAAAAAGAAAAGAAGGAAGGAGAGGACAGGATACTTGTGTGGGCCTTGGTCAATGACCTGACACTGGGCTCATGCAATGGATAATCACATACTCCATGGAAACAAAATTGAAACCATTTGATTGTCACTGAACAGAATGTCCGGGGTTCGATCCCGGTGTTGACCAAAAAGTTCTGCAGGATTTTCCAGTGTAGTTTATTCTTGTGTGTGGTGCAGAGCGGATGTTCTGTTCGTTCGGGTGGAACAAGAGAGAGTAGGGAGAGAGAGTTTAACGTCCACTTGACACAAATTAGTTCATTTAGGGACTAACATATGGTTCAATGTTATTTCAATAATTCGCTTGCGTGTAAGACCCGGAGAAAACCCACGAGGTTTGACAGGGATATAACAAGTAGGAGATATAATCTTATTTACTTACTTGATATCCCAATAAGCCGTATCTCATATATTTCATAGTTCGTCCTTGCGGTACCGTTAGGCTTCCAAGTAGTTGCCGTGAACGGTTTGTCCGAGTTCTTTGATGATTCGTCCTGTAACATTAACAAGGGCAGGGGAGGATTCAGGGGGGGGGGGTCGACCCTCAGCTACATAATTTTTTGTGTAAATCAGTACTTTTATGAGAAAAGTTTCTCGGCCGTGTGCTTTATCCTTTATCGTCAGATGTGGGACAGGATGGGCACTCACAGCACGGAGATAATGATATAGACATTATGTGATATCACAATTAATGCTTTGCATCCATGAAATTGAATGACAAAGTCATTGTATTAAATTCATAATAAAAATTGACATCAGACTAGGTTTTGAATTTCTCTGTTTAAAAAGCTCAATGTGTATGTATATACGCTAAAATGACGATAGAGACCATGCGGGAGCGGGGGGGGGGGGGGATACATTGTCTCAGGAACCTGGCAAACCCCTCCTGCAAAAATTCCTGGATCCGCCCGAAAAATCCCGATAATCTTTTTCGGTCAACAACGGGATCAGACACAGGGCATCCAGGCTAGGGAGCCAATATCTTACAAACCGGGCCAGTTCAATTTTCGTCAAGGTCGCTGAGATATAAATAAGGTTAGGACACGTGGTTGTTGGCGACATTGTATCTTAGGGTTAGGGTAAGCATTAAGGTTAGGTCCAGGTTCAGGGTTGGGATTGTCGCTAGCCTGTTTACATCTTGAAGTTGGCCTTATAAATTAGATCTAACCCCAGTGTAAATGAAATGAAATTGGTTTTAACGTCCTACTGTTCTGCTCCGACTGGGCTAATGAAGACGGTAACCCCCGTGTAACCCAAGCGATTCGCACTAGAGCTGGGAGAGAATGCGATCGTATAGATAATAGTAGGTTGACCAAATATAAACAAACCAGTGCGTTTTATGGGACTTGGGGACCCTTTTATAGTACTGGGGGCCCCTCCACTGGACTTGTGGGCCCTGCCTCATGGGTTTCATATCATTCGATGTTTTCTTTCAGTTTTATTGTTTGAGATTTTTACAAAGAAATTTGGGTCGGAGGATGGCGCCTCGCTACTGCCTGGGCCATCCCAGGGCCAAAATCGACTATAATGGGCAATTTCGTACTCAGTAAGAAGTACTCTTTCATTTAAAATTGGTGCCTAGAATGTACGCGTATAACCCATTTTGGGGGTCATTCTAGGGGTCACCAGGCCAGTGCAGACGCCTATTTCTGGACATCCCTGTTCAGTATGTCCATGGCTATATGGTCAGATATTGGTATACTATGTTCGCCTAGGTCCAACTCTCTTGGCTATCGGTCTATCAGATAAGCAATGCAATGCGCCGAAAAATACAGTCCTCTTATTTGAATTCCAACCGATTTTTTTATTACCCTATCAACATGCACACAGGACCATCGAAAAGATTAGACACATTTTTTGTCCGTCTAGTAGGTGTCCTACCCACACAATCCCAGTGGCTCCTATTAATAAAATACAAACTCTAGTTGTTTTTTTTAATAACATAATTTTATTTTGTCACTGTTTAGTGTTTTAATCTTGTAATAATACAATAATTACTATTATTTTACACGAGATGTACAACCTGTGAGTGAAACAAACACACTGTAAACACTGTGTACACAAGTGGTGAACATTAGTTGTGTACACTAGTGGTGAACACCAGCTGTGTACACAAGTGGTAAACATTCGTTGTGTACTCAAGTGGTGAACATTAGTTGTGTACACTTGTGGTGAACACCAGTTGTGTACACTTGTGGTGAACACCAGTGGTGAACGACATCTGTGAACACCAGTGGTGAATGACATCTGTGAACACCAGTTGTGTACACTAGTGGTGAACATCATCTGTGAACACCAGTGGTAAACACTAGTGGTGAACACCAAATGTGAACACTAGTTATGTAAACAAATTTGTTAAATATATTAACAGTCCATCACGACAAACTTCAATATAATAACATATATGATCCGAATCAATAAAACAAGAATACATAGGAACTGGTGTGCTCAGTTCATTTTACCTGGGATAAAGATGAACTTTATATAATGTTGATGACATGAAGTGAAATAGGGTTTAACATCCTACTGTTCAGCCTTACCAAGGCTAATGGTAGATTATTCAATGTATTTATAGAGCACCTGTTAAAATCCAACCATATATCATATCTTGTCTGGTCTATTACACTCTTAGCTGATGCCCTGACGACAAGATACAATGTGCTGCCTGTTACATTAACATAGCCTCCGACACCCAGTGTTGATTATGTCTAATATCTAACTTTAATACAAGTTAACGATACATTAGTTAACAGTTTTATAAAGAGTTGGCCATTCTTTCTATAATAATTCAAAAATAGATGATTAAAAAAAAGAAAATGCTGAAAACTTTAGTCAAATTACTTTGTTCTGAACGTAATTGTCACAGTTGGAAGTTTGGACTAGAAATGACATTAATTGTGTCTGCACTGTCTATGAGAATTGGCAAACGTTTGATATTCTCGATTATCAAGTAACATGCTCAATGGCTATGGTAGCCTCGCTTGGCAGGCCTTTCATCACCAGTTTCCGGTAGTGACATCAGCGACTAACGGTAAACGTTAGCTTGGTCCGCCATTTTACACTTTCCGGTAGTGACATCAGCGACTAACGGTAAACGTTAGCTTGGTCTGCCATTTTACAGTTTCCAGTAGTGACTAATGGTAAACGTTAGCTTGGTCCGCCATTTTAATTTTAGTTAGTTAGTTAGTTGTTAGTTGTGTTTTACGTCCGCTTCCACCGAGGTGATATCGCAGACAATTTTAATTTTAAATGGACGACTGTTTAAATCCAAACTGTATCCAAGCGATCCGTGTGTCTACAGAGTTGATTTTAAGCTTGTCGTGTAAATAAATGTCTAATTAATAATTTATATAACATCTGAGGCCTAAAGAAAGACTTGCAATAGACAGATTTAGCTCTTGCATAATGCATGGAATCCGATTCAAGAGAAACAAATAATGGCTGTATATAATATATTATATTGTGAACAATGTATGATATATATTTGTGTGGGAGGAGATAAATACAACTTTAATACAGAAATGCATTTGAAAGATGACAAGGTGAATAGAATACAAACAAAATTAAAAAATTTCTTGCATCTCGGCAGGGTATCCCATAATAATAAACAACATAATAATATACTTCTAGAATTTTCTTAATCTATATATTTGCGTATCAACTTCTATATTCGCGTATCAACTTCTATATTCAGTCTATTTGCGTCAATTCTATTCACTGGTCACCAAAGACCATATGCTATCTATTTAGAAGATATTCAATCTTATGTAACTATACATGTACATACTCTATTAACTGGGGGACTTATTCACAAAATTTCAAACTAAAATAGTTTAAGAATCCAGCCATTTCATTGGCTTAAAGCTAAAAATTATCAGTTAGATTTTAAACTTCAGCCAATGAAAAGAGTGCTTAGTCGTTTAAATATTTTAGTTATCATGAATAAGGGTACAGTTCACCAAAAACCATTGTACATAGTAAAGCATAATTTCTTGTCAAGATAGGTTGCCAGGCAACGAGACACAGATTTCATAATGTAAAACTAGGTTGCCAGACAACAAAACATAGACATCATAATGTAAAGATAGGTTGCCAGGCAACGAGACATACAGATTTCATAATGTAAAACTAGGTTGCCAGACAACGAAACATACACATCATAATGTAAAGATAGGTTGCCAGGCAACGAGACATACAGATTTCATAATGTAAAAACTAACACAGTACATGCACCTTAATCTAAATATTTGCGTATTGGATAATTTATATATTTGGTATCAGTTTCTATATTAGTGCTTTGGAAACTACACACATGCATCAATTCTATTAATTACTCATCAAAAATCATCAAAGTAGGGCATCATTCCTCTCACATACAGATGATTTCATAGTTTAAATACTAAAACAACACATGATGAAAAACTAAATCTATGTATTTGTCACATATCTATTTCTGTACTCGGACTCCATGGTAACCCGTTCCAAGTAAGCTGAAAGCACACTTTGTTATGTCTATTCTGTACCTATCAGATCAAGCCAAACGATAAAACAATGCTGCCATTTTTTTAAGAAGAAGAGAAAAAAAAAGAATTCGCAATGCAACTGTATCAAAAGTCCAAAATCTAGTTCATTTTAGCTTTAAGTCCAAAATATAGATCCTTTCAACAATAACTCAAAAACATGTTTTTCTTAAAACTTAAATCAAAAACATAGTTCCTATTAGTCTAAGTCCAAAACATAGTTCATTTGAGCTGTAAGTCCCAAATATAGTCTCCTTTAGCTGTAAGTCCAATATATAGTTCCTTTCAGCAATAAGTAAAAAAAAAAAAAAAAAAAAAAAATAGTTTGTTTTACCTAGAAGTCCAAAATATAGTTACTTTTAATAATAAGTCAAATTATAGTTTCTTTCAGCAATAAGTCCAAAATATAGTTTCTTTCAACAATAACTAAAAAATATAGTACCTTTCAAGTCCAAAATATAGTTCCTTTTAGCTATAGGCTCAGTTCTGTTATTCAGCCATGTACATGTGTGAAAGATGGCCCTTATTAAATTCTAACATTTTAAACATACACTATTTAATATAAAACATATGCCCTGAGTCGCTACATGTATATTTATCGTCCCATTTAACAACCACCTTAGACGAGAGAACGAAAACTTGCTTAAAGCCATTATGTCCCCACCCTCTTTTGTTTATATTTGCCATTAGCTGAGAGCAAAATACATACCAGATATCAAAAACTTCAAACCCAGCTAATCGGTAGTTTCGTAGTTAAAAACAAACATGGGCTGCATTTTCAAGGGGGAAGAGTGAGTGAGAGAAATGGGGTTTAACGTCCACTTGACACAAACTAGGTCATTTTGGGACTAACATATAGTTCAATTTTATATCAATAATTTGCATGTGCATAGGGTTCTTTAGCAGTGGGAGGAAACCGAACGACCTAGAGATAACCCACGAGGTTGGACAGGCGACCTTACTATTTGTCACATACAAGCAGGGAATCAAAACCACGCCACTTGACTCAATGACAGACCTTGAGGTTTCACTCTCACGCATTAAACCACTAGACCCCCCCCCCCCCCCTCCAAAAAAAACCCAACATTTTCAAAGCAATACGTACTCGGATGTTTCGGACACATGGTCAACCCTATAAATAAGGCATGTCACAGACAATGTCCGGCACAGATTCAGGCTTTGTCAGGGTACAAAATCTCTGGTGCCTGTCATTTTGTCCGGCATGATTTGTTTTTGTTTTTGATATCTTTAATATCTGTCCAGCACAAAGTTCAAAATGTCCGGTATCAGCGGTATTTACCCAAACCCACCATTATTTTAACTCATATAATAATAATTTATATCAATATTTGACAATATACCGTTCTTTATGCCAAATTGTCTTTTTACTCTGTATTTGTTTAAAAAAATGACAGATTTATGAAAGAAAGAAACACAGTAGGAGTGTACGAGTTGTCAACATAACTACGTCATGATCTTAATTTACAAATTGTCAAACATAATTCAAAATACATTAATAACATATATATAAATTAAATATGGCACTATTAATATATTGCTACTTAAAGCAAGGCACTATAGATAGAAAACTGGCTTCAATTCAAACTAATTCTTATCCTTTGAAAGAAACCTCTAAATTTACTAGACGGTCAGTTTCTTGTGTATCATTACAATTAGCTTTATGTCCCCAGTTTTTGATCAGCACTATCTCGATTTATGTAGAAATCAACTAAAAAGTCTTCTTATTTGAAACTAGAAGTAATTAACGGAAATATTGGAAATTCAATAGGCTTCTTAGTTTCACTACTAATTCAAAAATATAAATATTCGGATCATGATTTATGTCGTGGAAATCAATAGGCTTCTTCATCTCATTAACATTAATATTTTTAATTTCTTTGAAATAATTATTTTTATTGCATGTACGTTGACTGGCAGTAACAGCTCTGGGCTAAACTTTTTCGATATGAAAAGTATTAAATTCCCGGTTTTAATTTCCGTGTTATGAAATTATAATTCTTATAAATAAATCTATGTAAAATTTTGATCAAGAGAACAAGTATTGAAATCTGAAAATAAAACCTTAAATTTGATCAAATTGAATGACTTTTGACAAAGGGAGAGAGAAACGGGGTTTAACGTCAACTCGACACAAACTAGGTCATTTTGGGACTAACACATGGTTCAATTTTATTCTAATAATTTACTTGCGCGTAGGGCTCTTTAGCAGTGTGAGGAAACCAGACGACCCAGAAAAAATCCACGAGGTTGGACAGGCGACCCTACTCCTTATCACGTACAACCACGGAATCGAAACCATGCCAGATGACTCAATGACAGACCTTACAATACTGCGCGCCCATGCTAACCATTTGGCCATCTCCCCCCCCCCCCTCTCCTTTTGACAAAGGATTAAATCTGATCTATAATTAATGATATACAAGATTATTTGGTCTATTCCCATACATTTGTTCCAGAAATACCGGTAATAGAAACATTTGTTCCATTCAGTAAGACTTTAAGCACACAAAGGTCCTAATAGAAATACCAGTAATAGAAACTACGCAAAACAAATCAAAAAGCAAATCAAAAAGCGAAAAAAAACCCCAACAAACCAAAAACAGAATTAGAAAATTTTAGAACAGTAAATAACTTAAATATTTTAAAGTCCTAGCCACAGTTCACAAAGTATTACTCAAAATTGTTCGCCTTATTTTAACTAAAATATAGCCCTTTATAAAACTTTTGTTGTTTTAATGTATCAAATACATCAATAAGAAACTATGTGCAAATTTTTGTGTTTTTGGATCAAAGATATTTCTTATAAACAGTGATTGAAAGTTGAGTAAATTCTTAACTTACAATTTGAGAATGCTTTGTGATCTTGGGACCTGGATGTGTCATTTTAAGTAATCTCTAACAGATATACAAGCCCTGTTCAGTATTTACAAACAAAGATATGGTCAATTGAAATTTCATCCATCTATGCTGTTCGCTATGCAATAAGCCACCCGCCTATTTGTTGTCTACGATAATTTATTGATAGGTATGTTATAAATTTGATTGAATCAATCTGAGAGATTATCTAGCTTTGGTATTTTGATTTTGTTTTCTTAATTAAATAATGAGTTAGCGTGGTTTTAGGCGTGAGAAATATAACATCTTAGCTCTTAACTACAAATACAAATGATACATTGATACCTTAAAATGTTACATGTTAGAATCTCTAGTGATAAAAATAAAAATCTCTTGGCGGGGTTTCATGATTTAAAAAAAATATTTGAATGACGCAAAAGTCGCACTTGTCCTAGATAATAGATGACCATATCCACGGTTGTCATGCTCAGGTCTAGCAACAGGTTGTCATGGTAACAGATGTCCAGAAGGCCGTGGAATGTTCCATGATAACAGTCTGCTGACAACATGTTTGTGTTTGAATCTGAGGAGCTGTGGAAGAAACCCTTGAACTCTGTACCCTTAAAGAAATATACATGGGGTAGGTAATAATAAAGTTGGTATGGAATTTACAAACAAGCAACTGAATTCAGTCAAAGCAACAAACTGACAAACCGTTTCTAACTCAAAGACTCTTCCACAAAATCTTGAATTCTGTACCCTTAGGTTCCGCATATGGTTTAGGTATTCGACAACAGTCCCCGAAAAAACCCACCCCAAAACAATCAACTTGGATGATGTTATGAGCTTTGTACCTTATTTTGAAAATACACACAAAATATTTCCTTCATCTGGGAATCTTCATTATTGGATAATGATGCAAATATTTTTTTCATTTAGAAGAGGGATTTTCACATCTATTTTTCTACATAATGATGAGTAAATGATGATATTGTTCCATTCACACAGAGGAGGGGAGGGGGGAAGGAGGAAAAGAAAAACCCAAGTTTCAAAAAATTCACTAACAATTCTGTTCACATCACTCTAATATTATATTCTGATTGAATTTGAATATAAATTACTTATAAATATTAACAATATAGTTATCATTTCATAATAGCACAACACTTTATATATATATACAGTGCTAGGTCTTTCATAGTCATAACAAAACTTCTCTACTTTCGATTTCAGCTGTACTTTTACTTTAGTTATCTTACTTTCACTTTATATTATAAGCCTTCTTCAACGCTTCTATATCACTAGATGAAAACTCGGTAGAAGCGGATTTTTCAAGTTTTGCAAAAGCACTTGATATGTCTGAAAAAGAAAATAAAGTGAAATGAAATGGGGTTTAAGGTCCAACTTTGACTTGGCTAAGGAAGATGGGCGTACAGTGTGCTATAAGAGACATTTAGCCCGGACAACGACACCACGGCCTACTCTTATATCAAATTATAAATAATAATCATAAGTGAGTTCTTATATTTAAACCGCCTAAAGATCTTTTTCAAGAATTTTCGGATAATTCCTTTTTGTGAACATAAGAACCTCATTTTTTTGTCCCATCCAAACGACTATACATTTTCCCTTGCCAGGTCCTCCGTCCTATATCGCTAACAAGGGGGAACACACCGGAAAATCCAGATGAACTTTTTCGGCCAGCACTGGTGTCGAAGACACAGCACCCCCAGGGTAGCACTGCTTGGGAAAGTAAAATAGCACAACTACAAGATACTCATAACAAAACACAACATAAGGTATATATGGATATAACTACTTCTCTGTTATTTAATAACGACGTTTCGTAACACATACAGGTCTGAAAACGTGACCTGTGTATGTTACGAAACACTGTTATTAAATAATAGAGAAGTAGTTATATCCATATCGTCGGGAAATTAGCCAAATACACTTTTTTCGCATTTTTAAAATCTCCCAATTAATATACACATTTCTGTCTAAGCTGTGTATCTCTACGCCAATTAGAACTGTTCTGGGTATCATGTGTCCAAATGTTGTATTTTGATTTGTGGAAATTTGGAAATGCAAAATTTTCAATTTCTTAATCTTTAGAAATTCTTAGATACACCCTTTTGCCACTTCACCGACGATATATGCCTTGTGTTGTGTTTTGTTATGAATAGTTAACCGTGCTTGTAGATGTTGTTTAAAGAACTACAAGATACCCAAGTTATATAGAACTATATTAACCTTTTATATCTTCTGTTGACAGAAACATGGAAACTGTAGAAAACCTTGGTACAGTTGATAAATGATGCAACATTTTATAACCGAGATCATTTTCACCTGAAAGAGACATAAAATCATCAGGTTAATATACAAATAAAATTAAATGAAATGGAGATTAACATCCTACTTTTGTGCACCAACTGGGCTAATGAAGACAGGCTCGCACAACATGTTGTGTATCATGAGGGAAAATCTTAAGCAGACAGCAAAGTTACTGCCTAATCTCTGAGAACAATTTGGCTGCATTATCCCTAGGCAGTAGCAGACTTGCTTTTAAAAACGGACTTTAAGAGTTGAAGAACAGGCCATGCTGTTCAAGACATTTTTAACTTATCTGATTAACGTTTTGAAGGGGTGTGTGGTACCAATTTACCTTTAGAAGGGGTGTACGGTACCAATTTACCTTTAGAAGGGGTGTATGGTACCAATTTACCTTTAGAAGGGGTGTACTGTACCAATTTACCTTTAGAAGGGGTGTACGGTACCAATTTACTTTAGAAGGGGTGTGTGGTACCAATTTACCTTTAGAAGGGGTGTATGGTACCAATTTACCTTTAGAAGGGGTGTACGGTACCAATTTACCTTTAGAAGGGGTGTATGGTACCAATTTACCTTTAGAAGGGGGTGTACTGTGCCAATTTCCCTTTAGAAGGGGTGTACGGTGCCAATTTACCTTTAGAAGGGGTGTATGGTACCAATTTCCCTTTAGAAGGGGCGTATGGTGCCAATTTACCTTTAGAAGGGGTGTATGGTGCCAATTTACCTTTAGAAGGGGTGTATGGTGCCAATTTACCTCTAGAAGGGGTGTACGTTACTAATTCACCTTTAGAAGGGGTGTACGGTACCAATTTACCGTTAGAAGAGGTGTATGGTACCAATTTACCTTTAGAAGGGGTGTATGGTGCCAATTTACCTTTAGAAGGGGTGTACGGTACTAATTTACCTTTAGAAGGGGTGTATGGTACTAATTTACCTTTAGAAGGGGTGTACGGTATTGTAGGTCCAATAAATATTAACAAAACGCACACATCCATGACTTATATATTTTTCCATAACAAATCAGTCAGTTTACAGCAACGACCCACTATCTTCCAAATGAAAATATATCAGCCCTTTCACTTATTTATCGGCACTGGGCTGACATGAATCTTAAACACTGGTGTACGGCACAACCTTACCGTTTTCCAACTGCCAAGGGATCTTTTATGTGCACACAAGACCAGTTTTTCGTCCAATCCAAACAAACAAGTATGCTACGAACTTACCTTTTGAGACAATGTCTTTGTGAATACATTTTAACATCGTAGTCAACATAGGACCTTCTAATTTATTAGTTAACACTGAAATATATATACCAAATATTCATAACATCACTAGAATCAACAAAAAGTTTAGAATCTGTTTTAATATAACCTTAATGTTAGGGAGGAATGAAATGGGGTTTAACGTCCTACAATCTGGTTAAAACACAGATCCTATTTCGTTTTATTTTTTATAGTCCAAAATTCGTTTTACTTGTCTTTACTACACTAGGATCTGGAAGAGTTGTTATTTAACTTGTGTTCTAAATGGTGTCGGAGATAAGCCAATGAAACGGTCTGTTACGGCGAGCTTTAGGCTTGTTTTGCATGGAACTGTGGGTAATCCACTAGTAACATCAATGCTGATTGGTTAATCAAATGTCTGACATCATAGGGTCATAAGTCGGTCTTTTGACCCCTGACGTGACTTATCGCTATAACCGGTCAGATCTTCATGTAGTGTAGGCCATCGAAAGTATAAAAAACGAAACGAAACGAAATATAGATCTGTATTTAATCAGATTGAATGTCCTACTGTTCTGCTCCGACAGGGCTAATGAAGATAGACAGGTATACGCCATACAGTGTGCTAATGAAGATAGACAGGTATACGCCATACAGTGTGCTATGAGGGAAAGTTGCCAGGACAGCGGCACTATGACCTACTCTTAGATCGAATTCCAACTGTCAAGGAATCTTTAACGTGCATGCCAATGTGTACACAGGACCTCAGTTTTTCGTCTCATCCGAATGACTAGACAGTTGTCCTTGTTAGGTCCTCCGTCCTGGGAGGAATGAATAAATGAAATGGGATTCAAATCCTACTTTTCTGCTGCATCCATGCAGGAGGCGAGGGTTGCATCCATGCAGGAGGCGAGGGTTGCATCTGCGCAGGAGGCGAGGGTTGCATCCGTGCAGGAGGCGAGGGTTGCATCCGTGCAGGAGGTGAGGGTTGCATCCGTGCAGGAGGCGAGGGTTGCATCCGTGCAGGAAGCGAGGGTTGCATCTGTGCAGGAAGCGAGGGTTGCATCCGTGCAGGAGGCGAGGGTTGCCTAGTGGTCAATTGTGTTTATGTGAAATATAAGGTCTGTGATTGAGTCATTGTGAGAGAGATACACTGGGGTTAACATCCACTCAACACAAACATTTTGGAACTAAAATACGGTTCAATTTTATTTTGATAATGCACTTGAGCATAGCAGTCTTTAGCAGTGGGGGAAAACCGGAGGACCTGGAAAAAACCCACAGGGTTGAACAGACGACCCTACTCCTTGTCATGCACAAGCGGGGAGTTGAACCCACACCACTTGACTCAATGATAGACCTTGTGATTTAACACGTACACTTTAAACCAAATCGGCCACCCAAATTATATCTAAAAGAGACATGAGAGATAATAGTTGCCACATCGATTGTTCGATAGTTTTCAAATTTTTAATTATTGGAATGGTTTTGAAGTACAGTAGAATCTGCATTAAGCAGCCACCCAAGGGAATTTTCACAACTGACCGCTTAACGGGAGTGGCCTCTTAATAAAATCTCGTTGCTTTTTGTGCCGACATAAATTAAATATTACGCTTGGATGCATTGGAAGCGGTAAATTTGGCCGTCGCTGAATCTTGCGCCGAACGAAAATTCTTTACTCAAATCTGTAAACTTGTCATTTTGTACCAACCTTCGATACTACTGTCTACCATTGTGATGCATTCGATAATATTTATCCATTTTTGTGAAGAAAATTGATGAATTCATTTTATTTTATCAAAAAAGCACATGAACAAAAAACATCGCTAATTTTATCACCTATTTACAGGGGGTGTAACTCTGTATGTAATGTAGTGACCGCTGGCGACGTTAGAGGAGTGACCGTTGAATAAAGAGATGAAACAACAGAATTTCTACGGGGGGAATTTATCGTGACCGCTTACAAGGAGATGTCGCTGAATAGGAGTGGCTGCTCATACAGATTCTACTGTATTGTCAGATTTCTAGAAGTTGTAAATCTTTCGAATAAAGCACATTTCCCATATATTTGTATATTTTTTAAAATGAAATGGCATTTAATGTCCAACTATTCTGCCTCAACTAGTCTACTCAAGATGAGCATATGGCTGCCATGTACTATGAGAATTATTTGGCCTAGACAGCGGTACGACGGTATACTTTTATTTTGAATTCTAATTGTCAAGGATTATCTTCTGTACATGTCAACAGGTAACGGGAGAGAGAGAGAGAGAAATGGGGTTTAACGTCCACTCGACACAAACTAGGTTATTTCGGGACGAACATTTGGTTTAATTTTATTTACATAAATCGCTTGCGCGTAGGGGTCTTTAGCAGTGGGAGGAAACCGGAGGACCCGGAGAAAACCCACGAGGTTGGAAACAGGTAACGGACCCTTGTTTTGTTGGTGTCAACTGAAGAACTAGACATTGCAGGGACCAATCTAATTAAAATACACATCTATATTTCGTTTTATTTTTTTATACTTTCGATGGCCAACACTACATGAAGATCTGTTCAGTTGTAGTTAAAGGTCACGTCAGAGGTTGTATGAGCAGCTTTTCACCCTATGAAGTCAGACATTGATTAATCAATCAGTATTGATATTCTAGTGGTTTACCCACAGCTCCATGCATCGCACGCCAAGAAGTCGAAGTAACAAATGGTTTCATTGGCTAATCCCTCAATTCAACCAGAACGCAGGTTATATAACAAGTCTTCCAGATCATAGTGTTTGAAAGACAAGTAAAACGAAATTTTGAACTATAAAAAACGAAACGAAATAGGATCTGTGTTTTAATCAAATTGGTCACTGAGCAACAATGGCTCTGGTTTCTTTTAGAATATAACTCCTAGTTCATTCAATACAAAATGGATGGTTGGGTGGAATTGTGGGACATATCTATATTTACCTTTAGGTAATTCTTGTGGAGGCACTTGTCGTAAAAGATCGGTGTAGGGCTCAGATTGTTTTGATGATTTCAATGAGTTCCAGGCCGTCATAAATTCATATGGTGTGGCTTTTATCTTTTTCGGATCGATGGATGACGTTTGCATCTGACCCATGACGGGAGAACTTTCTTTCGATCCCTGTTTCTGTTTCTTCTTCTTGGTGGATTTTGACTGAGCAGCACTATCAGTGGGGGATTGAGCATCTGTTTCCGTCTTAGGGGAAGCCTCTGATTCTGACGATTTTTTGGAATCCGCCTTTGACTTTTTTGAGGATTTTGACTCTGTTTCTGACCCATTTTTGCTATCTTTTTTCAACGATTTTGAGTCAGATTTCTGTGATTCGGATGACGTCCGTTCCTTTTTCGTTGCTTTTCCATCTGTTTTCGTCACTTCAGCTTCTTCCTCTTCTACTACTGTTTCGCCAGTTTTCTTTGCTTTCGCTTTTGCTCGTCTTTTCGCCGACTTCGATAATGGTGCCTCGGGCTGCTTCGGTTCTAACCAATCCAAATCTTCTTGTATCTTCTGCATCTCGTCCTCTTTTGACACAACAGGTGATTTTGCTGATGATTTATTTACTGTTGTCTGCAGAGGTTCGTCGTTCTTGCCTTTGTTCTTTTTATTCTTAAACGTCCTTCCCGTATCTGTTGGTTCTTCCGATGACTTTCTAGAATCTCTCCCCGATGATGATTTCGCGCCTTCTGATCTGTTTGCCTTTGAAGATTTTTGAGTAGATTTTGATTCTGGCTTGGTATCTGGGACGGCTTCTTCTAAAACTTAAACAAACAAAAACAACAATATATGACCACATTTCAATGTGGGCGTATAAAAATAGAATAAAATTTGAAAGCTGCTGACTGCGTCTCAACAAAAAAAACTAATTCATTTCACGAATAACATATGATGCCATTTGCAATATTTCGCTTGAGCACAGTTGGAGAATACTGGAGAATCCAGACTAAATTTAACGATAAAATGGATAATCGAAACTTAGTCTCAGTTGTCCAGTACCATTACTATCATAATAAACAATCTACGCTGCATTTTCAAACAGTGCTAACTTCACACAGAATAAAGTAATTTGAATAATATTTTCAATATATTTTTTTTATAAAATTATTATAGCAAGAACAGCCGGCGTTTTATCTAAATGTTACATAATGCATTTTAATTAATATTTTCCATTTTTGGACGACAAAATTCTTTTTATCAAAATACCTTTTTTAACATCCGCTGTGATTTCTTCTATTGTACGTGGCTTCTTCTTCGCATTTGTCTGCTCTGCTGGGGGTGTATTTTCTTTTATAAAATTCAATTCCTATAAAAAACACAAGATATTTATAAATATCAATTCCTACAGAAATTTATAAATATCAATTTCTACAAAAATCCATAGGCAATGTAAGACCATTAAAAAAACAAATATTTTTGTTCTTGATGAAAAATGCCAGTCCAAACATGTTTAGTCCAAACATGACATCCATGCCTGGATGAAAACCTCAACTTGTCGTCTCATCGGTTCACTAATAGCCCGATCTATTAAATGGGCAAATGGGTCAATTCCCGATAAAGAGAAACCTCAACTTCAACACAATAACAGTATCCGGATCCAGAAATCTAATAAGAACTTCTGAAGACACCCGCCCCCCCCCCAAATCCCAATCTATTTCACTTACCTCTTTATATATTTTTCTAACAGCATCAAATTCTTTCTGAGCTGCTGTATTTTTGGGATCTAATTTAAGGACTTGCGAAAGATCCTGAAGACAATCTTTATAATGTTTTAACATCTAGAAAAAAATAAAATCAATCAGACTTAGAATGACATCGTTTTAAAACTTAACTTGACCTCGGTTTTATAATACCATCCAAATGCCTACCAGTTAGTCTCTCAAGCACCACCCCTGATCACGGAAGGCCCTGGCTGTCTGCCAACACTTCTCTCATTTCCAGGTTTCAAAAATTCGGTTCGTCCATCGAATGATTAGGCATATTTTCCTCAGAGTTATCCCCCCTCCCCTGCCAAGTGAACTCTGGGATGGGAAAATCCTAATAGTTCTCGACTTCCAGGAGTCTAGAATTTGGTTGGACCTTGCCTGTTTCGTCCATCGAATGATTAGGCATATTTTCCATATCAGCCTCACAGTTATTCCCCCCCCCCCCCCATGTCAAGTGAATTCTGGGATTGGAAAATCTTAATGGTTCTTCCCTGTTTTATGTAAATATAGGCGATTGATACTGAATAGCACGGCACGGGTACAGCCATTAACTGGAAGAGAGACATCGAGACAGAAATGAAGTTTAACATCCACTTGACACAGACTAGGTCATTTCAGGACTAACACATGGTTCATTTTATTTCAATAATTACCTTGCGCATAGGGGTCTATAGCAGTGGCGGGAAACCGGAGGACCTGGAGAAAACACATGAGGCTGGACAGGTGACCCTATTCCTTGTCCTGTACAATCGGGGAATCGAAACCACGTCAGCTGGCTCAATGACTGACGTTATGATACAGCGTACACGCGCTAACTATTCAGCCATCCAACCCCCCCACAGACAACAGTCACAAATATAAGTATAGATTCAACACAAACCTTATTTGCCAGAGCTCTTCTATATAGAGCTTTACAATTTGTACTATCGAGTTCTATCGCTCTATCACAATCCCTAGCAGCTTCCGCAGGCTGAAATAATAACATTTATAAATCAATCAATTTAAATTTGAAAACAAGTTACAACAATTTCTACATATTGTTCTTGGCATTTTCAAAATTGGAAGAGTGCTCTTCACGTATTACGTGGAAAATTTGGATATTATGAGGCTAGATTTTGTCAGGATAACACTATTTCTGCCTACTTCAAATTCCAACCAATCTGTACACTACACTAGATTTCATAATCTGGCCCCAAGTTCACAAAACATTCTCAAACTTAAGTTAAGAATTTACTCAAAATTGTCCGCCTTATTTGAACTAAAACATAGCCCTACATAAAATTTTTGTTGTTTTATTGTATCAAAGACATTAATAAGAAACTATCAAAGATATTTCTATCAAAGATATTTCTCATAAACAGTGATTGAAAGTTAAGTAAATTCTTAATATAAATTTGAGAATGGTTTGTAAACTCTGGGCCTAGTTTCATCTGAAGACAAGAACATATCGTTCTGTACAAGATATATTAAATATTATCTATATATTCACTAGAACTAACCTGATTTAGTTTGAGGTAACAATGAGCTCTATTGGTATAACCCACAGGATTATCTGGACACTGTTTTATACATATATTATAACATTCAACAGCTTTTATAAACTCACTCTATAAAATAATAACATATTTATTATAACATTCAACAGCTCATATATATTATAACATTCAACAGCTTTTATAAACTCGCTCTATAAAATAATAACACATTTATTATAACATTCAACAGCTTTTATAAACTCGCTCTATAAAATAATAACACATTTATTATAACATTCAACAGCTTTTATAAACTCGCTCTATAAAATAATAACACATTTATTATAACATTCAACAGCTTTTATAAACTCGTTCTATAAAATAATAACACATTTATCATAACATGAAATGAAATGAAATAGGGTTTTAAGTCCTACCGGCCTCTCTGACTGGGCTAATGAAGACTGGCATACACCATACAGGGTGCTATGAGGGAAATTTTGCCAGGGCAATGGCACTATGACCTACTCTTCTATCTAATTCCAACTGCCAAGGGATTTTTTACATGCATGTCAATGTGTACATGGGACCTCAGTTTTCCGTCTCATCCAAACGATTAGACAGCTGTCCTTGTCAGGCCCTCCCCGTGTGTCAATTTGGAACACTCTGTACTCAAAATCGATACCCTCCCCCCTCCATTATATATCTAAAATTATATCACCAATTATATATGAGAAAATGCAACTGTTTAACTGTTTTTAAAAATTAAAAAAATTTGCAATAAGAACCTTTTGAACGTGACTATTGCCTAACTTTTTGCATTCTTCAAATTCTAGATCGGGATTAGGTAGTTCCTCTGGTGGTGGACTAGATTCGCTGGGGAGAACAGACGGGGAACTTGTAGTGCCATCTAGAATTATCTCTGGTATTTCCCAGGATAAAGCTGTGACCATGGGAGGTAACTTTTCCCTCCAAGTTGGACCGTCTAATTGTTGTAATATATTTTGACACCTGAAAATAAAAAGATGTTTATAAAGACAGGTTGTCGAAACAGCAACTCAGTCGTCCCAGGACTCCATAAGTTGTCAACAGTTTTTTTTTATCTTTTGTAGGTAATCAACACAAACTAGGTCAGTTCAGGACTAACACATGGTAAAATTTTATTCCAATAATTCACTTGTGCGTAGGGGTCTATACCAGTAGCAGGAAACCAGAGGACCCGGAGAAAATCCATGAGGTTGGACAAGCGACCCTACTACTTGTCACGTACAAGCGAGGATTCGAAACCACGCCAGTTGTCTCAATGACAGACCTTATAATACAGCGCGCACGTGCTAACCACTCGGCCATCCACCCTCCCTGATATATTTAGATTTCAATGGTTTCTGCCAAGCCGTTTAACAGAAGGGGATGTATTTTTAACAGCGTGTTGTGTTGCACATACTGACTCTAGTGAGTTAAACAAGGTCTTATTTTCTCACTAAAATGTTCCTTTACATTGTACAGGTGTTCACAGGGACTGACACAAGACCATTTAGAAGTAAAAAGTTTGCCCAGTAACATTGAATGGGGCCTATTTTAGTTTCGACCAGGATTCAATATGATGGATACTGAACGTACAGGGCGAGTGTAATGAGACCAACGTTCAGAGCTGAACTAGGGTATATCCATGATCTGGAAGTATCATAGCTCTGAAACTGGAAATGGTAGGCGAATGTCACAAGGCCTACCGATCCAAGCTACCCCTATACACCAAATTTCAGCCTCGGGAACAGCCCTAGTATAGCTGCCAACAGACAGACAAATGACAGTTACAAATATTAATAAAAGATATTCACCTGGATGCACCTGATAGAGCTAAGACTACTGATGAGTCTATACTTAATATATGTTTATAATCTACATAGGCTTGACTATATCTGAAAAAAAATATACAGTGTATTCATAAAAACTTATATCGAGTATGTTGATGTATCACGATTCACATTCTCACAATTAAGTATTGAATCGTTAGACGCTGAATCGATGTATCCTGATTTTTTTCATGTTTTTTGTTGCTTCAGTAAGTACCCTGTCGCTTTTCATTATCCACATCACACATTATCCATAGGTACACATTATTTGATCCACATTAATATTGTTACATAAATCACTTTTATTTCTTTGACATCCGCAGGACTAAAAATATCAACTATTCATTTATCCTGTTTTCTTGGTAAATACTGCCTTGATTATAAATCGTGATACAAATCGAATCGTAGCACCTGAATTGCAATTCGTACCGTATTGTGACTACAGTAGCAATACGCAGCAGATACCCCTGATAATAAGTTGGAATTAGGCCTTAATAATTCTGAGATATATCTTGGCTCATTTTGGGATTTGAACGTGGGATATTCTAGACAAGAGTACACTACCCTGGCGACCCCCTAATTCTAGCCAAGAGTACACTACCCTAACTGTTTTATTACCCTGGCGACCCCCTAATTCTAGCCAAGAGTACACTACTCTAACGTTATCAAAGATGAGTTTCATATCCAAGATGAGATTAATATTATCTCATAAACATGCGTTAATCCATAATGAGTTTTATATTAACATTGTAAACATGCGTTAATCCATGATGAGTTTTATATCAACATTGTAAACTTACATTAATCCAAGATGAGTTTAATATTAACATTGTAAACTTAAGTTGATAAATAAATCTGTTAATTACATAACACCTTTTGAGAAACTAAACAATTATAAACCCAACACTCATTAAATAAGCCCCAAGGAAGAGTGGCACCGCCCTGCTATTCAACCGGACAGAATGACCAGACCAATACAAACGACCAAATTACTATATATATGTACATAATATATGTTTCCGTTCACTCTGTCTGATCTGTCATAATGTTTACATGTCTGTCCCAATGTTCGACCACATTTATGTCTGTTTTGTAAAAGTCCACTTTCACCTACTAATTCATGTCTCTTGCTGTTACCTATTGTCTTTTGTACATATATACAAAAACCTAATCATCCTATTTTCCACTAAACACATTGTAAATTATTGCACCTTGTACAAATAACATGTTATTGTCTGCGATATCACCTCGGTGGAAGCGGACGTAAAATACAACTAACAAACAACAACATATCTAATCTAGACAGACCATTTAAACTAGTTGACAGTAGGAACCCAATATTTTTTGCCATAATTCTCAACAAATTTACCTATAATGGTTTTAAACTAAACATTAAATACAGAAACTACCCCTAAAACTACAGGATACCTGAGATGTAGTGACGTAGATGAGTTTTATATAAACTTGCCAACTTACTTTTCTAAATGTTCACATGCTGCCGCCCGCCTGAGTAATGGTTTAACCATATGAGGAATGATATCCAGAGATCGTTGACAATCAGTAATAGCCGCTTTACAATGACCTGTCTTCAGATAACACGCTGCACGATTACTGTACATTAATGATAAATTCACTAGTTGATGGATCACATCTATAAATAGAACAAAAGATGGGGTACACATGGATCTCATCTATAAATAGATTTATATCATAGGAGAGAGAGAGAGAGAGAGAGAGAGAGAGAGAGAGATGGCACCTGATAATCTATGTCTGACAAAGTCTATGACAGATGCCTTATGTCATAAACATATCCCAAAAGACAAGTAGGAGATTTTATTTATCACCCAACCCTTTCTTACGCCCACTAATAAGTAAATATAATTCTTTGGTATAGATTTAATAAATTTCATTACATTATGGTGTAGTGATACTGCTAAAGTCATCCAATGATTTCCACATTGAAAACATGAATTATTTGTCAATTTAAATCAACACTGATGTTGTGATCTTATCGATGAAAGCATGTGCTTCTGATATCCAATATTTATTGTTTCACAATGTCAATCCTTCAGGTACCACAGAATATACTTTTAAACATACATTATGCAAGAGCTAAATCTGATTATTGCAAGTCTTAATTTAGGCTTCAGATGTTATAGAAATTATAAATTAGATCTTTATTTAAACAACAAGACCAAAATCAACTCTGTAGACCCACGGATGGCTCGGCTACAGCTCGGATTTAAATAGGATTTCACTAATTGATTAAATCAGATAAGGGGTAACCTGATGAAAATACGTCAGTTAGATCGAGGCTAAATGATAGAGTGTACTTAGCGAGGCCGCTGTAAAGCGTTTCCATATGCCATTGAAAACTTTACTTGATAATCGAGATATGTAGGTGGAGTTAACGCCTGTCAATCAAACGTTCGGCGAAGGTGAAGACACATTTCGCTACCATTTCTAGGCAAATATTACAACGATGATAACTATGTTCAGAATAAAGTAATTTGACTGAATTTTTCAATATATTCTTCTTTCATCATCTTCTTTTGAACTGTTATAGCAAGAATGGCCAACTCTCTATAAATATCTCCCATAATGTATCTTTAAGACAAAATAAACATTTTACCATTGGTACACGAATCGTGTACCATAATGTGTTTCAGCACTATTTGTAATAAGGGACTCGAAGAACGAGGCTAGACATAATCCACAAGTCATGTCAAACGGTGATGCCATATTCCTATCTGGAGATCATGTGCACTAAATACTATCTGTGTAGACTGGAGTACCCAGACGCTAGAGATTGCCATCCGATTGAGACTTCTGGCGTATTTTGCTGAACATAACTGATTTGAAATTAGAGTAAAAACGGAAACGATTGAATGTAAATCGGTTTATATACATTCATATTACATTATTATATGCGTTGCGACCCATTTGTATCAACAATTTCTAGGTCCCAAATATTAGCAATTTAGCTCCTTTAAGGGGAGTTTTGTAATTGTTTATGGTAATTGAGAACTTTTCTCCAACAATATTACTGGATCCAAAAAGTAGTTCCAGTTTAATAAAAAAAAGTAGATCGTTTTTAATTGACCACAATCGATATCTATTGTAGAATGTGTTATTGGGTGATAAAGATATATATCTGTACAATCAGAGTTACCTACCTTTTTCTAGTTCGTCTATGAGATGTGTATATCTTAATATTGCTTTTGGGTATTGACCAGTTCTAAACAACGCACTACCCTCTTCCTTAACAGCGACCATATTGGGCGGCAACTTCTCTTGTTTAAATACCGTACGTCTAGAATAAGCGCCCTCTGCTTGTGGAAATGTTTCAGCTGGTTTGGTTTCCACCTTAACTTCTGCTTGTGTTTCTGGAGACACCCAATCGTCCTTTTCGTCATCTGAATCAGATGACACCGATTGTTGTCGTGGAGACATAGTTTTCGGCCTGGCACCAGTTTTGGCCCAATCCTCTTTTTCTTGCTTTTGGATGTCTTCTTGTTTTACAGATTCGACTTTTGTAGACGTTGTGTCAGCGTTTTCGTCTTCGTCTGTTATTTCTGTAATTGTCAAACCTGAAGGTTTTTCAACTTCAATTTCTTCTTCACCTTCTGAGTCTCTCGAATTATTTGTAAATCCTGGAGGTTTCTCCGGAAGGGTCTCGGTGTTAACAATACCCATGCCCATCGCATTAAGGTCGATATCAGAGTTTATATTTACGCAGTTTTCAATTTCATCGAGAGACCAAATGTCTTTTTCTGGCTTTTTTTTGTTGGTCTCTACCTTCGCTTCTACGACCTTTTGAGCAGTTCCCGTGTTCTTTTTCGCAGGATCCTCATGCAGGCCATTTTGTTTATGAACGGGAATTTCTTCTATTTTAGTTTTAGCGTCCACTGCGTTGCTTTCTGGAGTTGTTCCGTTGACGTGATTAACCTCGTCATCCGAACCTTCCGTTTCTTCGATGACCATTCTCCGCCCCTTTACTTTCCTTTCCTTCTTCTGATTCTCTGCCTGTTTACGAAGATCAGCGCTTTCCTTCAGCAGGTCCTGAAATAAACAAAGATAGGTTGCCAGACAATGAAATATACACCCTCAGTAACAAAGTCGTGGAAGTGGTCAACAATGGTTGTCGTAGGTTTTCTTTGTCTTTTCTCTTTTGTCGGTAATGAGTGAGAGAGAGAGAAAGAGAGAGAGAGGGTAATGGGGTTTAACATCCTCGACAGAAACTAGGTTATTTCGGGACTAACATATGGTTCAATTTTATTTCAATAATTCGCTTGTGCATAGGGGTCTTTAGCAGTGGGAGGAAACCGAAGGATGCGGAGAAAACTCCGGAGGTTGGACAGACGACCCTACTCCTTGTGTCGTACAATGGGGAATCGAAACCACACCAGTTGACTCAATGACAGAACTTATGTCACAACGCGAACGCGCTAACCATTCGGCCATCCATCCCCACCGGGAAAGAAAGAATTTACAAGAATTATAAGAAATAATTAAAATTTGATTGGCTTCTAGTTGTTATATAAAACATGTTCCGTTAACAATGATAAATGTGTTTTAATTTCAAATCCTCAAGATTTTTAAAAAAAATCAAGGGTAAAAACTCTGGCAGTAATCCTCAGCTTCTTCATTTCAAAGATAAACACGGTGTGTAGAAATAAAGGCAATCGAAAAATAAATTGATAATAATGAGCATTTACAAACTTGCTCAAAATAATCAAGAGCATTAACTCTGGCAGTAATTATAATAAATGGTTAAAAATCAACGCACAATTCTCGGGGATGCCCTTTTACATTAGTCCGATTGGTGCAGCAAAATAGGATGTTGAACCCCATTTTGTTGCATGCATCCTTACACGGAAATTTAAATCCCACACAAAATGAAATGGGGTTTAACGTCCTACTGTTCTGCTTCGACTGGGCATACACCACCTTATATCAAATTCCAACTGCCAAGGGATATTTTACGTCCGTGACAATGTGTACACGGGGACCTCGTTTTTTTGTCCCATAAATCCGACACATAAAGTCTTACCTTAGCTCGTTTATTATTTTTATCCAGATTTGCTATATCATTGAGATCACGATCTGCTGATTCGACATCTTTCAGACCCAAGTACGCTGTACTTCTTCTTAATAACGCTGAAATATAAACACATAAAATTAACGGTCATAGATCTAACTCTGCCCATTGCAGGTCTTTCTTTCGGCATCGAATGTTTTATTGAGAGAGAGAGAAAGAGAGAGAAATGGGGTTTAATGTTTGCTCGACATAAACTATGTCATTTTGGGACTAACAAATGGTTCAATGTTTAGTTTTAAACCGTTGTTGGCAAATTGTTCAGATTTGTTGAGAATCACCAGAATTATTAGATTCCTATCATCGCATAGTTTAAAGTTACAATTTCATATTTTCTAAGAAAGTCAAAACATAATTATTTCTATGTCTTTTGTTCAATAGGTTGTCAACTCACTATTATACGATCATAGGTGTCATTCTCACACTTAAAACTCATTTACACCGGAAATAATAACACAATTACCTCCCAATTACCTCCCTTGTTTTCTATTCTCCACCATGGAGTAGCTATCCTCAGATGTTTGAATTTGAAGAGGAAAATGATATTTTTGCCAATTTCTCAACTGGCAATAGTGAATTATAGGATTAATAGGATTATTCTTTAACAAGGTAGAACTATTTATAGATACCATCTATTTTAAGGCTTTATTTTAATAAATTTTAAAAATATAACGTAAAAATATGAAATTGCAGCTTGAGTAATTAATTAATCTGTTGTAGTGAATCTTAAAGACTGAGTTGATAATAAATTTACCTTTGATATTGTCTGGTTCCTCATCTAACACTTCATCACAATCTTCCAAAGCTTCTTTCCATTTCTCCAATTTTAAATCTAATATTGGAATGAACAAAAACAATTTCAGAAAAAACTAATTGCTTTATTTGTACCCCTCAAACACCAAAACCTTAAAGATGATTATGTCAGATGCATTATGTAAGATTTAGATAAAGAGCTGACAGTTCTAGAAATAATAGTTTAAAAATAGATAATGTCAAAAGAATATGTTGAAAATTTCATTCAAATTACTTTATTACGGGCAAAGTTGGAAGACAGAGACTATCGTTAAATTTTCAAATCTCCTGGGGGTTCTAATCCATTTTTATCTCTGTCAGTCGATGACCTTGAGTCTAGAGAGTTGATTATAGATTTGTCTTGTTAATAAATGTCTAATTAATAGTTTATATAACATTTGAAGCAATCATAAAGACCTGCAATAGGAAGATTTAGCTCATAGTCAACAGAATTTGTTTGGAAAATCTAATGGAGGATTAATATTGTCTAACTAGACGATATAAAACCAGAACACCAAAATCGAGAAATAGAATAGTAGTTTTAAATCTTGCAAATGGGTTTCTTGATTCAAAAGGTCATATCACAGTCAATATTAATGCTAGAGTCATATAATTTGGCAGTTTTAAATAATTTTGTACATGTACTATAACATATATTATTTGTTTCATAATATTCTGAGGTTGTCATCTGCCAACTTTCTTGACATGGAATGATCTTACTGTCTCATACATTTGTTTTACTGATATTTTTAAAATATGTCTGGCACCAAGTTATAAATGTCTACAACTAGTTCCATAATATCCTGTAAAATGTCAGGGGCTTGTTCAATATAGTTTGCCATTCTGTCAGGAACATGTAAAGTCTCTATTTCCAGGCCTTGTGAAAGATACTTATGAAATGAAATGGGGTGTAACATCCAACTGTTCTGCCTCGACTGGGCTAATAAAGACGGGCCTACGTCATACACTGTGCTATGGCATACTCTTATTTCGTATTCCAACTGTCAAAAGATCCTTCACGTGGACAGGACGGCAGTTTTCCGTCCCATCCAAACAACTATACCATACGTTGTATTTTGCAAGGCCCTCCGACTTGCACCATTGCCAAGGGGGGAACTACACTATAAATTTCTCTTGGCCAACACCTTGATTGAGACCTCCTGGATAGCGAGCTTACTTACTGAGCCACAGTGACACCCCAATATACTTACATGCTAAAGCTCTATTATTATATAAATTAGCCGTCTGCACCAAGGATAAACTTCGGGTGTAGTATAAAACAGCTTCTTCAAAATCACTACATTTAAACGCCTGAAATAATACACACAAAAAGCAATTGTTAGTGGATCATTTGAAAATTCTGATCAGTTTTTCTAAGGCCTAAGCTATTTCGTTACTGTATTTACAGACATTTTTCCTGTAAATACCAGTAAAATTGAAGTCAAGATATCGACAAGATCACTGAATGCTATATACTTCCAGCACACCTGATTGACACTTAGCCACGAGGGAATATTTACTCCAACAGTCGTGCTACAGTCTATTATTATTTTGATTTCTAACTGAATTCCAAGTGTAACTTGCTTATTCCTTTTCCAAGGGAGATAACTATTATTTTATATACTCTCTAGAATAGAGATCACTTTTAGTTATTGGATATGGCTGAGTGTATACTGTATCAAGCTTGAGTTTTGGGCAGTTCAAATGGGACCGTGATTTTCCGTCCCATCGGAATGATACAAAGCTTTTCCATGTCGGGTCCTGTATCCAGAGGAATGTTCTTGGTTTTCCAAACCAGTGTCATACTCACTGAGTCAGCGTTTATTATAAGTTGTAATTACCTCATTGCCTTTATCTTTTTCTCTTCCAGCTCGTATACAGATTTCGTCATAAGATAAACCTACAATTATTAACAATCAAATCATTTGGATGAAAATATAAAACTAGTGGTTGCCATAAAAAATACGCCCACATTTTGCCAAAGATTGATGGAGAATAGGGAAAATCTGTCAAAAACTATTGTACTATCAGGTTCCACAATCCAGAGAGAGAGAAAAAAGAAAGAGAGCAAGAGAGAGGGGAGGTAATTTCAGGACTAACATATGGTTCAATTTTATTTCAATAATTTGCTGGAGGACTCACAGAAAACCTACTTCACACAATCTAGATGATTTTAAGACGAACATATAGTTCAATTTTATTTCAATAATTCGCTTGCATATAGGAATACAACCAGAGGACCCGCACAAAAACCCACGAGGTTGGACAGGCAAACCCTTCTCCTTGCCACGTACAAGCTGGGAATCGAAAAATGCCACATGACTTGATGACAGACCGTGTGATCTAAAGTGCTCCCATCTCAAGCATTATCTAAAGCGCAATAGTCAGACAATTTGGCTACCACCTCCCCCCAATGGAATAAACAAAATTTAGATCTATATTTCAATGAGGATATAAACAATACCTTCGGAGTCAACTTTAGTTGAGATATCAACAACTTTTTTATTTGTTCTAATATTTTTATTCTCTTCTTGTTCCTGTTGCTTTCGTTCTTCCTCTTTATCCATGTTATCAAGTTCTTTATCGACATCGATTCTATAAAATAAAACAACCCAAACTCAGAGAAACAGACATCAATAACCAGTAAACACAATAAAGCAGTCAGAAATATTGGAAATCAAGTGTTTATGTATACATGTATTATATATATATCCAGGGCTGTCGGTAATTTTTCACAGTTGATTAGCAGCACTGAAAATCAAAAAGTCCAATTTTGCCAAATATGATTAGCAAATATAAAAAATTGATTAGCAGTTTTTCAGTTTCAACATAAAACACGTAAATAACAAGATATTACTTTCATTCATAACAAATGATCAGATTTCATTCTTAGATTTTTTAATACTGCAACTGCTAGTACTAGTGCTGTGACAGTTTGTGATTGTGATGTAGACTTTTGGTTGCGTCTTATGTCTGAAGCCAATTCTTGGCAGTGACTTCCGAAGCCCCACTCATTTTATTTACACTGGATTTTTTTTTTTTTCAAAATGAATACTGATATAATTACTCAAAATTGACATGTCTCGCAACGTGAGTGGTACTACTGGATTCCCTATTTCCGGTTTAATAGTCCCTATTAATGTCCCTAGAGTTATGTCCCTGTATTATATAGTATAATGAATTGCGTCTGGGTAGTTCAAGAAGAAAATGTCAAATGGAGAAGTCAGTTTTGTTTATAAAATTTTATTTGGCATTTTATACACATTGAAAGTGTTGAGAAAGCCTCAATATTCGTGTCAATATCCAAAATGACAGGCATATTAATGATTTGCAGTTACTGCGAATCAGAAACGTTAGATTTTAATTTTTGATTAGCAACGGACAAAATATGTATCGCAAATTGTGCTGCGATACTGTTGTCGGCAGCCCTGTATATATCGTATTTGTTCGTGGATTAGGTGTATTTGTAGATAATTGACGACGGCTGAGTTTAGAAGATAATAAACAATCTACTCTACATCCTGTTAAAACTACAGATATCTATATATACTTACTTATCCCAATCAGAATAAGATCTTGGTAGCGATGATTTATTACTTTTAACTTCTGGTTTCGTTTCCTACAAACAAACAATAAATTAAACATAAATAAAACTTGTTTGAGATGTAATTTTAATTTTCCATATTGTGAATCTGGCTGTGACTTACATTACAACTTGGGTATCGTTTAGTTGTGTTGTTTTAGGGGTAGTTTCTGTATTTAATGTTTAGTTTCAAACGATTGTAGGCAAATTGTTCAGAATAATCAAAATATATTGGCTTCCTACTATCGTATAGTTTAAATGTTCCGTCTAGATTAGTGTTGGTTTACAAATGTTTTCTTTCACTAAAAGTGTTGAGTAATTAACAGACTAATGCATTCCTATCTCTCCTATTTTATTCCTGTCTCTACAGGTAATATCTATCATAGTTAAGTATTACAGTTTCTACAGGTAATATCTATCATAGTTAAGGAATGAAATGAAATAGGGTTTAACATCCTACTGTTTTGCTCCAACTGGGCTTATGAAGACGAGTATACACCATACAGTGTGCTATGACAGAAATTTTGCCCGGACAGCGGCACTACGACCTACTCTTATATCAAATTCCGACTGTCAAGGGATCTTTTACCAATGTGTACACAGGACCTCAGCTGTCCTTGTCAGCCCTTCCATCCTACACCACCAAGAAGGGGAGCGAACTCATGACCTCCAGGTTAGCGAGGCAGCATATCTTACTCAATTAACCACTGTGGCTTCGGTCATATTACAGGTCAGCAGACAAGACTGGACAATAAATCAAAAATAATTTTAAACATTACCTGTTTTTTGGTTGACAAGTTGATCTGCCCTTTCCTAACGGGAGGCAGTGTCTTGTTTCCTGTTAGAGTTGTGTCCCCTGATCCACTATCCTTACTTTTCATGACTGACAGAAAATCCTACAAAAAAAATTATCAAATTATCCTCATGAGAACCTCCACCTTTTACTTCGTGCACCGTCACAAAAAATTTAATACTTTGACATTCTCATTATAACAGGAACATCAATCAGCCAGCACGAGATTTTGATGAGGCCCCTCCCGATCCCCCACCCTCACTACTAGAGGAAGATGGGAGAGTGTTTTAAACACTAATGATCCAAACCAAGCATGAAGCAGGATATTTTAAGATCAGTTAGTCAAGACTACTGAAGGATTTAGATAAAGATATGTTCTATCAGCTTATGAGAACGACTAGGGGAAGATGGAAGGGTGTTTTTAAAAAAGAATTCAGCAAAGCCGAGGATGATGCCTGTAATAAAGGCATATATGACAGTGTCTAAAATACTACACAACTTAATGAGAATATTTATAATGCGCTATATCCATAAACCAAGTTTATGCTCAAAGCGCTACACAATTATTATCCTTGGCCAGAGGACTCTAGATCTTAAGGCCCTAGCCTGCAAAGCCTATAGCTAAATCCATCGCTGACTACAGCATTGATTGATGACTTTACAATCTGAAAGTGCTATTATTCTAATGATTGCGTGTAGCGGCCTTTACAAGTGGGAGGACCCCGGAGAACTTAGAGAAAACAAGCGACTCAATTCCTTGACACGTACAAGCAAGGAGTCAAAACCCCGCCACTTGACTCAATGACAGACCTTACAATCTAAAGTGCATGTTAAACCATTCAGCCACCTAACTCCACTCTCTAGCATGATATCATGCACTATGATACATGTATTTATTTATATCGTCACACATTGCCGTAAATCATTCAAAATTCTTAACAGCATAAGGATGAACACAAAAATGTTTGACTGGAAGTCCAGAGACAAAGTGGACGCTCGATTGTCAGTCCGGAACATCCAGAATTACAAATGAATTATGCAGAATTCATTCCTGTCTGTCCTCACAACAGAAGTGATTTAAGTAGAATCGTGACGTAATTAAACACAACAAATATGCCACAGCTGTCATGATTGGTGGAGATATTTTCTTATGCCCCAAATTCACTCGATTGACACTATCTT
Source organism: Patella vulgata (assembly GCF_932274485.2). Taxonomy (NCBI): domain Eukaryota; kingdom Metazoa; phylum Mollusca; class Gastropoda; family Patellidae; genus Patella; species Patella vulgata. Next base: position 526,969 of record NC_065887.2, read on the forward strand.
AGGGATTTAGAGAATTCAATTCTGGAGAGAGAGAAATGGGGTTTAACGTCCACTCAACACAAACAAGGTCATTTCGGGACTAACATATGGTTTAATTTTATTTCAATAATTCGCTTGCGCGTTGGGGTCTTTAGCAGTGGGAGGAAACCGGAGGACCCGGAGAAAACCCACGAGGTTGGACAGACGACCCTACTCCTTGTCACGTACAACCGGGGATTCAAAACCATGCCAGTTGAGTCAATTACAGGCCTTATGACACAGCGCGCACGTGCTAACCATTCTGCCATCCAACCCCTGAACTCACTGCCGCAATGTATCGTTGAATCGATGTATCCCGATTCACCTTCTCAAGATTTGTATATTGAATCGCCAGATGCCGAATCGATGTATCACGATTCTTTTTTATGATTTTTTTTGTCGCTTCAGTACATGTAAGTAACCTGTCACTCTCGTATACACGTCACACATTATCCACACACACACACTCTTAAACTGATGTGGACCTTATTATGATCCACATCAATATCGTGAAATAAAACAGTTTTATTTCTTCGACATCAGCAGGACTAAAAACATCAATTATTCATTTATCATGTTGTTTTTTCTTGGTAAATATTAACCTGGTTATGAACCGTGATACGAATTGTATCGTAGCCCCTGAATCGCAATTGTTATCACATAGTGACTGCAGTGGCAATATCCAGCCCTAATCCCCATATAAAAGAGATAACTTATTTATTAACGGAATTGCAATTGAGTGACGGTGAATGCAACCCTGCCACAGTTTTGTCAGTCTTGACACCCGGTTGGTTGAGATATTTTCTTATGCAGTAGATGGATGCCCAAATTCCCTTTTTTCACTCGACTGACACTAATCTAGGGATTGAGAGAATTTAATTGCGGAATGTTTAAATAACTTGTTTAATCGACAAATTTTACCTGCATATCCTCCTCCATCTTGTTTTTCTCGTCCTTTTGTAAATCACCTGGTTGTAATACAGGAGTTTCTTTTCTCAAAATACGACTAAAAAACAACAAAAACACAGAAATATTCAATTCATAACAAAACAACAACACAAGGTATATATGGATATAACCACTTCTCTATTATTTAATAACCACGTTTCGTAAAACATACAGGTCACGTTGTCAAGTTAATGATAAATATCCATCTAGTCAGCCTATTTATACATATTTCTGCTTATATCAGATGTAAAGACTAGATATAGTCAAGCCTGGACGTAAGAGCACCTGTCATAGAGTTAGTTAAGCCTGGACGTATGGCACCTGTCAGAGTTAGTCAAGTCTGGACGTAAAGGCACCTGTCATAGAGTTAGTTAAGTACAAATATCACATAAAATATTATATATACAAGCCAGGATATACATGTTAAGCCTGTATATACATGTACATGTTAAGCCTAGTACACAACCTGGCCACTATCCGTGCTATTATGAGCAGTCTACAGGGGAAATTTTAGAAAACCTGTGCGTGAGGCTTATATACCCACTGTAGAAGATCAAGACTGCCCCTAGAGACTTGTGACAAGTCCTATTTACAAAACTTTCCCCTGGTTTGTTGCGGTCGGTCTGCAAGCTACCAAACTCTACGACCTGGGCATGTCCATAACACATATGACAGGTTGTGCGCTAGGCTTAAGGTACCTGATTTTTCATGTCTGACAAAGTCTATGACTGGTGCCTTATATCCAGATTTGAAGCTAATCATTCCTGATTCTTAATTTGTAAACAGGAATAGCAGGAACTGAACAGAAGGGAATGCATACCATACCATCTTGGTAAAATAAGGTTAGACAATAACATGGTCACTTTGGTACAGTATTAAAAATTCAATAATTCTTTTCTTGCACACAGCATTCTTTAGCTACTCAACACAATCTAATGTGTATGTGTTAAACCTTTCAGCCATAGGACACCCCAACAAGATAGCAACAAAATGAAATGGGGCTTATAAAATGTCCTATTTGAAACAAACTAGGTCATATCGGGACCAAAATAGGGTTCGATTTTACTTCATTAATTCACTTGAGTGTATGGGTCGGGAGGAAACCCAACGACACAATGAAAACCCATGAACCCGACTGGACTAATGAAGGCAGGCTAAGGTACATGTAGCAAACTGCAGTTTATAAAATAAAGCTTCATGTAGCAGGGGTTAAAGATAAAACTATGTTTCTAGATTTCTATTCTTTCTATTACCTTTTTGGGTTGAGTTTTTCAAGTTTCTCGACAGCAGCTTTTTCTAAGTCGGGATAAAATCCTTCCTCTCCAGATCTGTAGTAGAAAGAAATATTTAATCAGATTTATACTGCATACAATAACTTTAGATACAGTCTGTACCAACTTATAGTAGATATCAATATAGAGAGGGGAAATAAAATAAAATGTGGTTTAACCTCCTACTTATTGGCACCGACATGTAAATGTGTTAGGTTCATATTCCACAATTTTATATGTATTATTTGAATGAAATATTCTATTTATATACATGGACCCTATAATACATTTCAATGAAAGAATATAATTACATATCTATCATTTAAAATATTCCCATCAATTAATATTTTATAAGTAGAAGACTTTTATAAATTGTTATAACTTTTGTTTAATGCTTTTTTATTGTACAATGAAATGTCCATGCAATTAAATATGTTTAAACTAACAGGTCTAATGTACATGGGCAAACGGTGTGCAATGAGAGAAATTTTGCCTGGGCAGCGGCGCTATGGCCAATTCTTATTTTGAATCCCAACTGTCAACTTGGGTTCTTGTACGTGCACACCAATGTGGACAGGACCTCGGTTTTCCATACCATTCGAACAAGTTTATGTCATCTCTTCCCCTGAGATGGGGAACCAAACCGGAAAATCCAGATGAACTTTCTCGGCCAATGCAGAGATCTAACTTGGGGACCTCAAGTCAGCTGACCAACATCTTACTCACTGAGCCACCGTAACTCCCCCGAGAGATTTTTTTATCTATGATATATCTCTTATAATGTTAAAACTCTTGTTTCCTTACCTCAAAACTTTGATGATTTTCTCCAGTTCCTTTATATTTTCACACTCTGATATAAACGTGTAGTCAAGGCAACTAAGGGGCAAGTCATATTTCTTTGTTTTTTCTAACTGTATTGCCGAATCTGTCATGGTTTAATTAATTCTAGTTTAATAATATTCACCTAAAATATAAAAAACAAATATATTTTTTTCGAACTATACTGCTGAATTTGTGATGGTAAAATTAACACTAGTTTGTGACTGTCATCTGTCTGGTCAGGGTTGGCGGCTACACTAGGGCTGTCCCAAGCGCCAAGAATTAAATTTGGTGTATGGAGGTAGCTTGGACCGGGGAGTAACAGAGGCTAAGTGGTGTTAGCCTACCGCTTCTGGAGTTACGGGCATAACCTGGGCAGTGCCGGGTTATCCACTAGTTATAACACATACTAAAAATTTATGTCGCCAAAATAAATTAGTAACTGATTGCCCATTCTCGGTACTAAATGTTTAGTAATGTTGAAATAATTTACTTCAACTTCTACCCACAACATTGTAAAGCGCATTGAGATATTATTTGTATATTGTAATGCGCTATATAAGAATAAATTATTATTAGGGTTTCACACTGCGTAGCTTGTGTGAAACACTATTGTTTTTGTTAAAATTATTATTAGGGTTTCACACTGCGTAGCTTGTGTGAAACACTATTGTTTTTGTTAAAATTATTAGGGTTTCACACTGCGTAGCTTGTGTGAAACACTATTGTTTTTGTTAAAATTATTATTCTTATTATTATTATTCTTCTTTTGTTTTGAGTAGATCTCAGCAACTGATTGTCGGATCGTTACGATTTCTTCGGTTTTATCGGAAAAGTGGGTGTGACTTAGAGGATAAAGCTATTTTGAACGTTCTGCGACAATGCGAAATGTCCGAAATCACCGAAGCTATCGTTTTTAGAAATATTGCAGTAATTTTAACAATAATCATTGGATTTTAACTTTCGATGCATTTTGGCATAGCCGGAGACGGGGCACATAGCTACGCTACTTTTGATTTTTGATTTTCGGCAAATCTTCGCAGATATTAGGCGCTAAATTTAGAAAATTTAAATTTTTACAAAAAACTTTTTTATTTATGAATATTTTTTAGTCGTGTTTTTCACAAATATAACGAGTCCTCTGACTTGGGCAAAAATGTGAAATATTTTTGTCTTGGTAATTTTCCTTGGCCCCCATTGGCTAATTCAGTTTTTCAGTCCTAGATTAATTATTTATTGTTCGATTTGTATAAAACAAAGTTCATATGCTCCGTTGTCTCAATTGTCATTTTTTTTGTTACCAATAGTGTTATCTGTCGGCACCGGAAGTGGCGTAAATTGACAAAAAACTACAATTTTGACAGTTAGGTACCATTTTTCGAAAGCAAATATTATTTTTTTCAAATCTGGTATAACTGAAATTGTGCGCCCTTTAAAGGCGCACAAAATGTTGGGACCAGTTTTTTTAATTTCGATTCCGTTTTCGGGCTATTTCGATTAAAAGGTGAAAAAAGGTGTAAAATTAAGCTATTTACAACCCATCCAGCGTTTTCATATTTTAAAATATTACTTCGTAACTTTCATAAACTCGTAGCAATAATCTATACGGAGAGAATGTATGTGAAAATTAATTTGTAATATGCGCAGTTGCCGAGAAATGGGCAATTTTGCATGAGTCACTTTTTACGCTAGTTTGCCTGTAAAAGAGTCAATTATTATTCGATTTTCATAAAAGTGACACCATTTGATGTGTAATGTCAATTTTAACTAGGTCAAACCAATTTAACATTTTCAATATCACCGGAAATGACGTAATTTGGGCAAAAATTGTATTTATAGCCTTCGAAACCAGTAATTTATTCAAATGAGTCATATTTGTTATTTGTTTAAAATTTTGATATTTGATTCAAATCAACTAATACAATGAACCCTTACGATCATATAGATATCACAAAATGGTTTCTAACTTGTTCAGTTGCGGAGAAATAGGCAATTTTCAACAGGTCACTTTTTAAGGTTTTTTGTCAATAAAAGTGTCAATTATTATTCGATTTTCATGAAATTTTCACTGTGTGATACATAATGCCATTTACGATTTCATACCAGTAATTTAAGATTTTCATTATCACCGGAAGTAACGTCATTTTGACAAAAACTGTATTTTTAGCCTTCAAAACAGATATTTTATTCAAATGAATCAGATTTGTAATGTTTTTAAAATTATGATATTTGATTCCAATCAACAAATAGAATGAACTCATTCGATCATACAGATACCTCAAAATGGTTTCTAACTTGTACGGTTGCAGAGAAATAGGCGATTTTCTACAAGTCATTTTTCAAGGTTTTTGGTCTATAAAGGTGGCAATTATTATAGGATTTACATAAAATTTTCACCATGTGATGATGCTATTTCTGATTTCATAAACCAATTTAACATTTTCATTATCACCGGAAGTAAAGTAATGTTGTTTCTGCGTCCATTTTATTTCATGTGTGCAATGCTTATGTGGAAACCTGTTTAACGGTTTCATTGGTACCGGAAGTGACATAAGTTCAAGGGTAACGTGGCACCGGTGAAACCCGTCATTACTGCTTCGCAGTTCTAGTTATTCTTATTATTATTATTCTTCTTTTGTTTTGAGTAGATCTCAGCAACTGATTGTCGGATCGTTACGATTTCTTCGGTTTTAGCGGAAAAGTGGGTGTGACTTAGAGGATAAAGCTATTTTGAACGTTCTGCGACAATGCGAAATGTCCGAAATCACCGAAGCTATCGTTTTTAGAAATATTGCAGTAATTTTAACAATAATCATTGGATTTTAACTTTCGATGCATTTTGGCATAGCCGGAGACGGGGCACATAGCTACGCTACTTTTGATTTTTGATTTTCGGCAAATCTTCGCAGATATTAGGCGCTAAATTTAGAAAATTTAAATTTTTACAAAAAACTTTTTTATTTATGAATATTTTTTAGTCGTGTTTTACACAAATATAACGAGTCCTCTGACTTGGGCAAAAATGTGAAAATTTTTTGTCTCGGTAATTTTCCTTGGCCCCCATTGGCTAATTCAGTTTTTCAGTCCTAGATTAATTATTTATTGTTCGATTTGTATAAAACAAAGTTCATATGCTCCGTTGTCTCAATTGTCATTTTTTTGGTTACCAATAGTGTTATCTGTCGGCACCGGAAGTGGCGTAAATTGACAAAAAACTACAATTTTGACAGTTAGGTACCATTTTTCGAAAGCAAATATTATTTTTTTCAAATCTGGTATAACTGAAATTGTGCGCCCTTTAAAGGCGCACAAAATGTTGGGACCAGTTTTTTTAATTTCGATTCCGTTTTCGGGCTATTTCGATTAAAAGGTGAAAAAAGGTGTAAAATTAAGCTATTTACAACCCATCCAGCGTTTTCATATTTAAAAATATTACTTCATAACTTTCATAAACTCGTAGCAATAATCTATACGAAGAGAATGTATTTGAAAATTAATTTGTAATATGCGCAGTTGCCGAGAAATGGGCAATTATGCATGAGTCACTTTTTACGCTAGTTTGCCTGTAAAAGAGTCAATTATTATTCGATTTTCATAAAAGTGACACCATTTGATGTGTAATGTCAATTTTAACTAGGTCAAACCAATTTAACATTTTCAATATCACCGGAAATGACGTAATTTGGGCAAAAATTGTATTTATAGCCTTCGAAACCAGTAATTTATTCAAATGAGTCATATTTGTTATTTGTTTAAAATTTTGATATTTGATTCAAATCAACTAATACAATGAACCCTTACGATCATATAGATATCACAAAATGGTTTCTAACTTGTTCAGTTGCGGAGAAATAGGCAATTTTCAACAGGTCACTTTTTAAGGTTTTTTTGTCAATAAAAGTGTCAATTATTATTCGATTTTCATGAAATTTTCACTGTGTGATACATAATGCCATTTACGATTTCATACAAGTAATTTAAGATTTTCATTATCACCGGAAGTAACGTCATTTTGGCAAAAACTGTATTTTTAGCCTTCAAAACAGATATTTTATTCGAATGAATCAGATTTGTAATGTTTTTAAAATTATGATATTTGATTCCAATCAACAAATAGAATGAACTCATTCGATCATACAGATACCTCAAAATGGTTTCTAACTTGTACGGTTGCAGAGAAATAGGCGATTTTCTACAAGTCATTTTTCAAGGTTTTTGGTCTATAAAGGTGGCAATTATTATAGGATTTACATAAAATTTTCACCATGTGATGATGCTATTTCTGATTTCATAAACCAATTTAACATTTTCATTATCACCGGAAGTAATGTAATTTTGACAGGATCACTGACATGTAGCAAATGAATTGATTGCTGGATTTGGTTGTTTCTGCGTCCATTTTATTTCATGTGTGCAATGCTTATGTGGAAACCTGTTTAACGGTTTCATTGGTACCGGAAGTGACATAAGTTCAAGGGTAACGTGGCACCGGTGAAACCCGTCATTACTGCTTCGCAGTTCTAGTTCTTATTATTATTATTATTCTTCTTTTGTTTTGAGTAGATCTCAGCAACTGATTGTCGGATCGTTACGATTTCTTCAGTTTTACTGAAAAAGTGGGTGTGACTTAGAGGATAAAGCTATTTTGAACGTTCTGCGACAATGCGAAATGTCCGAAATCACCGAAGCTATCGTTTTTAGAAATATTGCAGTAATTTTAACAATAATCATTGGATTTTAACTTTCGATGCATTTTGGCATAGCCGGAGACGGGGCACATAGCTACGCTACTTTTGATTTTTGATTTTCGGCAAATCTTCGCAGATATTAGGCGCTAAATTTAGAAAATTTAAATTTTTACAAAAAACTTTTTTATTTATGAATATTTTTTAGTCGTGTTTTACACAAATATAACGAGTCCTCTGACTTGGGCAAAAATGTGAAAAATTTTTGTCTCGGTAATTTTCCTTGGCCCCAATTGGCTAATTCAGTTTTTCAGTCCTAGATTAATTATTTATTGTTCGATTTGTATAAAACAAAGTTCATATGCTCCGTTGTCTCAATTGTCATTTTTTTTGTTACCAATAGTGTTATCTGTCGGCACCGGAAGTGGCGTAAATTGACAAAAAACTACAATTTTGACAGTTAGGTACCATTTTTCGAAAGCAAATATTATTTTTTTCAAATCTGGTATAACTGAAATTGTGCGCCCTTTAAAGGCGCACAAAATGTTGGAACCAGTTTTTTTAATTTCGATTCCGTTTTCGGGCTATTTCGATTAAAAGGTGAAAAAAGGTGTAAAATTAAGCTATTTACAACCCATCCAGCGTTTTCATATTTTAAAATATTACTTCGTAACTTTCATAAACTCGTAGCAATAATCTATACGGAGAGAATGTATGTGAAAATTAATTTGTAATATGCGCAGTTGCCGAGAAATGGGCAATTTTGCATGAGTCACTTTTTACGCTAGTTTGCCTGTAAAAGAGTCAATTATTATTCGATTTTCATAAAAGTGACACCATTTGATGTGTAATGTCAATTTTAACTAGGTCAAACCAATTTAACATTTTCAATATCACCGGAAATGACGTAATTTGGGCAAAAATTGTATTTATAGCCTTCGAAACCAGTAATTTATTCAAATGAGTCATATTTGTTATTTGTTTAAAATTTTGATATTTGATTCAAATGAACTAATACAATGAACCCTTACGATCATATAGATATCACAAAATGGTTTCTAACTTGTTCAGTTGCGGAGAAATAGGCAATTTTCAACAGGTCACTTTTTAAGGTTTTTTGTCAATAAAAGTGTCAATTATTATTCGATTTTCATGAAATTTTCATTGTGTGATACCTAATGCCATTTACGATTTCATACAAGTAATTTAAGATTTTCATTATCACCGGAAGTAACGTCATTTTGGCAAAAACTGTATTTTTAGCCTTCAAAACAGATATTTTATTCAAATGAATCAGATTTGTAATGTTTTTAAAATTATGATATTTGATTCCAATCAACAAATAGAATGAACTCATTCGATCATACAGATACCTCAAAATGGTTTCTAACTTGTACGGTTGTACAAGTCATTTTTCAAGGTTTTTGGTCTATAAAGGTGGCAACTATTATAGGATTTACATAAAATTTTCACCATGTGATGATGCTATTTCTGATTTCATAAACCAATTTAACATTTTCATTATCACCGGAAGTAATGTAATTTTGGTACCGGAAGTGACATAAGTTCAAGGGTAACGTGGCACCGGTGAAACCCGTCATTACTGCTTCGCAGTTCTAGTTATTATTATTATTATCCCCAGTATGTCACTGGGAATACCGAGGATGCTGTTTTCCAGAAGTATATGTTATAGTCTACTCTGTTACTTAATGCCCCGAAAAGTTAAGTCAAATAATATTTACCACAAACGAAAAGATAGGTTGCCAGACAACGAAACAAACGCCCACAACAGCTAAGTCGTCCAGGCAGTCAACAAGGGGCGTTGCATATTTATTCTTTTATCAGTGATAAAAACATTTACAAGACAGTAAAATCTGATTAACAGCAACAATCAGAAATCATTAGAACTTGTTTGGCTTCTACATTTACATGTTGTTCTGCCACATGCTAATGTTTAGCATCTTCAGAGAAAACAACTACAATGTACTCAAATGAAATTTGAAGCACAAGGACAAGATGAGCCATAATAACCAGTCATAGTAACTCTGCTTTTGCTTCAAATATCATTTGAGTAGTTGTGTTCTCTGAGGAAGTAAGTTTTAATACTTATGAAACCTTAGATGCTATTAAAAGGTGGTTTTGTGATACCGTACCCTTGACTTTGTTTTTAACCACTCCTACATGTACTACTGGTGTCATAGTATCAAGTTTATTATGACTTGGATCCCATCTAAGTTTATGTTATTCAATTGGTTTTGCATTTGTTTATTATTTGGTTGTTTTTTTTTGGGGGGGGGGCAGGGGGTGGGGGGAATTTAGTCAGTCTGTGCAACCAAAATTGTATGTCAACATAGATGTTGTTGGCCACCGGGAATCTATTTATTAAATATAAATGGGGTCACTTTTGACAAACAGGAAGTATTTTACGGATGGGACAAAAAATAATCCTCGTATCTCGTTTTTTTATCAACGGATCTTTGTCAGGTTTTCATTTTTGGATTCTTTGCCTGAATCCCTTATGGGCTCTGACGTACGTTTTTTCGAAATTCGGAAGTTCGCTCCCATTTAGATTTAGCATCAAAGATTTGAAAAAGTTTTCTTTATCATTTGTTGTATCAAGTTGAAACTTAGTAGAAATAAGGAACACGGAACACACTGATGGCTTCAAAATGGCACATTCAAAAATTTTGTGACCACTTCCGGAAATTACCGAGGCCTTCGGATTTTTCCCAAACATGAATAGTTCTCTCCATTGTAAAAATAGATCAAAAATGACATATGATGGTGTTAGCCCCATATATTTTTTTTCATTTTCGGAGACCTTGTTACATAACATTTTCAACCGTTTGGCCGCCATATTGGATTTTACAAAAAATCTTCAAATCGATATTCAGTCGCCAATTTGATTCCGATTTTAGAAAACTTTTTTTGTTTTGAACCTACATGTACTCCAATTGGCAACAATCCTTTTAATGACCCTTGACATTTTCATATATGGTGACCGTCATGTCTACTAGCAATTAATATCAAAATGTTCGGTCTTGAAGTATAACTTCCAGTTTTATTAAGAGTTCAACTTTAATAGGTACTGGATATCATTATACTCAATAACGCATGGTGTAACTTGATTGTTGTTGTGATCAGGCGTGACGTAACGTACTAAAACACGTCAGTACTCTTTGGAGTTCTAGTCTTTTTTTTAGAGTAACATTTCAATGTGGGCGTATAAAAACTATTGCCAAATCTGTCATGCGTTTTTAATACTAGTTTAATAACAAAAAAACAAAAAAAATGAAGTTCAGTTTTATCACACTAACACTGGAATAACAATTACTGGTTTATTAACATGCAACGTTTCGGCGATGATACTCTCATCTTTATCAGTTTTACTAACACAATACTTTTGGGTCATTCAAGCTGTTAATTTTCATCTGACAGTTTGTATTGTAATTATGGATGTGGACTTTCCAAATAGCATAAAGGGCCTCTGTTACGGCACCAACTTCCAGAAAACTTTAAACGTCACCTCCCAACCCCAACCCCAATTATTTTGCAAATTATGTGTTGGTTTTTTTTTTACTTTAAATAGTGTCCAGGGAGGCAGGAACAAGTCCTCAAGACCCCCTTTTGGCTTTGTGACACTGGCAGCCCGCCCACCCACCAACCCACGTGCTATGTGACACTGGCAGCCGACCCACCAACCCACATCCTAATGGTACAACAATATCTTGAAGTTCTTTATTTAAATTATCCAATATCCAATATATTAAATCAAACCCACGACGTTAAGAAGAGAGTGTTTGGTTGAAATAATAACATCATCCCCAATCGAGGAGTCTGTAATTATACCGGGTACCTTCAAACTGATAGAGTAAGGTAGTGTAATTATCATAAAGGCGCAGCATTCAGCACTGCCACTAATTGGCCATGCCATATAAATTAATCTTCCATAGGCCTATTCCTGCACTAAAACTTTGTCCTCACATCCACGCCCACGGCCTGGGAGGGAGTCAGAGTGGGTACTTCCTGTTTGCCTCTCTAAGTGTGAAACTTGGGCTTTAATCACTGCCATTCAATTAATCCCTAAAGATATTCATCCACAGACCCTTATTCAAGAATACTGATCATTATATCTTACATTACATAACATCAAAATCAGTGATAAAATCATTCATAACTTTATTTCGTTTTATTTTTTTGTGAATTCGGGGAGTTGTGATTTTTACGTAGTTGTTTCGATTTCACTTTTCCTGATTTCTGGTCACACTCACAAAAATCAATGATTTTCTGTTCACCAAACAACGCAATTATTGAATAAAGCTATACTCACGTTAAATAATGAATTCGGTTAGCATCAGTGTTAATTTGGGATAAATTTAAATGGCAAAAACGTTGTTAGATCATGCTAAAATGGTATGATGTGACCATACACGCTGTTCTTCGCCTTGTTTGTTACCTGTCATCGTTCATTTCCGGAGCGAGGCTATCAGCTGTAAATAGATCAAGATTAGGACGCGGATCACCATAACGTATTTTCGCGCCAAATTATTGAAGTATACTTTTCGTCGATATGCACGTGCGTACGGTTTGTTTTAATACGGGATGAATTAAGACATTTTTTTTTCATTTTGAGCCCATTAGTAGCATGCTTATATTTTTGGTGAAACATTGAAATGTTTATTAATTGATCACGAGATCGACAGTGGCGCAGCCAGTATGTCAGGACAGTCTCCCCTCTCCTCCATTGTGAAGAGACGTAAATAGGCTCAGGCCTAAAAACCCCGTTTATTAAACATACATTATGCAAGAGCTAAATCTGCCTATTGCAGGTCTTTCTTTAGGCCTGGAATGTTATATAAACTATTAAAGATACATTATGTAAGATTTAGATAAAGAGCTAGCCATTCTTGATATAATAGTTCGAAAATAGATAATGTAAAATGAATAATTTGAAAATTTCATTCCAATTACTCTATTGCGAGCGAAGATATTAGCCTTTGAAGGTTTGACAAGACGTGTGCAATAATTGCAACCACCGTACTGGTTGTTCGAAGCTAAGTCTCGCTCCTCCATTTTTAAATTAAATTAAAAAATGACCGAAGTGTTCTAATCTATTTAATATCGGAGAAATTCAATGCCATCGAGAGTTGATTATAGCCTGGATAAGTTAATTAATGTCTAATTAATAATTTAGAAGACATTTCAGGCTTAAAGAAAGACCTGCAATAGGCTTATAGGCTGTATGTTTAATTAGACAGTTATTGACAAAATAAGATCATACTCAACTCTCGATGGCATCGGATACTCAAGATTTTAACTAGATTAGGATGGTTCGCCATTTAAAAATTTAACTTAAAAATGGGAAAGCGAGGCTAAGTCTCGAATATACCAGTGCCCTGGTTACCACTATGCACACATCTTGTCAAAACTACAAACAGTGATAACTTGGCTCAGAATGGAGTGATTTGAATGTAATTTTCAATATTTTCATTTTGATCTATTTTTGAGATATTATATCAAGAATGGTCAGCTCTTTATCTAAATCTTACATAACGTATCTTTATAGAGACATTATGCGGAAGCCGAATTTTCTGATTCCAGGACTTCAATTGTTACATAGATCATATTTATGAATCCTTCACAAATCAAGCTCCCCCCCCCCCCACACACACACACATACACACATACCCACCCTCGACCATTGGATGGCTTAGATATTGAGTTGATTAGATAGTGCTCGCCGCATCGAAGTTAAACGCTGATATGGCCGACGAAGCCCAAACATTCTAAAATGCATGACCTCAGACAAGGTGACTGCCGAGTGCCGACAAAAGGCTTCCTATTCTTGGATTTGAAGTTAACATAAATTTAATTGCATCTGCAACCCGATGAAAGTTGACATTCATATCTCCGCTGAGAATAAAATAATCCGAATGACATTTTCTATTTTTGAGCTACTACAACCAATCTGTTTCACATTGGTAATGCGAATATTAAACCAGTTTGCTTTAATGCTTTGACAGCAGGAACTGTCAAACTTTTTTCTTTTAAATCTCGCATATAATTCCTGTTTTAAAAATAGTCTGTGTTTTAATCAGGGTGTTCCTGTTTTAAAAATTATCTGCCCTTCTGACATGAGTATGTGGGGGTACTCGATTGAACGTTCCGGAATTGAATTATTTCAATCCCAAAAATAGTGACAATCGAGTGAAAAGGTGGATTTCGGGCTACAACGCATGCGTCGACTGAATAAGTTAATATCTCAACCACGCAACCATGCAGCCGAAACCTTTTAATTACGTCACGATTCTACTCACACCACCTCCGTTGTCGGGACTGACAGAACTGTGACAGAACTGAATTCCGCGTTACTCGATTGCAATTCTGTCAATTTGGGACGTTCTGGACTGTGAATCGCGCATCCCCATTATGTTTAGCTGAAATGTAATTTTTATCCGAGTAAGTTCCTCGAGATTTTTGTCAATGGTGCAGGACGAAGGGTTTGGCAAGAAACGGCGTCTAATCGTTCCTAGGTGACGAAAATCCAAGGTCTCGTGCAGTTGGCTTGCACGTAAGTGACGTAATAGTACCCGCCATATTCGATGAAAATAGTCTAAAACGACACTGTCCGGGCAAAATTTCACTAATAACACACTGTATATGGTTTAAGTTCTTCTTTATTATCCCGATTGATGCAAAAAAATATGCTTGCCCCAATGCCCTGGTGCTAGCCCCCGCTCCCAGGGCAGGTTGTGGAAGGCCTGAAGTTACAGGATCTGAATATATTACAGGATATATATGAATATCGAAGGCCAACTATGCTTTACTTCACGAATAGTAATTTATTAATATCCGAAAATAGCCACACCTAGCAGCCCTTTTTTACCGTCTTGGAACCGCCATTCATAATTACGGTGTATTACTCATACTCGACCTCTATAGGTTCTCTACTTGCGATTTTCCATTTCTCTTTATCGCGCATTTTGATTGGTTGTTGTACACGGCATATACTTAGCCCCACCTTCCTGATGTTAAGACGTCAGATCAAATGTCGGGCGTAGGAAAAGCTTTCAACTCTTCGATTTAAAAGAGATGATTTGTACCTGTGCGAGGCAGGTTATATATTTTTAATTGTCATTGGGTGTTGCAGTAACTTGCAGAAATGTAATAAATAACGATAACCAATCGTTGTTTTGAAGAAAAGTCGACAGTTTGGATTGTTGATTTCCGATGTGATTGACATCAGCAGATCTATATATAGCATCATCTCTACCAGAAAGATCTATATATAGCAACATCTACCAGAAAGATCTATATATAACAACATCTCTACCAGACAGATCTATATATAGCATCATCTCTACCAGAAAGATCTATATATAACAACATCTCTACCAGAAAGATCTATATATAACAACATCTCTACCAGAAAGATCTATAAATAACAACATTTCTACCAGAAAGATCTATATATAATAATATCTACCAGAAAGAACTATATATAACAACATCTCTACAGGGTCGAGAGATGAGTTTTTTTTTATCTACTCGTACATGATTATACAATGCGATTGAGAAAGAACTATATATAGCACCATCTCTACAGGGAGGTAACAGGGTCTGGAGATAAAGTTTTTTTTATCCACTCGTACATGATTATATACAATGCAATTGAGAAAGAGTCAGACGCTGCCGAATGTACGTAGCTCCACGTGAGGTAGAAAGCGTTCAACGCAACGAAAATTTTGGAAAGATTTAAGAGTCGGACAAATAGACGATAATTTACGTTAACGTTAATGTGGAAACTGTTGCCATATTGCCAGAAACTCGAATGAAGTCCACGTCGTAAATTAGATACAACCTGGAAGACGAAAAATCAGAATGGCTGACAACATGACTGTTCTAACTTCCTGAAGTTAAAAACATTAGCATATCTTGTTAACCGGCAAAAATATTAGAAATATAGTGAAAAGGTATAACATATGAACCAACTACAGACGCTCCACTTACTAATAGATCGGATAACTGCATGTTAAGTCTTCGGGTAAAGAAAAATTCTTTGCTCGATATTAGGAATTTTAGTCATGTCGAAGTCATGTCATGGACATGCATGTTTGCATCAGATAATACAGAATTCCCTATATATATATATACATGATTAGAAGGACTGTATGTATGTAGGTGGTTATAGTTGGGCAGACAGGTCGAAAAAGTGTTTGGCAATTTGTTGTTATTTCCATTTCGCTTATAGATAGAGTAGATCTTCTTCTTCCTCTATAGTGCCTGACTCTAGTAGAGTGTAAATATGCACTGGTGCATCCCGAAAGACAACTAAAAACCATCTGGCTTGTATGTACAGTTAAAAACGGTTTAAAAACGGGGCAGTTCACTTCACACATTGGGGGTTGATGTTGGTGGCTTGTGTTATTTCGTTTGGCATTCTGTTCCAATCTGTGGTGGTCCTTGGAAAGAAAGAGTACTTGTACACGTCTCTATGAGTTGGTGGTTGACGGTACTTGTTGGTTCCTCTAGTTCTGCCATCGCCTGGTGTTAAGTAGTCTAGCGGTGGGATGTCTATCAGCTCATGTGTGATCTTGTAGAACATGGCTAGTCTAGACCTGACTCAGCGTGTTTCTAATGACTCCCACTGTAGCTGTTGAAGGATGGATATGGATTCAATGTTATTCATTATTCACAAAGCTATATCTGTGATCGAGTGTACACCAAGTCCCACTTGGCACGTATGGCATCAGCAATAACTAATTAACTATAGGCCTACCTTGTAATTATAAGCTTGTAGAAAATATACTGTAGACCGAATAGCAATCGGTAGCTGGTTTTATACCTCATCCAGCGTAGTGATACGGGAACATGTTTTGGTTAGTCTTGATAACCCTGATTATACAGATGGGTCCTCATTGGTTGATACACTGGAAACGTAGTTCAGCGGTAAAATCACAACACATACATGTAGAAACAATTGCAATGGGATTCATGATGGATCAGTGAATAGGGTGCTGGCTCTAGTATAACTAACCAAGTTCTATCTAGGTGTTTACTGAGAAAGCTTCCCTTGTCAGTGGTACATGACAGAGACCAAGGAACAGTGTCTAGTCCTTCAGATGGGACAGAAAATTGAGGTCCAGTGTACACGTTGGCTTGTACTTAGAATAACCCCTGAAAGTTGGAATTTGAAATAAGTTTAGGCAGTGCCTCTTTCAGGCAATATTTTCCTCGTTAGACTGGTGGGGGCAGAAAAGTAATACTTTAACTCCATTTTATATGAGTTTAAGTTTAGTGGATGTTAAAACCCAATTATTTCTGATTGGTTGATGATTTTAGATCTATCTTTGATTCTTATTGAGAGAGAGTGATGAAACGTGGTGTATGATTTCAGTATACTGTCAAAACCTTGACTAATCTGAAATGAAATGAGGTTAAATGTCCTACTGTTCTGCTCCGACTGGGCTAATGAAGACGGCCATACGCCATACAGTGTGCTATTAGAGAAATTTTGTTCAATAAGAGGCACTATGGCCTACTCATATCAAATTCCAACTGCCAAGGGATCTTTTACGTGCACACTAATGTATACAGGGGATCTCGGTTTTCATCCTTGTCAGGCCCTCGGCCCTGCACCACTGACAAGGGGAAACCACGTCGGATAATCCCAATGTAGGGATCGAACACCCAATCCCTAAGCTAGCGAGCCAAAGTCTTGCCCACTTCGCCACTTGACTAATTTGACAAATATGCAGTTAATTAATGTTTCATCTGGTTATCTTGGGATTGAGGCAGGGGACAATAGCGTTGTCCAATCAGAGGTTGTGACACAAAACACTCAAATTAAACATGGCGACATTCAACAAAATTTGAATTTGACAAGTGGATTATCACAGGTATACATGTTAGCTGGAAAGTGCGAGACTTGGTATTTGCAGGGATATTTTCTATCAAGGAATCTGAGAGATCCCCAGCTAGGTCAATAGCCAATCGAAATTAATAACAAAATAAGCTAGGTATTATGTGAACCACTTGATAAGATGTACAAAGTTAAGGCACCTGTCACAGACCTCGTCAGATACAGACTATTATACAACACATTATTATTATTATTATTATTATATGTTGTCTGATAGTCTGACAAGTGACAATGTCTAGGGGGGGTGGATGGCCGAATGGTTAGCGCGAGTGTGTGTTGCATCATAAGGTCTGTCATTGAGTCAACTGGTGTGGTTTCAATTCCCCGGTTGTACATGTACATATCAAAGAGTAGGGTCGTCTGTCCAACTTCATAGGTTTTCTCTGGGTCCTCCAGTTTCCTCCCACTGCTGAAGACCCCTACGTGCAAGTGAATTATTGAAATAAAATTGAACCATATATAGACCTGATATGACCTAGTTTGTGTCGAGTGGACGTTCAACTCTCTCTCTCTCTGACATGACAACTCTCTAATAATTTGTGTCTGACAATGTATGTGACGGGTGCCATAAATGTCGAGGCTTGCTGTAGGTTTGTAGCCTAAATTGATATTATCAAGAATAATTTAATTTTATTTGTAATTGTGTATATTTCAGTAGATGTAGATAATTGAGATGTCGTTACGCCCGAAGAAGATTGATTTTGGTCCGGTTTGGGACGTATTATTAGTCACAGTAAAAGGTGTGATAACTTGTGGTAGCGTGGAGAGAAGGGTCTGGAACGACAGATTTACATATCCTTTTTTATACACCCATCTGTTCGTCATTCAATCTGAAAGTCATTTACATTGCTGAGATGAAGAAGCCTATTTAGTTTCAATAATAACTGTTAATTACATCAAGAGTTATGACACTTGTTTCACTTTGTTGCAGCTTGTGAAGCTCTAACATCAAACATTATCTGCCGATATATGCTTCATTTAGATTAGTAAAAAGGAAGAATCCTGTTGAATTTCAGCAATTTCTGTTAATTACATCTAGAGTTATGGCCCTTATTTCACTTTGTTTAACTTCATGGGTGTTTCTCCAGGTAATCCAGACCCCTGCGCGTGGGCTAAGATAATAAAAATAAGACAACTTGTCTGAGATATCACCCTTGGTGGATGCGGGTGTTAAACACTACAAACAACAACAACATAAGGCACCTGTCACAGACTGAATAAAGTGGTGGAGGTGTGGCGTGGTGTGGTCTTCATTCCCAGCTTGTACATGACAAGGATTAGGGTCACCTGCTCAACCTATACATATACTGTTCAACCTCGTAGGTTTTCTCTGGGTGCTCCGGTTTCCTCCCACTGCTATAGACCCCTACGCGCAAGCAAATTATTAAAATAAAATTAAACCATATGTTAGTCCCAAAATGACCTAGTTTGTGTTGAGTGGACGTTAAACCAGATTTCTCTCTATATATATACATATACTGAATTAAGGAAGGTTAAGTAGCCAAATGGGCTAAAGGCTGATTTATATGCCACCTCGAGAAGCCTCGAAACCAAGCTTTACCTGCGACACTGAGCAAAGCTAGGCTAAGCAAAAAAATTCAAAAGCTGGCGATTGTAGTAAGCAAGGCTGAGCCAAGCTGGTCTTGTCGTGGGCATTCATGTTGTTAGATGGATCACATGATCGCAACAGCAGACCTCTTGTTGCTGATTGGATGATTGGCTGCAATGTTTTGACGGAAGTATAATTCGGCCTTAAGGCATGTGCTGTAGATCATAAGATCTGTGATTAAGTCAAGTGGCGTGCCTTCGATTCCCATCTTGTATGTGAGTAGGATTAGGATCGCTTGTAAAACCTCTAGGGTTTGTGTAGAGTGAACGTTAAACGCCATTTCTATATCGATCTGATTAAGATACAGATCTATATTTCGTTTCGTTTTTTTTTATAATTTCAATGGCCTCTACTACATGAAGATCTGACAAGTTATAGTGGGAGGTCGTGTCGGGGGTCATACGAGCGGCTTTTGACCCTATGATGCTAGATATTGATTAATCAATCAGCATTGACGTTTCTAGTGGGATACCCACAGTTCCGTGCAGAGCAGGCCAAGAACTTGCCGTAACAGACCATTTCATTGACTAATTCCTCACATCAACTAGAACTCCTGTTATATAACAACTCTTCAAGATCCTAGTGTTGTGAAGACAAGTAAAATGAAATTTTAAACTAAAAAAACGAAACCAAATAGGATTTGTGTTTTAATAACAATAATCGTTTTCTATAGCGCTGAACATTTAGTCAGTCTGACTGCTCTGTGGCGCTTTACAATGTAGATATGATTATAATAAACATACATGTATATACAAATAAACAAAAGAATACAAAGGAATAGTCAAGTTACAGTATACAAATGGAAATCAGATTGTTTCTATCTCTCTATTATATCCTTAATCACAATGTACAGATGTATATAAATTATGTGTAAGTTGTCCCGAACCACTTGGTGATAGACTTTATCAAGAAACAAAAAATTTCCTGGAAGATCATGTTACTCAGTTAAACAAGGTAAGGCATGGTCCAAGGGGGATAACTTGTCTCATGGGGTCAGACCACACCCATTTTAATCATAACTTGGTGAATTCATTTGAACCCCATCCTTTTTATGCATAATGTGGTGAATTCATTCATTCATTTTCATTAGTTATGGTCAAAGGGGAGTAACTTCTCTCATGGGATCAGACCACAGCCAGGTTAATATTAACCTAGCGGTTTCATTCGGACCACACCAGGGATAGATTTTAGAGGAGCACAGGCTTTGATTTTAGAGGAGAGGTTATGGTGTTGAATATGTTCGTTTATTTTACAAATTTTCAATTTCTTCAATTAGAAATGTTAAAAAATTAGAATCTCATAATCCTATTAACATTTAGAGGAAGGCATTGTAAACAGTGCCCCTAAACTTGACCAATTCCTGTCACACCCCATTGATACATTTATACATAATGTGGTGAATTCATTCATTCATTTTCATTAGCTAAAAGGTGGGGTGGATGGTTAGTAAATGTGTGTTGTATCATAAGGTCTGTCATTGAGTCAACTGGCTTGGTTTTGATTCCCTATTTGTATGTGACAATGAATAGGGTCGGCTGTCCAATCTCGTGGGTTTTCTCCTGGTCCTCTGGTTTCCTCCCACTGCTAAAGACCCCTAAAATAGAACCATATGTTAGTTCTGAAATGACCTAGTATGTGTCGAGATGGACGAGTGGACATTAAACTCTCTCTCACTCTCTCCCTCTCTCTCTCCCTTCTCTCACTCTCTCTCTCTCTCTCTCTCACTCTCTCACTCAATCACTCCCTCACTCTCTCTCTCTCTCTCACTCTCTCTCTCTCTCTCTCTTAATTAAAATTGTTAGTAAACAGGCTCTAGTCATGAACGTGGGATTCCCAGAACTTTTCAGTGATTTTTCTGCACACATGGAATTATAAAAAATCGTGGTCTTAGCCTTATGTATCAACCCTTAGCAGCGGTACAGCATCATCCCAATCTAGATTAGGTTTCCTGCGGGGTATTGAGTAATTAATTACACCTGACTTACAAGGGTTTAATCTTTATATGATTTATTTCATGTATGCTAGGAGGTGTTAAGTAACTGTGATGAAAACTTGTTGACGTTTATCATAAACATCTTTATATGATTTGTTTCATGTATGCTAGGAGGTGTTAAGTAACGGTGATGAAAGCTTGTTGACGATTTATCATAAACATTGGGAAGAATATAGTCGTGGTTCAGGTTATTTGAATCAACTGTATGGGTGAGTAAATATCATACTAATTAACACTGTAACCTGGCTAGCATTTAATCTTGGGTATTTAGCTCTCATTTCTTTAACATTCATTCAATATCAAATCTAGCCTCGAAAATTTGTTATGAAATGTCTAAAATCACCCAAAATCATCTAATTTGGGCTCAAATTGAAGATAGTCTAGTACCATTAATCAGTGTCCGTAACATTTTACAATGTTGTGTACCTGTGTACAGGTAAAACATTAAATAGAGTTACCTCCCCCTTATTACAGCAGATAATCCATACAGTGGTTTTTATTTGTGTCCCTTTTGAAGTTAAATGGTAATAACTGAAAACCAGAATATTTTTTATATAGCCACTAATTGTGTGTTATGGCTAGTTTAACACACATACAAAAAATTGAACTCGACTCACTACAAACTTTTGCGATTTCAAGCTCTGTTCAGTTCCTTGTATCTGATGTCTTGGAACCATGATGCATATCAAGTGCTTAGTTGGCTAAAATGTTATGCATTTTTTTGAGTATTTGTACTGTATTTTTATATTGTTTTTGAATATTTGTATTTATATGTTTGTAGTTATTTAAATACAACGTTTATAAAAAAACAGAAATACAGTGAAGCTGATTTAAACTATGGTGGATTTGCTATTGATGTTGTTGACCAGATGTTAGAGATAGGGGAGGTAATCTATAATTATTGATTTATTGATAGGAGAGGGGGTGATCTATAATTATTGATCTATTGATAGGGGAGGGGTGATTTATTGTAGGAGAGAAGGGGTGATCTATTGATCTATTGATAGGAGAGGGATGATCTATTGATAGAAGAGGGGTGATCTATTGATAGGAGAGGGGTGATCTATTGATAGGAGAGGGGTGATCTATTGATAGGAGAGGGGGGATCTATTGATAGGAGAGGGGGGATCTATTGATAGGAGAGGGGTGATCTATTGATAGGAGAGGGGTGATCTATTGATAGGAGAGGGGGGATCTATTGATAGGAGAGGGATGATCTATTGATAGGAGAGGGGGGATCTATTGATAGGAGAGGGGTGATCTATTGATAGGAGAGGGGGGATCTATTGATAGGAGAGGGGTGATCTATTGATAGGAGAGGGGTGATCTATTGATAGGAGAGGGGGGATCTATTGATAGGAGAGGGATGATCTATTGATAGGAGAGGGGGGATCTATTGATAGGAGAGGGGTGATCTATTGATAGGAGAGGGGGGGATCTATTGATAGGAGAGGGGTGATCTATTGATAGGAGAGGGGGGATCTATTGATAGGAGAGGGGTGATCTATTGATAGGAGAGGGGTGATCTATTGATAGGAGAGGGGTGATCTATTGATAGGAGAGGGGTGATCTATTGGTGATTTACTTGCTGTGTGGGTATGTTTCGTTGTCTGGCAATCTATCTTGTATTTTTTCAGTTGGCGCTAGACATATGGAAAAGATTGATGATAGAACCTCTTAAATCACAATTATTAACTCTTTTATTACAAGATATAAAAAGGTAGGCTCATTCCTTTCTTATCAGGCCTTGTGTGGTTGTGTGGCCGAATGGTTTAAAGTGTGCGCGTTAGATCATAAGGTCTGTCATTGAGTCAAGTGGTGTGGTTTCGATTCCCCACTTGCACGTGACAAGGAGTAGGGGTCACCTATCTAACCTGATCAGGTTTCTCCTTGTCCTCCGATTTCCTCCCCCAGATAATTTAAAGACCCCAACACTCAAGCAACCAATCGAAATAAAATTGAACCATATGTTAGTCCCAGAATGACCTAGTTTGTGTCGAGTGGATGTTACACCCCAACACACTGCATGGCAGTGTGCTCTTCTTCATTATCTCATCTGGTGAAGATCCAACCTCGTGGGTTTTCTCCGGGTCCTCCGGTTTCCTCCCACTGCTAAAGACCCCTACGCGCAAGCGAATCGTTAAAATAAAATTAAACCATGTGTTAGTCCCGAAATGACCTAGTTTGTGTCGAGTGGACGTTAAACCCCATTTCTCTCTCTCTCTCTATCTGGTGAAGAAAAGTAGGATATAAAACTGAATTTCATTTTATTAGTTCATTTGTTATTATTAATTCATTTGTTATTAATTCATGTGTTATTGTTATTAATTCATGTGTTATTGTTATTAATTCATGTGTTATTGTTATTAACACATTTGTCATTGTTTTTTTTTTGTTTTTTTTGTTTTTTTAAAATTCAATTGTTATTGTTATTTATTCATTTGTTATTGTTATTAATTCATGTGTTGTTGCTATTAACACATTTGTCATTGTGTTTTTTTTTTTTAAATTCAATTTTTATGGTTATTTATTCATTTGTTATTATTAAATCATTTGTTATTAACACATTTGTTATTATTAATAACACAGTTGTTATTGTTATTAACAGTGTTATTAATTCATTTGTTATTAACACATTTGTCATTGTTGTTTTCCAGAGATAGAACTGGTACATCTGTGAGCCATACTGTTATTCATGGGGTTATTAATTCATTTGTTAATGTTGAAGAATATAAAAATAAACATGCAATGCAGGTGACTAGTAAAATTATTTATATCGATGAAATGGGTTTAATGTCCACTTGACACAAACTGGCCTGCCTACCTACCTACGTGGGTTTTCTCCAGTGAAGTGGGTAGGAGACTGGTGCTGAGTAGTGTAACAGGTGCTTGTGTGTGTCATTCAGTTGAATGACATGGTGCTAGCCTGGAGGTCATGTGTACAATCCCTGCATTGGCCGAGAAAGTTCATTCAGATTTTCCGGCGTGGTTTCCCCTTGTCAGTGATGCAGGATTGAGGGCCTGACAAGGACAACTGTCTAGTCATTCGGATGAGACGAAAAACTGAGGTCCCGTGTACACATTGGCGTGCACGTAAAAGATCCCTTGGCAGTTGGAATTCGATATAAGAGTAGGCCGTAGTGCCGCTGCCCCGGCAAAATTTCCCTCATAGCACACTGTATGGCGTATGCCGGTCTTCATTAGCCCAGGTTAGGAGCAGAACAGTAGGACGTTAAACCCCATTTCATTTCATTCCATTTTGAATGACATGGTTTTTGAACCGAGGCTTGTTCATGACTAGTAGAAGGGTTGACTGCCTAACTTCCTGGATCCTCAGGTTCCTCCTAGTGTTAAAAGACCCTTACCAAGGTTTGCACACTCCTTGAAACTCCTTGAAAATCCTGGAAAAATGAAAATGTAGTCTCACACAACAACTTTTGGTCTTCGAAGGAATTATTAGTGAGCAGAAATTCGCCCCTGTATCTGTTATCAACCCATCACTTCAGTCAGTTATATAGAGGGATAACTCGTGTTTTCCTTTTGCGTTCGTCACTTCCGGTTGTTGAAACATTGATTAGTCATCTATTGTAGCAATGATCTCTGTGATAAATTATATTTGGAATGTGTTTAACCAGTTCTATCACATATGTAATAATGACTGACACCAATATTGTTCTTTAAACCCAATATATCATTCTTTCTCTCTAAATGCTAAGACCATGTTGATGAAATCTAAGCGAAAGACAGTCATTCAAATTATTAAAATGTTTTTATTTTATTTTCAGTTATATGAACAGTTATTTGAAATTCCGTTTTTACATGAAACAGGTGAATATTATCGACAGGAAGCTCGTCAATTAAAAGATACCTGTAATTGTTCCGAATATATGGAGAAGGTAATATTTTACGGATAGATTATTGAAAATTAATGCTCTACTTTGGGGGAGGGGGTTTGTGGCCGATCAGTCTAGTTCTGTCATTGAGTAAGTGGCATGGTTTTCAATACCCTGCTTATCTAACCTTGTGGCTTCTTCCAGGTGGCCAGGTGGTCTGGTTTCCTCCCACAGCCAAAGACCTCTACGTGCAAATGGATTTTGGAAATATAATTGAATTATATGTTAGTCCCGAAATGACCTAGTTCGTGCAGAGTGGGTTTATAAATCCCATCTCTGTCTGTGTTACTTTCTCTCCCGCTCTCTCCCCCCCCACCCCGCTTTAATTCATCCATACAAATGTTAAGAAATTGTTCGTCCATTTCCCCTATGATTTTAAAACCCCCCAACTTATTTCAGTTTGTTTTTTCAGTTTTATCTATGATTTAAATAAAATTGCTACATATTTGAAAATTTTGTAGGTCATTCAAAGACTAGATAATGAAGATTTTAGAAGTAGAAAATTTTTACATCCCACTTCGTACGCTAAAGTTACTAATGAATGTCAAATGAGATGTGTGGCGGACCATCTTCAATTTTTACACGGAGAATGCCGTGAAATGGTCCAATCAGAGAGGAGAACAGGTGAAATATTATTTGTATTAATGCACTATAAAAAATATATTCTTGTTTTCACTTAAAAAAGGGCTGCATGACCTATTTTTATTTCCACATCATGAAATGTTGTGAAATGGGCTAAGGTGAATTTTGTTGTGCACTATTAGCATAATTTTTGTGGAGTTTTTGTGCTGAAAATTTATTATTTATTGTTCTGTATTTAACAGATTTAGGTAATATGTATAAATTATTACGACCGATACAGTCTGGGCTAGGAATTCTGGTACAGGAAGTGGAGGAATATATCAAACAAATCAGTCTAGAGGTCGTTAAAACATTAAAGGCAGATAATGTAAGTATATAATCACTATAGCCATATAGACGTGTTCGATGTTGAAATTCTTGATGAAAATTAACCCCTCGACCAAAAAAACGGTTATTGATAAAGGTTTTGTCAATTTCAGTGGCCTTTTCCCCAATCCCTATTCAGATAAAAAAAAGTTCAGATCACACATAATGTATAAAAATATCTGCTACCTATATGATAGCAAACATTCTGTTTATGTCACCAAGCCTAGAGATGATGGCCGAATGGTTAATGTGTGCACATTGCATCATAAGGTCAGACATTGAGTCTGGGCTTGTATGTGACAAGTAGTAGGGTAGCCTATCCAACCTCATGGGTTTTCACTGGGTCCTCTGGTTTCCTCACACTGCTAAAGACTCCTACGCACAGGTGTTAGTGCGAAATGACCTAGTTTGTGTCGAGTGACGTTGAAACCTCTCTCTCTCTCAGGATGAGGTTCAGAATAATTTGCTCTGATTTTTGTTTCTCCTATGTTTTTATGTATACCTCTAATAGCTAGAGTGATACAAGATTTGTTAGTTAATATACAGGCCTGAACGTCATCATCATCATGGTAAATGAATGTATTTTATTTGATTAGATGCCGACGCGGTTTGTGGAGTCGATGTTAGATATACATGATAAATATACAGAATTAATAAAAAACGTCTTTAGTGGTGATCAACAATTTGTTGGCGCTCTCGATAAGGTAAGCACTTTCTCAATGTCAATCTCGGGTCCTTAGCACCATAATCCAGGTGTATCACTTAATCTTGCGTATTTAGTATTATTATCTTTCACATTCAATATCAAACCTTTGTATGAAAATTAGTAAAAATCTTCTAAAATCACCCAAAGTCATGTAATTGTTACTAGTGTCCAGTTTAAAGGTGACTGTGTAATGTATTGGCGTTTAATTTACCTGTCACTGTTCAAAAATAAACAACCCACAACCCAATAGATTATTGGTGTATAATGATTAATTTTTAATTTTTTAACAGTGGTGGGGGGGGGTGTTGGATGGCCAAATGGTTAGCACGTGTGCACTGTATTTTAATGCCTGTCATTGAGTCAACTGGCGTGGTTTCGAATTCCCTGTTGTAAGTGACAAGGAGTAGGGTCGCCTGGCCAACCTTGTGGGTTTTCTCTGGGTCCTCCCGTTTCCCCCCTCTTCTAAATAACCCACACACAAGTGAATTATTAAAATAAAATTGAACCATATGTTAGTCCCGAAATGACCTGGTTTGTGTCGAGTGAACAATAAACCCCATTTCTCTCTCTTTTATCTCTTTTTATACATACACAGTATAAAAATTATTTTTTCCATATAGACAATAAAGATAACCTTTTAATTAGTAGCCACACTTGCTCAGTGAGAAAAACGTGAAGGACATTTTGCAAGTGTCCAATATCAGTGTTCGTGGTAAAAATTCTTTGGGATTTTCATGTGTGGTTTGCCCTTGTCAATGTTGCAGGACAGAGTGCCAGGCAAGGGACAACGCATAGTCGGAATTCAATATAAGAGTAGGCCGTAGTACTGCTGTTCGGTCAAATTTCCCGGATAGCACACGGTACAGCATATGCCCGTCTTCATTAGCCCAGTAGGATATTAAACTTAATTTTATTTTATAACCAAAATGTCAGTTGTTTGTGGGTTATAACTGACTGTATTTATAGCTCACTGTCAGAATCAAGACCATGTGTATTATTATTATTCTGTTGTGTTTTTTCTTCACCAGGCGTGTGCTGTTGCTATTAACCATAAATCTAACCCCAAATCAAATTGTAAATCACCAGAAATGGTAAGTATTGTTAGGAGTGGACACTTGTTTTTGTCTCTCCTCTATGTTTTTATGTATATTTCTAATAGAGTGATACAGGGTGGTTGGGATGGCCTAGTGGTCTAAAGTGTCGCGCTTTGAGCTCTAGCTGGCTGGTCACCTTTGGCTTGCAGTTGTAGTTCTCAAAAAGACATAATTTCATGACTGATGGGTCACTGGACTGTACATGCCTGACATTTTGATTGATAAATACATAGAGCTGGGTGGTATCCCTGGAAACAAATTTCGCGATATATTCAGCAGTCATGTGATGTAAACAAGGTCTGATAACGTCTGATAACTTCGTGGGATTAACAATCATGAGTTTATAACATTAATTATTCATGATTTAGCAATAATATATGGTAAATAAGAGAAAAATATTTACATTTTTCAATATTTCTGCTAAATATCGTCCAGAAAAATCAAAACCGTGATATGTTAGCCTTTCTATATTTTTCTGAAGGTGGTATTTCAGATGTTTTTTATTTCTGCAACGGTCACTGATACGGGATGGAGGGCTTGGCAAAGAACATACGTGTAGTATAGTCGTTCAGCACGTATGTAAAACCAAGGTCCTTTATTTGTACAGATTAGACAAAAGCATAACAGAACCGTTGGCTGTTGGAAGTTAATAAAGGGCCGCTGTCCGGGCAAAATGTCCCCCATAGCACATAGCATGGGATGAGAAATCAAGATCACATGTACACATTGGCATGAACGTTAAAACAATCCTTTACAGTTGGAATTCAGTATAAGGCTGAAATAAGAGCCAAGGGTTAATGTGTCTATGCATGGTTAAAATATTTTCTATCTTCAGCTTTCTAAATACTGTGATAGTTTATTAAAAAAGAGTTCAAAGGGAATTTCCGAAACAGAATTAGATGACAAGTTGGCAGCTTCTATTACCATATTTAAATACCTCGATGATAAAGATGTTTTTCAACGGGTAAGTTGTTTAGAGTAAGGAACGTTTTCAGGGTGCTTATTTTTTGTGTTTTTTCCGTGTGCATTTTCTATGTAACCGGCAAAAATGGGCTCGGAAACCCCAGGAAAACGCGTACATGGAAAACCGGCTTTATGAATGTATTTCCATGAAGGTAATTCTCGAATTTAGTTCTCCCATTAATCAAATAAATGGGAGAAATATAAAGAAAAATATCTCAACTATCTGAAGAGATGAAACATGAATATGTAATGATTTTACAACGTGTAAAGAATATCCCGATAACAAGAGGAGTCGCAGTGGTTCAGGGAGTAAGATGCTGGTTGACTGACCTGGAAGTCCCCAAGTTGGACCCAAGTATTGGCTGAGAAAGATCGTCAATTCTCCGGTTGTATGTGACAAGGAGTAGGGTCGCCTGTCCAACCTCGTGGGTTTTCTCCAGGTCCTCCGGTTTCTTCCCACTGCTGAAGACCCCTACGCACAAGCGTATTATTGAAATAAAATTGAACCATATGTTAGTCCCGAAATGACCTAGTTTCGGTCGAGTGGAGGTTAAACCCAATTTCTCTCTTTATTTCAATGATTTGCATAGTATTTATAAATTAATTGTGAAGTTATCAAAATAATTGGAAATATATATATTTCTTTCCTAGTTCTATTCCCGGATGTTAGCGAAAAGATTAATTTATTCACAATCAACGTCAATGGATGCCGAGGAGTCTCTGATCAACAGGTTAAAGGTCAGTTATTTGTTTTTATATCCAGTCACATATTAATGAAACGTAACAACTGGCCCCAAGTTCACCAAGCATTCTCAGACTTACGTTAAGAATTTACTCAACTTTTAATCACTGTTTATGAAACATATCTTTGACCCAGAACACAAAACTTTGCACATAGTTTCTTATTGATGTATTTGATACATTAAAATAACAAAAGTTTTATAAAGGGCTATATTTAGATTAAAATAAGGTGAACAATTTTGAATAAATTCTTAACTGAAGTCTGAGAATGTTTTGTGAACTCAGGGCCAGACTGATTACACTACAACTCCAGTATCGCGTAGTTCAGTTGTATAGAATGATTAGTTTCAATCCATTGTTGGCGAATTGTTTCAATTCGTTTAGAATCATCAAAAATTATTAGTTTCCTACTGTCCCGTAGTTTAAATGGTCCGTCTAGATTAGATAATTAATGTTGGTTTTATAACTATTTACTTTCACTAGTGGGGGGTTGGATTGCCGAATGGTTAGCACGTGCGCGCTGCGCTGTATCATAAGGTCTGTCTTTGAGTCAACTGGTGGGGTTTCGATTCCCCGGTTGTATGTGACAAGGAGTAGGGTCGCCTGTCCAACCTTGTGGGTTTTCTCCGGATCCTCCGGTTTCCTCCCACTGCTAAAGACCCCTACGCGCAAGCGAATTAATGAAATAAAATTAAACCATATGTCAGTCCTGAAATGACCCAGTTTGTGTCGAGTGGACGTTAAACCCCATTTCTTTCTCCCCTTTCTTTAGGCTTCATTATATAAATTACTGTTTACCCATTTATTAAACATACATTATGCAAGAGCAAAATCTGCTTGTTACAAGTCTTTCTTTAGGCCTGAAATGTTATCTAAATTATCAATTAGACATTAATTAACTTATCCAGACCATAATAAACTCTCGATGTCA
The DNA here is from genome assembly GCF_932274485.2 of Patella vulgata. Classification (NCBI taxonomy): domain Eukaryota; kingdom Metazoa; phylum Mollusca; class Gastropoda; family Patellidae; genus Patella; species Patella vulgata. The sequence goes on from NC_065887.2 coordinate 557,510, forward strand.
AGGCTAGCCTTCGATGTTGGCTGGATTAGATTCCTATATGCCGCTAACGGCCGTTGACAATTAAATCAAGAAAAGCGGATAATAGAGACTTGCTGTTTATATTAATGATTTTAGTAATGATGACCGAGACTATGCCAAAATTTTCAGCAAATTACCTTTACACTATCTAGTTTTTAACTATTATAGCGAGAACTGCCATCTCGTTATCTTATCTCCCATAATGTATCTTTAACATGAAAAACCAATAATCAACTCTCTAGAACATCAGATGGCCAATGTAATGATAAATTTAAAAATGGCAAAGTGAGCTAAGTCTTGAATAATAGGTACCCTTGTTACGATAATAAAAAATCTATGCCACGTCTTGTCAAAAATTCAAACGGTGATAACATCTATTCAGAATAAAATAATTTGAATGAAATTATAATATAAACAAGAATTTTTATTGTCAAGGCATATAATATATTGACCAATCACCAAAGCTGTAACAAGTTTCCTATGTCATTACCCTTGTGTGTTATTGCGATTGGCAGAAACATTGACAGGACCTAGTTCTATATCATGCAATTGTATTTCGTTAATTTTTTAGTATTCCATATTCATCATAAAATTGTGTTGAAAAAAATGGTTGATCTCTTTTTGCCGTTGAGTCAACTGGCGTGGTTTTGATTCCCCCGTTGTATGTGACAAGGAGTTGGTTCGTCTGTCCAACCTCGTGTGTTTTCTCCATGTCCTCAGGTTTGCTAAAACCCCTAAACTCAAGCGAATTATTGAAATACAATTGAAATATGTTAGTCCCGAAATTACCTAGTTTGTGTGGAGTGGACGTTAAACCCCACCTATCTCTCTCTCTCTTTTAACTATAGCGGGCATAAATAAATCATTATGGTTTGTGGTTTCTGCAATCTAGAATTATTTTGTTTTTGTGTTTCAGCAAGCATGTGGTTACGAATTTACCAACAAACTACATAGAATGTTTAATGACATCACCATCAGTTACGAATTAACTTCTATTTTTCATGACCTCGCCAAGAGACATGAGTATAATCTGGGCGTCAGTTTTAACATCATGGTTTTACAGGTCAGTTCTATTTTGTAGCGGCGGTGGATTGATCTCTCATTCCATTTCCATTGGTCTGTTCCTTCCTCATTCATTCATTCCCCCATTCATTCCTTCCTTCCACTATCATTCATTCTTACATTCCTTCCTCCATTTCTCCCCATCCCTCCTTCCTTACTTCCTTACCCCCCCACCCACACACACTTTTGCGCTTTTGATCACAAGATCTGTCATTGAGTCAAGTGGCATGGAAATGCTGTTGGTCTTGCAGACGTAACCATGGAAATGAAAATTATGTTGCGATATTAAGGTGATACTGTGACTGTAAAGAACCCTTGGCAAATGAAATTCAGTGAAGGGTAGGTCCTGGCAAAATTCTTACCCGGGGTGTTGGATGATTGAATGGTTAGTATATGCGCGCTGTAACATAAGGTCTGTTATTAAGTTAACTGACGTGGTTTCAATTCCCCGGTTGTATGTGACAAGGAATAGGGTCGCCTGTCCAGCCTCGTGGGTTTTCTAGGTGTCCTCTGGTTTCCTCCCACTGCTAAATACCCCAATGTGCAAGCTAAATATTGAACTAAAATTAAACCATATCATCGGTGAAGTGTCAAAAGGGTGTATCTTGGGAAATTAGTCAAATACACTTTTTTGCATTTTTAAAATCTCCCAATTAATATGCAAAAGGTTCTATTTCTTAATCTTTAGAAATTCTTAGATACACCCTTTTGACACTTCACCGATGATATGTTAGTCCCGAAATGACCTGTCAGGTGGACATTAAACCCTCTCTCTCTCTCTCTCTCTCTCTCTCTCTCTCTTTCTCCCCACCTGAATTTCATATGTATCCATGGAGATATTAAGTTGATACTGTGACTGTAAAGGATGCACTGTTAATATTTCAGGCCGGTGCTTGGCCGATACCACAGAGTAATTTACCAACATTTAACGTGCCACAAGAATTAGAAAAAAGTGTGAAAAAGGTAAGAGGCCACACTTACCATATTTACATATCAAACATATTACTATGGTAATAATGTCCAAGTGAAATGTTATTAATTATCATAGTGAAATGTTATATTTATTGTCCAAGTGAAATGTTTAGTGAATTGTCCAAGTGAAATGTTAAGTGAATTATATCAAAGTGAAATGTTAAGTGAAATATTAAGTGAATTATCAAAGTGAAATATGTGAAGTGACATTATCAATTGTTAGAATATTATTAAACATACATTATACAGGAGGTAAATCTGCTTATTGCAGGTCTTTCTTTAGACCTGAAATGTTAGATAAACTATTAATTAGACTTTTATTAACTTGACAAAACCATAATCAACTCTCAAACCATCTTATGTGTCCAATTTTCATTACATTTGAATCCGATCTGCTGTTCAACGCCCATTTATGGTTAACTGCAAAAATGGATAATCAAGACTTTTTTTTATTATCGTTACATTCAAGGCTGCAGTGCTTTTAAAATGAGGTTTTTTCAACTCTTGAGTGAAGTAATTTGACAGAAATTTTCAGCACATTCCCTTTACATTATCTATTTTATAACTATTATACCAAGAACTGCCAACTCTTTATCTAATCTCCCATAATGTATATTTAAGCCTGACACACGTTCAGTGTTGTATGAGGAGTTGGATGGCTGAATGGTTAGCACTCGCGGACTTTATCATGAAGTCTGTCATTTAGTCAGCTGGCATGGTTTTGATTCCCTGGTTCTACGTGACAAGGAGTAGGGTCGCCTTTCCAACCTTGTGGGTTTCTCCGGGTTCTCCGGTTTCCTCATACTGCTAAAGACCCCGACGCACAAGCGAATGATGGAAATAAAATTAATCCATATGTTAGTCCTGAAATGAACCCCATTTCTCTCTCTAAATGTTGTATGAGTTCAATTGAATGTTATATATTATGTAATTTCAGTTTGAAGGATTTTATAATGATAAATTTAGTGGAAGAAAATTAACTTGGATGCACAATTTCTGTACAGGTAAAGTTATTTTTAAGATTTATTTTATAAAAAAAATGGCTCTAAAGGTCTCTTGACATGTGTTCAGTGCTAAATTTAAATCTTAAAAACGTGCCAGCATTTGCAAGAACCTACAAACTTCTTGTCAATGCAGATTTATTATTATATTCACCTATTCGGGACTCGCGCTGTCTGTCGCCAAGTCGGAATTTACCCAAAAAATAAATGGAAATAAACAAAATGGCAGACAATTCTTATCGCAGAGAAAAAAATATTTAATTGTTGATTTCCGTTTACTGTGGCTTCATGCAGCAAAAATATACAAGCATACCTAATTGGATATTATTATTTCAAATTATATTATCACCCTGGGTCGGAAAGGTAAGAACAACGAACGAGTCGAATATAGCGACGATTCTGGATTGAGAAAAAGGGCTATTCATTCACGCAAAATGTAATTTAAAGAAATCTGGATAATTGTCAATCCTTGGATGAGGTTTGACGTGTAAATACTGAAAATATATTGTTCAATACGATGTTCTAACAGACTAAAGTCACCAAAAATGAAATCTGATTATAGTAAATTCATCTCAAAACTGGCCTAATTATGAAAGTTGTTGCATATTGAATGTACCCTTAATTGTTTTATACTAAGCCTACCTGAGAAATAAAATTATCACGTCTTTTTTTTTTATCACACATTTTTGGCAGATAAAATATTCTACTTGGCAGAAAAAATATATGAACGTTTTTTTTTACATAAAAATATTATCTATTTTGATGAGAAAAAAATTGGAATTCCAGTGTGAACCCTGCTTCATTTATTAGTTCAGGAAGAATTGACACATTTTGAAATGTTACAAATGGATATATATTATTGTTATTATAAATCAGGGGGGTTGGATGGCCGAATGGTTAGCATGTGCGCGCTATATCATAAGGTCTGTCATTGAGTCAACTGGTGTGGTTTCGATTCCCCGGTTGTACATGACAAGGAGTAGGGTTGCCTGTCCAACCTCATGGGTTTTCTGCGGGGCCTTCGATTTCCTCCCACTGCTAAAGACCCCTATGTGCAAGCGCATTATTGAAGTAAAATTAAACCATGTTAGTACCGAAATGACCTAGTCTGTGTTGAGTTGATGTTAAAACCTGTTTCTCTCTCCCTCCTATTATAAATCTGTGACTTTTTCTTTCATGTTTTTTTTTATTCTTTCAACAGCTGATTTGAAATTAAACTATGCCAAGAAGACATATTTTGTGACGATGGGAACGTTTAATATGGCCATCTTACTGATGTTTAACGACGTGGATAAACTCAGTTTTAAGGAAATACAACAATTCACTAGGTTACCGGAGAAAGAACTGACGAAATATTTACAGTCTTTGTTGGATATTAAAATCTTATCGGCACAGGTAAATATATGTAATTCTTTTAAAACTGGTGGTGTCTTTAAAATGGGGGGTGGGGGTGGATGGCCAAATGATTAGCATGTGCGCGCTGTATCATAAGGCCTGTGTGGTTTCGATTCCCTGGTTGTACGTGACAAGGAGTAGGGTGGCCTGTCCAATCTCGTGGGTTTTTTCCGGGTCCTCCGGCTTCCTCCCATTGCTAAAGACTCCTACGCGCAAGCGAAATATTGAAATAAAAAAATTAAAATCATATGTTAGTCCCAAAATGACCTAGTCTGTGTCGAGTGGACGTTAAACCCTCTATCTCTTTTAAAACTGTGGGGTTGGTTGACCGAATGGTTTAACGCTTGCGTACTGGATCATAAGGTCTATCATTGAGCCAGTTGGCGTGGTTTTGATTCCCCGCATTATGTCAATAGGAAATTGGACCTCATTTCCGTTATTTAAAACTTTTAATGAGGCAACAATCTAGAAAGTTCATTGAATTTCCTGTTTGGTTTTCTCTTATCAGGGAGGGTTGGGTTCCCGAATGGTATAACGTATGTGCATTAGATCATAAGGTCTGTCATTGAGTCAACTGGTGTGGTTTCAATTCCCTGGTTGTACGTGACAAGGAGTAGGGGTCACCTGTCCAACCTTGTCAGGTTTCTCCTTGTCCTCCGGTTTCCTTCCCCAGTGTGCTCTTCTTCATTATCTCATTCGGTGAAGAAAAGTAGGATGTAAAACTGAATTTCATTTTATTAGTTCATTTGTTATATGTGACAAGGAGTAGGGTCACCTGTCCAATCTCGTGGGTTTTCTCCGGGTCCTCCGGTTTCCTCCCACTGCTAAAGACCCCTACGCACAAGTGAATTATTGAAATAAAATAAATTGATCTACATGTTAGTCTCGAAATGACATAGCTTTCCCTTGTCAGTCGAGTGTAATGAAAAAGCTTCTAAATTTAGTACTCTTGCTACAGACAAGTAGAGTGTTAAAACTTTATTTGACTAAATCAACCTGAGTCATGTTGGTTAGTGAGGAAGATGTTGGCTCGCTAATCTGGATTTTCTGATATGGATTCCCTCTTGTCAGTGGTGCAGGATGAAGAACCTGGCAAGTGTCAAGATATAGTCATTTGGATGGTCGAAAAAATTGAGGTCCCGTGTACACCTTGGAGAGCATGGAAAAGAAGCATTGGGAGTTGGAATTCGACATAAGTGTATGGCATATGCCAGTCTTCATTAGCCCAGTCGGAGCAGAACGGTAGGACGTTAAACACCATTTCATTTCATTTGATCCCGTCAACCACTATGAACCTTGTGTCGTAAAGATTGAAAGCTGATTTTGTAAATTGGACTATATTTTGTTTTCCAGACACCAATGACAGCAGAGACTATATTTAGTTTGAACATAAACTATAACAATAAAAGAACAAAGTTTAAAATTTCAACAATGGCCCAGAAAGATTCTCCACTTGTAAGTACTTATGTCTCCATTTCTATAACATATTGTAATTGACTCACCATTTTATTGTATATTGTAATTGACCATGCTAAAATATATTGTAATTGACTTGCCAAGCTATGACATATTGTAATTGTGTATTTCTACAGGAAGTAGAGATGACCATTCTATAATATATTGTAATTGACCCACCATGCTGTAATATATTGTAATTATGTATTAATACAGGAAGTAGAAATGACCCACCAAACAGTAGATGAAGATAGAAAGATGTATATACAGGCTGCTATTGTTAGAATAATGAAAGCTAGAAAAGTTCTTAAACATACTCTGTTAATAAATGAGGTACTGTACACTTAAACATACTCTGTTAATAAACAAGGTACTTTACACTTAAACATACTCTGTTAATAAACGAGGTACTTTACACTTAAACATACTCTGTTAATAAACGAGGTACTTTACACTTAAACATACTCTGTTAATAAACGAGGTACTTTACACTTAAACATACTCTGTTAATAAACAGGGTACTACTTTACACTTAAACATAGGGGGATTGTATGGCCGAATGGTTAGCACTGTATCATAAGGTCTGTCATTGAGTCAACTGGCGTGGTTTCGATTAGTGGGTTTTACATGACAAGGAGTACGGTCGTCTGTCCAACCTCGTGGGTTTTCTCTGTGTCCTCCAGGTTGCTCCCACTGCTAAAGACCCCTAAATGCATTTGTATTATTGAATTAAAATTGAACTATGTGTTAGTCTCGAAATAAAATTGAACCATGTGTTAGTCCCAAAATGACCTACTTTGTGTCGAGTGGACGTTAAACCCTGTTTCTCTCTCTCTCTCTATTTTTATACACCCACATTGAAATGTGGTCATATATTGTTGTCTGCCCCGTCTGTCTGTCCGGAGGCTAAAGTTAATATCAAATTGACTTTAAATTTATACAGTGTTTAAGGTCATGAGACGAAGAAGCCTATGGATTTTTAGCAATTTCCGATAATTACTGCCAGACTTATGGCCTGTGATCACTTTGAAAAATCTTGTGGACGCTCCAGAGGCTAAAGTTAATATCTGATTGACTTTAGATTGATACACAGAGTTTAAGTTCTTGAGACGAACAAGTATATTGATTTTAAATCTTTTTTGATAACTTGAACAGCTAAATCCATGATATTAAATGTTTGGTATACTAAAAGTTAGCATGGGGCAGAACTAGAAGCCAAACAAAATTCTAATCATTTTCTGATAATTATGTAATGAGTTGTTACTCTTAATCAGATTTTAGTGTATTATAAATGTTTCATTACTGGCAAAATCTGCATCCCAACAACTTTTGTTGACTGCTCAGATGACTTAGCTGCTGTGGGCATATGTTTTGTTGCCTGGCAACCTATCTTTATCTGTTTGGTGTAGTTTATTTTTGAATGTTTGTTTTGTTACTTTTAAAGTATTGTATTGTTAATTTTTTGATTTGGATATTTTGATATTTGTACCATTGTATGAAAAGTGTCACGGTGGTGTGCTTTATCATAAATTTATCATCGGATGGTGGAATGGGATGGGCATTCAAAGTGCGAGATAATGATATAGATATATGTGATATCACAATGAATGTTTTGCATCAATGAAATTGGATCACAATGTGATCGTATTAATTCATACTAAATATTGACGTCAAACGGGGTGGTTTTCTCTCTTTAAAAAGCTCTGTGTGTATGATGCCTATGTAATTTGGAGACTATGATGGCATCATGCATTGTCAACTGTCAGATTCCCTTAACAGGAACCTGGCAAGCCCCCTGGATCTACCCCTGATTGTAAAGCACCAGGTGAACAGGTATAACAAATGTTGGTAAGAAAAATAAGTGGACATATAATATTCCAATCTCCTCTTCTTTATTTTTTCAGGTGATAAAGCAGTTGGTTTCTCGATTTGTTCCAAATATTAGTATGATTAAAAAATGTATAGAAACGTTGATAGAGAAAGGATATTTAGAACGAACTGCCGATTCTAACGATGAATATAGTTATGTGGCATGATCCACATGTTAGTGATAATTAACTCGTTCCGGACACCTATATTATCATGTACAGAGACGTTGAATTAATTAATTTGTTGAATTAATGATATCCAGTGAATTTAAGTTCAATCTATTGGGATGTCAACGTTATACTAATACAAAAGTACTACAAACAATATGTTAGTGTTTATTTAAGACACCTGTCTTATCATGTAAAGAGAGACGTTATCAAGATTAGACTATGATATGATTTGTTGAATTAATGATATCCAGTGAATTTAAGTACATCCAATAATTGCGACAGCCCTGTTATCTCAATACAAAAGTACTACAAAATATTTTAACCTTGCGAACTTCCAAGAAAATTCAGACGCGTGGTAGCTGGTTTTCTTAAAACACAAAGAAATGTATCAGCTCATAGTTAAAGGTCAGTGATCTTCATCTGGGGGATTTTGAAACCTTTGCAAACTACAATAAAGTGAAGATTGAGTCTACACTACAAAATATTTTAGATGTTGTGAACTTCAAAGAAAAATTATCAAGTGTTATCAAGTGTTCTTGAAGAAATATATGAACTCGTGGATCTACACTACAATACTGTGAAGATTTGGTCTATGAAGAAACATTAGTTCAAGGAACACATCTTTCAGTTTCCTTCCACGTCTCGTGAATTAAAGTGAATTAAAATCAATCGGCTGAAAATGAAAATAAAATTATATATATATTGATATTAGTACCCTTATTGAATTGGATGAATTATTTAATTATTGACGTTTACTGTGAAAAAATTGGACGGAACAAGGAGTAGGGTCGCCTGTCCAACCTCGTGGGTTTTCTCCGGTCCTCCGGTTTCCTCCAACTGTTAAAGACTCCTATGCGCAAGCGAATTAATGAAATAAAACTAAACCCCATTTCTCTATCTCTGTGTTGAGAGAGCCCTGTCCAAGCTTGGCCGCATTTTTTCCTGGACTCATGAATCTAATTCAGTTCTCGTCTTTTAAGGTGTTGGACAAGTGTTGAGTGTTTGGCGACAGGATGCCTAAACGATTACCCAGCGGGTTATTACATAATGCCAGATTGGCTTTCTGTACAAGTCAATTGACATTACATAACATCACTGGCAATGGCGGACCAGATGTTAACGAATCAACTATCTGTCATAAGTGACGCCATAATTGCGTTTAGATATTATTCCCCTATTGTGTAACTTATTTCTGTTGGGTTGGCCGAACATGTACCTCGGTGTTTTCCACCGAGGCATCTTCTTGTTCCTTGTATACTTCAGCAATTCAAGAGTAGCATAAAGCGCGTCTGTCCCGAGCCGTTGCAGTCATCATACCACATCATACCAATCTGATTACAATACAGATCTTTATTTCGTTTCGTTTTTTTTTTTTATACTTTTGATGGCCTACACTACATGATGATCTGACCAGTTGTACTGGGATGTCGCGTCAAGGGTCATACGAGTGGCTTTTGACCCTATGACATCAGACATTGATCAATCAATCAACGTTGACGTTTCTAGGGGTTTGGCCAAAGGTCACGAGATGTAAACAGAGCTAACGCTAATTCCAACCCTAACCGTAACCAGGGACTTAGCCCTAACCCTAACTCTCGTGACTGAAGCAGCTGACGGTGACATCAAATAAAATCAAGGCCTAATGATTGAATATTTACACATGACATGGCGTCCCTCACACTGTCCATTTCGTAATCTATTCATTACTTAATTACATTCCAAAAATAAGTTTCAATTACTTTTTAATCACATTTTATGATACATATCAATGTTTCCAACTATTACAAGCCTCAAATTTTAGAATTAAGAAAATTAAGTATATCTTTAAAAAATCTAACTTAAAGATACATTATGGGAGATTAGATAAAGAGCTGACAGTTCTCACTATAATAGTTCAAAACTAGATAATGTAAAGGCAATTTGCTGAAAATTTCAGTCAAATTGATCCACTATGAACCAAGATTTTAGTGATTGAATTTTCGGCCTAACCTCGATCATCATTACTAAAGTCGATAGGATAAAAAACATAATCTCGATCACACATTTAATGATTAAATCATGAATGAAAGTTTAGCCACAAATCAGTTCCAAATCCAATAAATATCGCAGGCTAGCGTTGACATCGAGAGTGGACTATGGTCTGGATAATTAATGTTAATTAATGTCTAACTAATAGTTTATATAACATTTCAGGCCCAAAGAAAGACCCGCAATAGGCAGATTTAGCTCTTGCATAATATGTTTAACTCTGTTTTAAAAAGAAAGAAAATATAGGCCATGTAATGAAATTCATTATTTTTTATTTAGGGTCCACTTCTAGACATGTAAGCGGATTACAAAATAAATGTAGATTGTAAATCATAGAAAAATGATAATTTAACATTCAAGTTCAAATTCTTTATTCCGTTTAGTCAGCAACTCATCAGTTATAGACCAAGAGCCAGTTACGAAATTGGCAGCTATTGATAGGCCAAATTCAAAACACCCAGTCTTACGAGGTTGCAATAGGGCATTTGGCTGGGAGGGGCAGATAAAAAGGGCTAAAATTTGCCTCATAAGTAAAAGGATCAGAATGTTTTCTAAAATGCTGCCATACAATGTATGAATATAAAAAATATAAATCTTACGAGTAAAAATGGGGCCAAGCCCTTTTCCTGACTGCATGCCTCATAAGTAATAAGATTGAAATTGGTGCCAAGTGTTAGCTAATTATTGGACGGTTGTAAAAATATCAAATCTGACTGGTTTCAGTGGGGCAAACCCCTAATCTGACCACTTAAATGCGCCTCATCTGACACGTCCACAAAAGCGGGGGGGGGGGGGTGATACATTTTGCCTAATAAGTAAACTGACTGAAACTGGTGTCAAATTTTAACTGCGTATTTCTTACCAGTTAGTGTTTTCGTTACTGACTCTTGGATTATTAATAGAAACAGTAGAAACGAATAACACTATGTACCATAACAAAACAAAACACATATTAAACTGGATTACATATTTAAATATATCAGTTAAAAATATAGGAGAGGAACCGTTTTTTTACGTACGTTCTCGGGGGTTTTCTAGTTCCCATGAATATAAACACAATACTCATTATAAATCAGTTCTAATTGGTTTTGACTGAATAATAATGAACTCGGGAAAACAAAATTCAGAAACAATTCATCTTATATAGTTAAATTTACTCCATGTATTATTCTACACTTCCGTGATGAAAATTATAACTACAGTTCAGGGGCCTGTTTCACGAAATTTTAACTAAGATAAAATCCAAATTTTAGTAATTTGATTGGATAATATTAAATTGATTTTAGTCCTTAGCCAATCAAAGTTGAAGTATCTACTAAAATATGGATTTTATCTTTAGTTAAAATTTCGTGAAACAGGTCCCAGGTTTTATTTCTTTCCGTTTTTTATTTATATAAAAAAAAATAAACCTCTAGAATTAGTCACAAATCTTCTTCGCTCTCAAATAAGTAAATGGCTGATATGTCAGACGGTGTGAGTTCTGCCAAATACTATCTCCCCACTCTATTTTATAGTGGCAACACCTTAATTGGTTTACGTCATAGACTGGCCTCGGTCCCAGTTTACAAATATGGAATAGGCATACCCCCTACACTGCAACCTGGGAGGGACTTATTACTAAATTTGGTCAACAGACACATTCCGTTCCTCACCATGAAGATGACATATGACAAATGTGTTTATTAACTTATAGTTCAATTCATGTAGATTTCTATTATTTCAGGTGTTATTTTGCTTGACCAAGAATCTATAAACAACTATTAGTCAAGGCCATAATATTATTACATAGGGTCGCCTGTCCAACCTCTTACGTTTTCTCCGGGGTTATCCGGTTTCGCTCTATTTTGCAAAGCCATACAGTTACAAAGACATTTTTCTCATTATGCCCCTCTCTTGAAAGAGAGAAAAATAAGGTTATTTTTAAAGTCATAAAGTAATGGGTAATGACAATTAATAACATTGCTAAATATATGAAAGTAATTTGAATGATTAAATTTAAATAGTAATGATAATGGCATTGTTCCCAGTTCAGTTACTAAGTGCTATTAAGAATGGGTTCGCGAGAGAATCATGCAAAATTTAAAAAAAACGGCACAAGCGGTGTCGGGCGATTTTGACCATACTTTGCAGATTTGGTCATTGGGTACCCCGTATACCCCACATGAAATATGAGGGTCACCAACCTTGTAGTTACGGAGAACCAGCTATGGCCATTTTAGAGTTAAAAAACGTCATTTTTGTTTAAAAAAACCCCCTAAATTCAAATATTCCCATAAATTGTCTATTGATTTTTTATTTTTTTAAAATTATTTTTTATGAATGATCATGTCTACTACTTCAATATATATGACTATTAAATTTTTCCAAAACCATTTGAGGCTATGAGGAATTTATTTTGAGACGTAGTTTTTGCTATATGCTAAAACATAGAAATTTCATGATGCCATTTCTATTAATAATGGAAGTTGAGGACTACTAATACTAATATTTGGTTTTGACAAAATGACTGGCACGGATTTCTTTCATATTAAATTTGATGGTCGAACTTGAAGAAAATGACTTCATTTTTGGCATCATTTTTCCAATAAAATCATCCATTGCCTGGATTATTAGGCCTGATAATGCCCCATGCAACCGCCTTCCAGCAACCCTGTGTAGGGCCGGTACAGATGATTCGGGAGTTCCACAAGGATTAGTCCTTGGACCTGTGCTTTCTATAATGTATACTAAGAATTTGGGACAACTAATTGACAATCATGGTTTCTAGGACGACATTCTTATGCAGACGATACACAGCTGATCGCAAGTTATTCCCTTTCAAAAACTGTTTCATTCCCTAATTATTCTGACATCAAATTGTGTACACATGACATTAAAGATAGGATGACAAGACATATGTTGAAATTAAATTTAATTGAATTAAGTAAATCAGAATGTATTTTATGTGGTCAAAATACACATCTGAAAAATACAAGTTCAAATGATGTGGTAGTACGAGATGCAATATTTGTACCATGAGACACTGTGAATTTGGTCCAGGAACATTGGCCATGTAAACACTTTATTAGCCAGGAAGCAGCTGCTACACTTATATGTTCATTGGTATTCCCAAGGATTGACTACTGTAACAGCTTGTTAGTAGAAACATCTAGTGCCAATATTAAAAAAAATCAACTTGTAGAAAATACCGCAGCTCGAATTCTTACCAGATCATCAAAACACTCTCAGATTACTCCTCTTCTGAAATCAATCTATTTGCTGCCAATCATCTTCAAAAGTCTGTCTTTGACGTATCAGTGTGTGAATGGCTTAGCTCAAATACTAACTTTATGCACATACAAGTTCCCTCGAGTAACCTCCGGCCGAACACACATTCATCAGTTTTGTTGCTCAAGGTGGAAATTAATATCATTTAGATACGGATCGTGCTCAGTGAATGCGCCTAAACTGCGTAACAATCTTCCAGAGATCATTAAATCATCGCAAACCCTTTCTTGTTTTACATCAAGACTTATCAAGATTAATTAAATTAATTTAAATGTATGCGCAGTGGACATGCTTCTGTACATGGAGTACGTGCGCTATATAAATGTACGCATTAATATTATTATTATTATTATTGGTCAGGCCGAAGTTAGATTTGCACTCCAGCCTCCAAGATGGCGGATGAAATCAGCTGTTCATCTCCCCTCTTTTGCACAAATAAAATGCGATTTAGTAGCCAGTTATCGGAAATAAACTATAATAGCATATTCCCGAAGCAATAGCCAGAGAAATGCCGATCTGGCCATTGCTGGATTGACTTCTGATACGTTTTTGAGGGAATGTGTCTATTCTTCCCGTTCAATCAAATCGCTCCTAAGTAAAGCCTTTCGTTTAATCTGGGGTCTTCCCTAAAACTTTGGACAGTGATTTAAGGTATTAAACACGGTGAAAGCATTGTTCGTCTCCAAACAGTATTGTTTACATTGTAGACATGTTGATAGCCTCGTTTGTCACGCAATTATTTTTTCTGCAATATTCTGCTATGCACTGTTTAATAGTTCGTAATAAATTTCGTGAATCATGACGTAACGTTATGTTAACATATTTGAAACTCTGTTTAAACCAGAATGATATTGTTACGCAGTTAGGTATTGGTTGTTAATCGGACAATTGACCAATCATAATTTGGAACAGAAAGTTGCTTTCATTACGGCAGTGTTGAGTGGGATTAGGTCTAATCAAACAAAACACTGGGGAAGTATGCTAAAATAATGACCTTACGCTCATATAGAATTTGTTTTTTGTCTTTTTGAAATATCGCTCGATTCGTTTCGAATCGTTTGTCAAGTATAGACAGATGTATATGACTAGTACACCATTTAGTTTTTATGGTTTGCTATTCAAAAATTCATCATCCTTCTACTAGATCATGAGGTTATATTGCCGAATTAATAAAATGTTGACAAATTGTCTAGAGAAATTAATTGTATTTACCATGAACAGCTCTTTTGACATTTACAGTAAATTAAGCTTTTCAAACTTCATCGTTTGAAAATTTTAACAGAGTAATTTTGAGCTCAGTTTTCGTGATTAGATACTTATTGGATAGATAGATAGATAGATAGATAGACAGCGCTAGCTAGATAGATGGATAGGAATAAGTATTTGTCGTTTTAACAATGGAACATTTTTTAAACTTGAATTTTTTGATGAAAGTATATAATCTGCGTTTATATTTATTTCTATTTCTAATTTGGTTTCACGTGCCATGTTACACTTTTCACTGTGTAAATAAAGCGGTTTATTTTTCGTCATTTTTGTTGAAAATCCGTTATTTTTGTACAAAAATGGAAATTATTTACTACTAAACGGGTCGAGTGCCACCCAATTTTTTTCTTGATCTTAAAACTATAGATCATTGCCTTTTCAGTCAGCATTCCAAAAAAATACTTAAACCCGCAGTGGATGAGATATAGATAGAATAAAATGACATACATAAATTGAGCTATTTTGGAACCTTGCAGCACGCAAGTACACGCAAGTACATGATCTACATCTTTTGCACGGAATCTAACTAAATATATTTTGTTTCGTTGACTTTTTCTGATTGGGGATCACGATGGCTAAGTGGGTAAGACGCTGGCTCGCTACTCTGGCGGTCGGGTGTTGGCCGATAAAGTTCATCCCGATTTTCCGGCGTGCTCCCCAGAGGGCCTGACAAGAACAGCTATCTAGTCGTTCGGATGGGACGAAAAACCGAGGTCCCGTGTACACATTGGCGTGCACGTAAAGGATCCCTTAGCAGTTGGAATTCGATATATAAGAGTACGCCAAAGTGGCGCTGTCCGTGCAAAATTTCCCTTATAGCACATTGTCTTCATTAGCCCAATCGGAGTAGAACAGTAGGACGTTTGTTTTCGCCGGTTACACGGAACGGTCCGATAACGTTTGCATTAGTGAATCTTAAACAACCCACTAATGCGTCTACTTGAATAATTTTAGCTGTAACTTAAATCAGCATTTGGTAAGATTAGATAAAGAGCTGGCAGTTCTCGCTATAATAGTTACAAAATAGATAATGAAAATGGAACATAGTGAAAATGTCAACCAAATTGCTTCACTTTAATCGAGATATTAGACTAGCCTCGATCGTCATTACCACGGTTGGTACAGTAATAAACAAAGCCCTGATTATCCATTTTCACGTTAAATCATCCACCATAAAACATTTTGAAATCCACTAAATATCGCGGGCTAATGATGACATCAAGAGTTGATTATGTTCTGGATAAGTTAATTAATGTCTAATGATGACATCGAGAGTTGATTATGATCTGGATAAGTTAATTAATGTCTAATTAATAATTTAGATAACATTTCAGGCCTAAAGAGAGGAATGCAATAGGCTGATTTAGCTCTTCCATAATGCATGTTTAAAATGCATGGTCTTGAAGAGTTAATTAATCGGTGGATCTAAAACTTATGAATTAGCAGGGGAACTATAATTTTATTTATTGTAAAAAGTGATAAGGTTAAGAATGTGATATGATTATGCATGGGGACATATACGTGTTATAAGTGGTTAATTTATATTTTGATCATAAGGAAGGAGGGGAGTAGAATCAACCTAATTATTATATTAAGGTTACAGAATTAGTAAGAAGATAAGCTTAAGGCACTAACCTAGTTAATTGTGTAGATAAAGGGCTATTGATTGCAGGATTATATTTTAATTAGTTGGTGGCTTCAGTCCCCTATTTAATCTGTATATTTAATAGAGATAGTGAAGTCATATTCAAAGGGAAATAGTTGTTGTTATAAATCTTTATTAATGTTATGTTTTGATTGTTATATTGTTTTTACTCATGGATGTACTATAAATGTAGGTTATTATTCATTATTGATCATTGCTTGATAAATATACCTGTAAGAGTATTGAAACGTTGCATGTAATAAACTAAGAAGTAGTAAATCCATAAAGTTGTGTTATTATGAATAGTCTAATTAATAGTTTACATAACATTTTAGGACCAAAGATAGGCCTCCAATAGGAATATTTAGCTCTCGCATAATTCCTGTTTACCAAACACATGCACAGTAACATAAACGTAAAACTAAACAATGACATTTTAAGTGTTTGCATGTGAGGGAAAGAAAGCGGTAGTGACTTGAATGGTTTTCCATCAGCCGCTTTCGACTGCTTGTGACCATTGTTTTGTTGTAGTTAAAAAGGCTTTAGCGGTCGTCGATGGTATAGTCGATGGTATGGTGGTGGTCGTTGGTAAGGTCGTTGTTGGTACATAACCTAGAAAATAATAAAAATAAAAATAAAATTATTTAGTTATTAGGGATTTATATCCAGGGTGTGTTACATAGATCGGGACCCACACTGCGACTCGCGCTAGTCAGGAGGGCTCCCGTTACAGGACCCACACTGCGGCTAGCTAGCCAGGAGGCCTCCCGTTATCTCTCTGTTACATAATCACAGATGTTATAGACGCTTCCTGCCACCTTGGCATGTGAAAGTGATTTTAATATCAGCATATCAACCTGTCCGACCCCTGGAGTTCTTGGTAGCATTCCTTATGTCACTATGTAATCTTAACTTGTTGTTGGCATGTAAGATCCTTTGTTTGGAAGGGTTTATAAACCCAGATAACAAACGAATCGATAGTGAGGTTCGGGCAAGGACACGGAGTCGGAGGCTAGGCGAGGGCGTCTAGAAATTAACTTCAGGCCACGCAGGTCTGGAGTTAAGACCGAACAACGGCCATGTAATGTAAGTTAGTTGGGAGTTGGCACACTCGTGCCTAGCCAAGCTAGGCCATGGCTCCCTCAACACAAGCTAATTACTCAGTCTTAAGCTTTGTACATAATATGTTAGAAGAATAAAAGTATTATGAGATGCTAAACTGGTCTTGTCATCTGAACCTGATATAAAGACCCAATACTTGGCCGAGAAAGTTTCTCGAGGTTTCCCCTTGTCAGTGGTGTGGGACACAGGGCCTGGGCAGAGGTCCCGTGTACACAATAGCGTGCTGTGCTGTGCACCACGAACAAGGGGATGAAACGCTAGAAACATCCCTAGGGATGCTCCCTTCCAACACCGGGATTGAGGAGGTACCAGCTGCTCTGTGAGCAAGGGCCATTATTGTTCAATATATGCGCACCATAACCGACTAGTATGCGTACCCATATGTGTAGGATCACAAGGCTTGGCAGTCGATATTTAAAAAAAATATTTTGTGGGTAGAAAACAGCAGCTTGTTGACAACCGTGTTACAACAATGGGATGTGATATTGCACTTGGGTGCCACAAGGATCAGTATTGGGTCCTATCCAGTTTGCTTTCTATAGAACACCAGTAGTTGCATTGCCCTAAATAAACCTGTATTTTTTAATATTGGTATTAACTGTAACTGTAATGATGACATAAAGTAAACACCCGTAGGTCGTATATTCCATCAAAATCCATTCATAAGTAATTGAGACATTTCCCTCAAAGTAGGCTTTCAACTGACTCTGTATACAATCGTTAACACGCCCATAATCTTGTTGTTTATTTATGATTACATTGTCACTTTGTAAAGTGCCCCTGAACATGTTATATGAAAGGGCGCACTATAAATATGATGTAATAATAATAATAATAATAATAAATTATCCTATATCCGTATGACGTCATAGATACTAAACGCTTAGCCAATTGCTTTTCCCATAGAGACAAGCACGCGACAATGTGTACGAATTAACGTCTGTTTTTTTTAAAATCCAAACACGTCACGAAACAAAACAATACAATTAAGTAGGTCATGGTTCACTTCAAGACAACCACGACAAGACAACGTAGAGAGAGGGAGGGGGGGGGTAACGTCTACTCGAGACACAAACTAAGTCATTTCGGGACTAACATATGGTTTAATTTTATTTCAAAAATTCGCTTGCGCGTAGGGGTCTTTAGTCGTGGGGGGGAACCGGAAAACCTGGAGAAAACCCACGAGATTGAACAGGCCATATCACTCACCTTACGTTAAACCACGGAATCGAAACCACGTCAGTTGACTCAATAACAGACCTTATGATACAACGCACATATGCTAACCATTCGGCCATTGAACCCCCGAGACAACGTAGAATCGCTTTAAATTTTAGAGTCTATTTATTAAAACAATTTTGTAACCATGACAGTCGCCTGTATTGAAATTTTGAGACCACAGCGAACAATTAGGATGAACAATTACAGTTCAACCATCGGGTACATTGGTATAACATCAATAACCAAACGAATAGGCCATTTAGAATAATAGAAAAAGACAGACTCTATTTTTAAAAAAAATATGGACTAAAATGTCCCCAGCAAGAAAACTTGAAAAGAATGAAAAACATCAAAGAAATCGATTGTTAAATAAAAATCGTCTTAAATCATCTCCTTATCACAAGTATGATAGTAATATATCCATTTACGTAGCGCCAAATCCACAAAACATGCTCGTGGTGCCAGGCTGATCAATAAAACAAGTCTAAGAGAAAGATTGGTTAAAAGGAGATAAATATCATGTTAGCCCCTAACCACATGTATAGGTAACACGTTACTATTTATTAATCTTTCCCGTGGCCTCAAAATAAACATATGGAAAAAAATATATATTTTAAACAAGTACGGTCGTACTAGATGCACCGAGATCCGACCATGACGTTACTGCAGCCATCTTGGAATGGTGACGTCATATTCAAGACTTCCTATTATGACGTCAAAATAAACATGTGGAAATACGCGCCTCTTTGTACTAAAAAAAAAAAGAAGAACCGCGAACCAACCTTGACGTTATTGCATCCGCACAGAGTAGGGTGGCCACCTTTGCTTGATCATATTGCGGGACATTATCTTTTTTTAAAAAAAAAACGAGGCAGTATGCATAACAATGTTGATATATAGTCACTTCACTTTTCGTCATAGCAACAATAGAAAATCAAACTATGAAATATTCACACAAGCTTGGTTTGTATTCGTATGTCATATGATATTTAGGATAATAATACATAGCAACAATATAAATTCAAGTCATATAATATTCATATCAGCGTGTTTTGTATTTTTATTCCTTCATCATCTTGCATTTAAAAAAAAACGAACACAATTTCCTTTGTAGCTGTAATAATGCCTTTCTTTCATTTAAACAAAATATATAAATTATTAATTTGTGCGACAGAACTGTTTGAAAGGCTGCGTGTAAATATATCATGGTGTTGAATGAAATTTTTAAGTTACAATCAAATGACTGCCGAATTATCATCCATGTATCGCTAAAATTAAATCATGCCGAAGGTAGTGAAACGTTTTGAGATTTTATCGCTAAAGTTTAATCATGCTAAACGTTGTGAAAACTGATTCAAATTTTATAACTTAGTATAAAGGATGTTATGCTGGTTAAAGATGCATAATTTAACAGCTGGGTGGGTTGGATGGCCGAATGGTTAGCACGTGCAAGCTGTGTCATAAGGTCTGTCATTGAGTCAATTGGCGTGGTTTCGATTCCCCGGGGTTGTACGTGACAAGGAGTAGGGTCGCGGTCACCTGTCCAACCTCGTGCGTTTTCTCCGGGCCTTCTGGTCTCCTCCCACTGCTAAAGACCCGGACACGCAAGCGAATGATTGAAATAAAATCATATCATCTGTTTGTCCTAAAATGACCTAGTTTGTGTCCAGTGGATTTAAACCTCATTTCTCCCCACTCTCTTTCTCTATATTCGAGACTTAGCCTCGCTTTCCCATTTTTAAATTAAATTTTTAAATGGCAAACCGTTCTAATCTAGTTAAAATCTCGAGTATCCAATGCCATAGAGAATTGATTATGGTCTTGTGTTGTTAATAAATGTCTAATTAATGATTTATATAACATTTCAAGCCTAAAGAAAGACCTGCAAAAGGCAGATTTAGCTCTTGCATAATGTATGTTTAAACTATTATTGCAAGAACTGTCAGCTCTTTATCTAAATCTTACGTAATGCATCTTTAACTTTCCCTGGTTGATCACCAGGTCATGCTATATTAATAATACAAGATACCCTTTACACCATCATCTGTTATGCATCAATGGGTATATTTGAATTTTAACAATTCAGAGACGACAAGGCGAAAGCGAATGTAATTGATACTCCATTAAACCAAGTATACATATCAAAATAAAGGAACAAGCAATTCGATACACCCGTTGTCTTCCAGTAGTTTTTTTAGTATATAAACTAGAAATACATAAATCTTCGGTCACATCAAATGCCCCAGTAGTCAGCTAATGTTGTTTGTTTATGTGATTCACCATGTAACACATTTTAATACTAGTATTTATTTAATTTTATTATTCTTTGGGTAAGAGGGGGGTTGGGTGGCCCATTGGTTAACGCATGCATTTTAGATCATAAGTTCTGTCATTGAGTCAAGTGGCGTGGTTTCGATTCTCCGCTTGTACGTGACAAGGAATGAGGTCGCCATCTAACCTCGTCCACTGGTTTCCTCCCAAAGCTAAAGACCTTATGTGCAAACGAATTATTGTTTGTTTCGAGTGGGCGTAAAATCCCATTTATCTTTTTCTCTCTCTCCTCTCTCTTCCCTCTCTCGACTGTTTTGACAATTATTGACTTTGGTAATTTATTCCATAGAAGAGGTCTGGCATAGGACAAAGCACGTTTTCCAAGTTGTAAGTTAATATTTGGAGATTTACAAAAATTTTAAATATAAAATGTGAATTAATTATATTCGTTTAATTTAATTTTAGTATGGTGACGGTCGTGGTGTTGTCGGTTGCGCTGCTGATAGTGGTTGTGGTGCAAGAGATGGGGTGGGGTGTCAATATTTTTGTCAATATTTGCCATTTCTTTGAGTTAAACGTAATTGAAATGGGATTTAACGCCCGACTGGGCTAATGAAGACAGCCATACACTGAAAAAAAAAACTTGTGTTGAAACAACACAAACTTGTGTTATTTTCAACACAAGTTAGGTGTCTCTATTTAACAACACAATCTTGTGTTAAATGTTGAAACAACACAAAACTTGTGTTAAATGTTGAAACAACACAAAACTTGTGTTAAATGTTGAAGCAACACAAAACTTGTGTCACAAAACTTGTGTGAAAATCTACACATTATTTGTGTTGAAATTTCTGAAACTTGTTTGTGTTGAAATTTCTGAAACTTGTTTGTGTTGAAATTTCTGAAACTTGTGTTGAAATTTCTGAAACTCGTGTTGTTTCGTACAAACTTGTGTATAACAAAAACTTGTGTTGTATTTTACCAATTTATATCCAGTATAGCAACCTTTCGAATGCAACCCCTTCCATTCGTTCTGTTTAAACTGTAATTATTGATAAATGACATAATAATTTTGTTTGTTAAATTATTATTTATTCAATAAATGATATGAAAAAATAAATTAATGCCTAATTAATACCAATACAGACATCTCGAAGGTTAATAAACAAAGTTAATTCCAATACTAATAAAATTGTGTTATACAATGAAAAAATACCCCCAACCCCCATTCCCAATTATTAAATAAAAAGTAGCTATTTAAATTGAAAAATAAAGCACCGAGACATTTGGAATATTAATCAACGAAGTTAATTTCAATACTAATAAAATTGTGTTCAATAGTAACAATATCCCCCCACCCCTCAAAAAAAGCTATTTAATTTTTTTTTACAATTAACCTTAAAAAGAACTGAGAATATAATATATATGTTCACAATATCCCTACCCCATGGTCCCAAAACATACATTTTAAATATATCTAAATTTAATATCAACCAAACCAAGCACTAAAGACATTAATAATGCACTAAATTGAAATACTTTTAAGAAAAAATAGTCCCTTTAACAGATTAGGAATTCAAAATTTTCTACAGTATATAAATGGGAACTAATAGATAAAGCACAGGCAAATAATTATAGATAGATAAAATAAATATAGCATAAAAATCAAACAAAATGGAGAAAATTAAAAATTTGTAAAACAAAAATTGATTAATTAATAAAACCATTTTATATAAAAGAGGCATTAACATTCGAAATGTTCACTAAATGTTTAAAAATAAAGGTTGATTTCATCCTACAATAATACATTTTTATAATTATCGAATGTTACTATTAATTATTGATGATCCCTCTATATTATTTCAAGTTTTCAGGCCAAATCTTTAGTGTTTAGGATTACACTGCATTCTATATAATGAAACAATATTAGAGATGGTTTGGTATTTGACATTAAAAACAAAAATGTGATTAAAAAGGCAATATAACTTTTGGGTTTCCACAATAAGATCTGTGAAAGAATTTGATGACTTTATATTCAGAATTTAGAGTTGTTTTCTTTCTTTGGTATTAATATTCACTAAATAGATATAATTCTCCAAGGATGTTCAAGTGATTATTATAAATACACTTATCGACAAATGGGGTTTTGATGTGGATTTAACTTGGTACACCAGTCATGGGTATAGAGTTATTTAGGGGGCGGGGGAGTTGAAAAGAGCATAATTTAACAATATATTATATTATTTTGAGACTCATATGTATGACTACATGCGAATGCAAAAGACGGGGGGGGGGGTATTTTAGTCAGGTAGCATTATTGCTTACTCATGTACACCAAAAACACGTCATCTCGCCTAAACAGATGTTTTACGCCAAAACGCTTCAACTTGATTGATTGCCATGTTTTTGGTGTATATTTATATCTTTTCTTGGGCGCCGAATCGAACTACGGCTTTTAAAATGTTCAAAAATCGACGTAAATTGATTTTTTCAACGTTAGTTGGTATACAACGACGAGCACATGAGTGAGTAGACTGTGGGAAAGTTACGACAACTCATTTCCAGGCGCCATTTTGGGTCCCAATTATGACGCCATAAAAGCTATGACGTCATGGCTTCATACAGGTTTACATACCAAAATTTGTTTTTTTCTTGCAGTATTAGACGTTGAGGGATAATATAACGTTTTACCCTAAAAAAAATGCAAAAGAAACCAATACAGTTTGGTTCAGTGATAAATATATCAAACAAAATCATACCCAAAATCGGGGAATTTTCTGAGAGCGATATCTCGTAATCAGTGTGTTTTACTATTTACTCGTTGGATTATAAATGATTTCTTTTTAAATTCCTCAAACACAGAGTGGTTATGAAAGCGAAATGTGCCGAAAAATCGAATTTGACAAACGTCAAATTAAAAAAAAGAAGTATTTGTTATATGGTGCCGGGCGTTTCTTTCATAATGGCCACCAAATTTGGTAATATTATTATTATTATTATTATTACAGCATATTTATAGCGCGCCCTTTCATAAAACATGTTCAGGGGCACTCTACAAAGTGACAATGTAATCATAAATAAACAACAAGATTATGGACATGTTAACAATTGTATACAGAGTCAGTTAAAAGCCTCATTAAATAAATGTGATTTAAGTTGTTTTTTAAATGAATATAGAGATGTACAACATCTTAAACTAAATGGTAGATTATCCCATAAAACAGGTGCTTGATAACTAAAAGAGACTAGTTGAACAGTTTTGGGCTTTAAAAATAGTTTATCTGATGTACGTAATGTTCGACCATTATATCGTGGTTATGTACGCGAAATGTGCGGAAATCGAATTTGACAAACATCAATTAAAGAAATGTATTTTCCATGTGGTGCCGGGCATTTCTTTTAAAAGGGCTACCGAATTTGGTAATATATGTATAAGGCAATTTAACAAAAAAAACATAAATTTGGTAGACTAAAAGGGCATCTCTTAAGATACGTAAGATATGACTTTTGCAATGTCCTTTATATGGTTTTCGATGTCTCTGAATTTGAAGATAAATTTTGAAAATACAAAATAGCAGCAACACCAATTGGCGGATATTAAATTAATCGTCATTTTTCCTGTTGGATATTAGATAGTGTCTCTTAAGCATGATGTACACTGTAGTTCGATGTACCCTTTAGTTCAGATATAGTCTCCAAACCGTGTTTACACTGACTGTAGTTTGGGTGTAGTTCGTCAAATGAAGATGAATTTTACGATACAAAAAAATGAATATATTGTAAACGCGCTTTAAATATCTGGATGCGATAGACTTCGTGATAAAAAATTCAAGGTACATTATATCATTGGCAATAATAAGATCCAATTTTAGTTTTTAGTTACACACTGTTAACCACCAATAGATGTTTTAATGACAATAAATCATAAAATGTATTCAGCTCGACGTAAGACATAAATAGATACAGTTGGTTTAACTTGAATAGAAGTTTTAATTATCTATGCTGCATATATGCATATATCACCTTGATGTTCATATCGTCTTACGTATTTGTCAACATCAAGGTTAGTGCGACCCATTTGTGACAATTTCTAGTTCCCAAATATTAGCGATTTAGCTCCTTTAAAAGCGAATGCAAGTTAAATATGTTTAATCAGAGGCGGATTCAATGGGGGGCACGACGGGCGCCCCCCCCCCTAATTTTCAACAGTGCCCTTTTTTACGGCTGAAAGTGCCTTTTCTCAGACTCAAATATGTCCGTTCCCAACCCGTTGTAGGGATCCCAAATGACTCGAACCATCGACTCAAACACACCAGTCTGGGAAATAGCTCTTGGAATGGCTACAGATGCAAGGAAATGACGGATAATTTTCTTGGGCCCCCCCCCCTCAGCGGCAAGCCCCGTCTCCGCGGTCAATGCCTTCATTTTGCAGCGCCCCCCTTTTCAAAATTCCTAGATCCGCCCCTGGTTTAATAGTACTTTTATCTAGTGTATCTTTTATTTTGATTTTTCTTATAGAATAAGGCTATATAACAATAATGTGCGCTTCTTGTTGTATAATACTAATAATAGTATGTTCAGCTATACTTTTCGTTTAAAAAATGTATGTTTTATGTCCTATATACACTTATTCGCTGAAATCTATGACATCCAACAATATAATAGGTCATATAAATAGATAATAAGTTTGCATGACGTCATATGAAATTCCTGGCCTAACAGTTGTCGCAACTTTATCTATACACGGCGTTGCGTCGACCAACCATGCAATGTGAAGTAGATGTCAATATGGTTATGTGCATAGGCGTACGAGCTGGGGGGGGGGGGGGGGCTGGGAACCAAATGCTGGGAAAATTTGGGCACACAATTGTACTTTGTAAAAGTTGTATAAACAAATAATGTGTTCTTGAATGTGTCCAATTTAACAGCGAATTTATTATTATTATGTAACATATTAAGAACCTAACTACATTTTTGGGGCACCAACCACCACCGCCCCCCAGTCAAAAATTTCCCCGTACGCCTATGGTTATGTGTAAAAATATTCAGTTCAATATATTCACGGTGTATGATTTTATTCATACTTCAATTTTAGTGAGTTACTTCTGCAACGTTTTTAGAAAAAATTGCTATTAATTTGGCCAGTACTGTAATAGCAAGTGTATAAATATTTTCTGTTCAGTCTGTACACAGTAACATATCTGAGAACCATATTATCATTTCTGCCCAAGGCTCCCTGTGATTTATAGTTAGCAGTGATACAAGGCAATTACCAATTTTCCGTGCTCTTGGCCTGAAGAAATAAAATAATAAAAGTCAAGTTTTTATTATTATGCAAGTGGAAAAATACAATTCTTCATGGTATGATTTGAATAAATACAACTGATTTGAAGTTGGAATTATTATTTGTCTAAGATGACTGGGCATTTACAAATTGAAATAGCTACTCTTCATCAAGAAAATACATGAATATTTTTCCCAATTCACCTGGATTTTATTGTAGGTCTTTGTACGTGAAATAGCTTTATTTAACGTCCGCTACCACCGAAGTGGTATTGCAGAAAATTAACAAATTCGGATTCCCTTTTAAAGGAATTAGACTACACTATCGCTGGATTGTATTATATTCAAAATGGCGCCCAGAACACAAAACAAACATTGCAATTCAGGGCGGACTGGTGTCGAGGTTGTATCCTAAGAATGATTTTTTGAATATTTAATCAAACAGAAACACAATTATGCACATGCAGTTATGATATAATATTAAATTAGCTTACCTCAAATACCTCGAAATATACTGTTTGGTCAGTTTGTCCGCCCGCCATATTTCTATTAGTCACACATCCTTCGGCCAATTAAAATGGAGGTATATTTTGTTTTAACCGAAACGAAAAATTTGCGTTATAAATACATTGTATTAAAAAATACCTGATATTCTTATTTTCTGAACAAACTTTTTTCACAACAATATCACTTTTTTCGATACTAATGCTTAATAATACAGTTAACATTTGCAGTACCACAGGGTTTAATACCGCAAAATTACTTCAATAAATATTTCTTTCTTTGTTTTAAGAGTAATTCATTTACAGTAAGAATAAATTTCCAATTTCGATTAATTAATGAACCAATTAAATTAAATAAAAAGATTAACTCGACTATTTCCACGCCCATTCAAACATTTTTTTAAAACGTAGATATAACACAATTGTTATTGTCTTTCATGTGTCAAGTTTATTGGGGCGATATCAATCAGACACTTCCAAATGCAGACATTGTAATAACCTGTCTCTGTATAATGTCTTAGACAAGATGTGAAAATAAACAAAGAGTAGAATCAGAATAATCTTTTATTATATCTAATTAAATAAATAGTTTATATTTAGATAATAATTGACTAAAACTTTGATCTCTTATATCAGTATACTGTTATAACATACGTTGTTTTAAAAGAGATATTAAATGCATCGCACGATACATACATTGCGATTTCTACTTAATGTTTGTAATAATTAATATATCCTTTTAGATAATTAGAAATATTAAAAAATAAATCAAGTGAATTACTCGACATTCAAATTCAGGAAGAGTGGTTTTACATATAGGCTAGTGATAAAGGAACATAATAAATGTTATCTTTAATGTCGACGTAATTAATTATATGGAAAAAAACCACATAAGATTTTATAAATGTACACAAGTTTGTGTTAAGACATTGAAAAAAACACAAACTTGTGTCATTGCAATGCAATACAACACAAACATGTGTTAAATATTTTTAACACAAGTTCTTGTGTTGAGATCCAACACAAGGGTTTTTTCAGTGTACGCCACATTTTGTCCTATGAGGGAAATTGTGCCCGGGACTGGTGTTACGGCCTACTCTTATATATAATTCCAACTGCCAAGGATTCTTTTGCGTCTCATCCCAATGAGTATACGTTGACCAAGACCCTCTGTCCTGCACCGGTGACAAGGGGGAACCACGCCGGTGGATTTCGGTGGATTTTCAGAATGATGTACAGGGAAAGGTCATTTACATGTTGGTACCAATACTCAAATAGACTATAACGAGACTAGATTCACGCATATTACTGTATGGAAATCTTCCATGTGAGCAATTGCGGGACATTTTGGCTGGTTTTCGGGACGCGGGACTTGGAAACATTTTGCGGGACTGTCCCGCGAAATGCGGGACGGGTGGTCACCCTAACAGAGTAAAAATACACAGAGTGGCGACTCGCATTACGGCCAATAGAAACGCTGCGACGCGCAATACATCTTGGGAATTGTCTGTAAACACACACTGACAGTTCGCTCAACGACGTTACGATATCTATATCGATGAACTAAATCTCTTTAATTTCGTAGTTTTATAGTATTTTCGGTAACAAAACTACAGAGAATTATCACATACAATCATAATATGTTAGTTGTGTGTGTGTTTTGGGAATTTATAAAACATGATTCACATTTCTAAAACATGCATAAAGCGTGGTACGACCCGGAATGAATGAAGTGAGACTGAGACGAGAGACGGCATTTGTGACGGTTTACGAATTGGTCTATTTAAGGCTCTAAATTATTGTCGATTTTTAAGAGGTTTTATTAACTTTGAAACTATTCCACTAAATACTTGTTGTTTCCATTCCTAGATTTGAAATGTAATTTCCATACACTTTAAAATGGGTCATTTGAAAATGTCAAAGTGCCACGCCTTTTTTTGGATAAGGCCTATTATACTCAACATCAACATGATTTATTTTTTCTCCCAAAGAAAATTCCTTTGTCTTCTTGAGCTTATTACTTACTGTGTGCTTCTCTTATTTATGTTATGCAAATGAAGCAGTCGTCACTCCGATTAGATTAGACCGATTAGCTATTATACGCATTTGTGAACCAAGTTGATTATGCTAATCGTTACATTTGTGAGACGATTTAACTCAACTGATTAGGCAAATCGACCTAATCGTCCCAGGAGGTGTTTAGGCGATTAGATTTGACTTTTTCAAAATGGCGGAATGTTCGACGTCGTAAGTAATTTTTAATGCTTATTGTTGTTTTTCTCCATAAAAAAATGATTTTTTTAAAACGCATTTGACGTGTTTAATGTTAACTTTATAGTCCACAAGAATGTTAGATCACCTCTAAGCAATTTTATTCATTTACAGTTTTTTCAATATATTCCTCGATCCTAGGTTTTCTCAGGACACTTTTTACATGTTTTGTCACTTCAGTTTTCAAAAAAATTCTTGAACTTGTTGGACATAGGAGATTGTTTCTAACGGCAACCATTTTCCTTTTTTGCGTAGATAACCTTCATTTGTCTTTAACAAGTCATCAATAATTAGCAGAGACAATTTTTTTTCTGATCGGTGTCCGTGATGGCAGCCATCTTACCAAATCGTAATTATCAAATTTCACATTTGTGGACCATAGCTAATCAAATCGAAATCATACCAAATCGTACTAGCAAATCAAAACCTAATCTAATCGACTCACAAAAACGCCATAAGTCTGTGGCATCCGTCTTGGAATGGTGACGTCATATTGAAGACTTCCTATTATGACCTCAGTCGAAACACAATCTGACTAAAATACAGATCTATATTTAGGAGGGTTGGATGGCCGAATGGTTAGCACGTGCGCGCTGTATCATAAGGTCTGTCATTGAGTCAACTGGTGTGGTTTGGAATCCCCGGTTGTACGTGACAAGGAGTAGGGTCGCCTGTCCAACCTCGTGGAGTTTCTCCGGGTCTTTTGGTTTCCTCACACTGCTAAAGACCCCTACGCGCAAGCGAATTATTGAAATAAAATTAAAACCATATGTTAATCTTGAAATGACCTGGTTTGTGTCGAGTGGATGTTACCCCCCCCCTCTCTCTCACTCTCTCTCTCTCTCTCTCTCACTCTCTCTCTCTCAGATCTATATTTGGTTTCGTTTTTATACTTTCGATGGTCTCTACTACATGTAGATCTGGCCAGGTGGGTGTGAGGTCATACGAGCGGCGTTTGACCCTATGATGTTTCTACTGGGATACCCACAGTTCCGTGCAACGCACACCAAGAACTCGCCGTAACAGACCGGTTCATTGGCTAAACCCTCACATCAATCAGAACACGTCAATGATAACTACTCTTCCAGATCCTAGTGTAGTAAAGACAAGTAAAACGAAATTTTGAACTATAAAAAACGAAACGAAATAGGGTCTGTGTTTTAACCAGATTGGTCGAAACGTCGCCCAGAATCTATACTAATATTTGTGACTGTCGTTTGTCTGTTCGGGGTTGGCGGCTAGTCTAGGTCTGCCCCGAGTCTGAAAGTTGGGGTATAGGGGTAGCTCGGACCGGGGAGTAACATAGGCCAGGCGGCGTTAGTCTACCACTTCCGGTTTCGAGGTTATGACCCCCGAGCGAAGCCGGGCATTCTTCTAATAAGCAATAATTGTGACCTGTGTATTCCAATTCATATGACATAAAATTCCCTATAAAAAGTATTAAATGACCTACAAAACATTACGTAAACAAACGCAAGGGTTAAATAAATCACCATGTTTTCGAGATAAAAAAATCAGATTGTTTGATATTACAACAAAACAGTTCTGTGTCAATATTTTGTCTACAGGATGTTTAGTTAGTTTAATAGTCTGTACTACATTGATTCTATTTTCCTCTTGTTTGAACACGAATCATTAACGGTGTTGTCTTTGTGCAACGAATACCAGAAACCAAACAGATCTTAAGATCATCATGTCTAATTTTAAACATACATTATGACGTCACATTAATAATGACGTCATTGTATTAATCATATTAAACATACATTATTCAAGAGCTAAATCTGTCTATTGCAGGTCTTTCTTTTTGTCTGAAATGTTATCTAAATTATTAATTAAACATTAATTAAAGATACATTATGGGAGATTAGATAACGAGTTGGCAATTCTCACTATAATAGTTAAAAACTACATACTGTAAAAGCAATTTGCTGAAAATTTCAGTCAAATTGATCCACTATGAACCGAGAACTAAGCAGGTCAAAGTTCCGCTTAGCCTCGATCATCATTACTGAAGTCGGTAAGACAATACTAATAGTCTCGATTATCCATTTAATCGTTAATCACGAAGGGAAAGTTTTGCAGCAATTCGAACTATAATCCAACAAATATCACAGGCTAGCCTTACCATCGAGAGTTGATTATGGTTTGTATAAGCTAATTAATGTCTAATGAATAGTTTTCATAACATTTTGGGTCTAAAGAAAGACCTACAATAGTCCGATTTTGCTCTTGCATAATGTATGTTTAACTTACCCAGACCATAATCAACTCTCGATGGCATCGATAAATGGATACTCGAGACTATGATTTTTACCCTACCGACAGTAGTAATGATGATCGAGGCTAGGCCGAACATTCAATCGCTAAAATCTCGGTTCATAGTGGATCAATTTGACTTAAATTTTTCAGCAAATTGCCTTTACATTATCTAATTTTTAACTATTATAGCGAGAACTGCCAGCTCTTTATCTAATCTCCCATAATTTATCTTTAATATAATTAAGGATGACCCCATCGTACGCATATCGATGCTATAAGTAAATCTTGGGATAATAGGGGGACATCATTACAACAAGTCGGACGAAAACGAATTTTCAGACCAGGAACTGCGTCCTTGTTCGTATAGATGTTCTTGTGTCCCTTGTTCCTTGGGGGGTTGGATGGCCGAATGATTAGCACGTGCGCGCTGTATCATAAGGCCTGTCATTGAGTCAACTCGCGTGGTTTCGATTCTCTGGTTGTACGTGACAAGGAAAAGGGTCGCCTGTCCAACTTATTGGGTTTTCTCTGGTTCCTCCGGTTTCCTCCCGCTGCTAAAGACCCTTACGTGCAAGCGAATTATTGAAATAAAATTAAAAACCATATGTTAGTCCCGAAATGACCTAGTTTGTGTCGAGTGGACGTTAAATCCCATCTCTCTCTCTCTCTCTCTCTCTCTCTCCCTTGTTAGTTTGGTATTTGAGCATCAATAAAGATGTAATTTATAATTTCTATAACATCTGAAGCCTAAATTAAGACTTGCAATAATCAGATTTTACTCTTGCATAATGCATGTTTAAGTATCGGGCATACAAAAACACTATTTAATTTTCCAATTACAATCTTAATCCAGTTGATTGGCTGGTGACGTCACAAAGACCACACATAGAATATACACTACTATGCTCATATCACTGTCTATACACACCACCAGTTGACCAAATCATTATCTCATTATAATTATCTACCTATAATTTTTAAGAGCTGCCTTTCTCGACTTTAATTGTTATAGATTACACACTTGTGACTTTTACAAGAAAAAAAAAAATTACACACTTGTGACTGTAATATTTTAGAGTGAATTTTAAAATGCTGCAATATCATATTGAATGAAAATTATTTTTGTGAATGATAGTTATGTTTAAGTTATATAACATTTTTGAAAAAATTTTCACAAGTTGATTTCCTTTATTTTGTTAACGTAGAATGGTAATGAACTGCTCTTTTCATTTTCTTTGTTTTATTTGTTTCGTTTGAATTTGATTTATCTGTTTAGTTTTGTGATTGTTTAATTTTTGTTAATGAAGTTGATTCTTTTAAACTTCGTTTTTATTTTTGAACTCTACTTGGTGTAGGTGTTCATCAGGTAATACCTCGACTAAGTTCAATATAGAGATTAGCCGGTTGATTTGTTGGATATAAACCTTTGAATAATAGCGCCTAACAGGCAGCTGTGTTTAATTATGTTCTCCTGATTTTGATTGTTTCTGTGTGTTTGAAGTATATGTTTGGGATATGCGCTTAGAAACACTTCACGTGTAATGAAGCGCTATATAAATCGAACAATAATAATAATAATAATAATCCCCGACTTCGATTTTGATATGACATGACGCCACCATTCCAAGATGGCTGCGATGACGTCACACTCGGTAACTGAGCTAATTTCTCTGGCCCCGAGTTCACTAAGCATTCTCAGACTTAAGAATTTACTCAACTTTTAATCACAGTTTCTTATCGATGTTTTTGATATTTTAAAACAACAAAAGTGTTATAAAGGACTGTATTTTAGTTGACATAAGGCGAACAATTTTGAGTAAGTTCTACCGGCGGTACCCAAAACGACCTAGTTTATATCGAGTGGGTGTTAAAAACGTAGGTTGAACTGCTTGGCGTGACAGTACAGTAGATTATATCATGCCGACTAATGATTTTTATTTCTGTATTATTCTTCTGTTTAAATGTTACAACATGCGAGTCTAAAATACACGCCTACAATTTAATTAAACATTTAGGCGGGTATAGATAAAAAATACACATAGAACAAATTGCAACAGAAATATTTCTTTGGGAACTGTTCTGGCATGGTCTCTAGTACTCCCATAACAAAAGTGACCATTATCGATCTTGGGGAAATTTGCATACTTAGCATAAATCCAAGATGGCCGCCAGTAGACCACATTTAAACAAAGGAATAGAACGTTCTTGTTATAACAGTTCGAAAATAAATAATGAAAAATGAGTACATGTATATTGAAAATATGATTCATATAACTCTAATACGAGCGAAGATAGTACACGACATCTCCCATCGACTGGCCAGGCCTTCTATCCAACACAACTAAAAAATGACAAGCAACTTGCTATTCCACTGGCCTCCGGTCCAGGGCCCAGTGGTTTATGTGACCCAGTGGTTTATGACAAAACGATTTAAAAAAAAACCCTATTAAATTGCAAGATCCGATATGTAAAGTTTTTGTGTGACTATGGGAGAAAGTATCAAATGGTTGTTGGTTGACCGTATAGAAACTGTGTACTTAATCATAATATTAAGATGTTTTTTTTTTTCTTTCAAAATATGTTTAATTTAGTTCAAGAAAAGTAAGTATGTAAAATGTGTGCATAAACCCCTTATCAAGATTTTTTAAATATTATTTGAAAAACATCCAAAGCTGAGTATAATAAACAAACCACCTGGGGAGCCAAGGTGGCTAAGCGGGTAAGGCGCTGGCTCGCTAGCCTGGAGATCGCCGAGAAAGTTCTTCGGGATTTTCCGAGTGGTTTCCCCTTGTCAATGGTGCAGGACGAAGGGTCTGACAAGGGCAGATGTCTAGTCGTTTGGAGGAGACGAAAAACCAAGGTCCTGTGTATACATTGGCGTACTCGTAAAAGATCCCTTGGCAGTTAGAATTCGATATAAGAGTAGGCCACAGTGCAGCTGTACGGGCATAATTTCCCTCATAGCATAACATTCAAAATGTTATTTAAATAATATTTTCACAGATCTCTAATATTTTGCTGATTTTGTATTGCTGGAAAGCAAAACATGCTTATGCTCACTTCATCTTACAAAAAGATACAGCTATTTTTGTTATCGGAACTAATGGTGTTTGGTGGCTCGCTTACCTGGGGGTGCCGTGCTCGATCCCTGCTGAGAAAGTCCATCGGGTAATATCGGGCGTGGTTCCTTCCTTGTCAGTGGTGTGGGAAGAAGGGCTTGTCAAGGGACACTGAATAGTCGTTCGGATGGAACGAAAAACCGAGGTCCAGTGTACTCTTAGGCAGCTGGAATTTGATATAATGATATAATAGTTGCCTGTAGCGCCGAAGGAGAATAGTAGAACGTGGCTAGAACTATTCGTTAAGGTCAACTCAAGTTTCGTCAAGGTCACTGAGATGTAGATAAAGTGTGGGCACGTGATTGTTGGCGAGATTGTAGGTTAGGTTTAGGGTAAGCGTTAGGACTAGGTCCAGGGTTCGGAGCAGCGTTGGGATTAGCGCTAGCCCTGCTTACATCTCGTGCCAAATGGTTTAACCCGTGGTGTTTAGATCACAAGGTCTGGCATTGATTCAAGTGTAGTGATCGCGATTCCCAGCTTGTAGGCAACAAGAAGTATAGAGTCACCCTTGCAACCTCGTAGAGTTTACCCACAGCCCGCTCCCTTTCTCTGAAAGGACATGTGAATCGATATCTCATAATGTTTTGCATAATGGAACAATCACTGCTGTGTTTACAATTTTCGACCGCAATGCGGATAAGTCGAGGAATAATATTGATGAAACACACATTAAAATTTAAATTCAGTTCATTATAACTTGTCTAAGTGACTTTAAAATGCTGCCATACAAAGCGGTTATAAGGTTTCGCTGTGAATACCACAGCGGTGGCCAGGATTCGTCTTTATAAGTTGACAAACAATTCTAAACAAGTTTGGAAAAAAATCTTAAAATAATAAACTACAGAGCTATTACCGTCGGATTTATCTATATGGTTAGTTAAACACACAGCGCTATTACTTGTTATTGATATTAAACATACATACATTATATAAGAGCTAAATCTGTCTATTACTGCAGGTATTGATTCTGACTTTAAAAGTTCTTAATCAGTCATTATTTCACATGCCATGCCTACACGCCTACAAATCAACACTCTCTCTCTCTCATCAGATGGCGGAGATTTAAACCCTCGAAACACGACCCCCATTTAATGATTTAATTAAAAAATTTATGGTGACCTGTGGCTGAGTCTCGATTAACCGTTGCTACGATAATAAACAATGTTTGCCACATCTTGTCAAAACTTAAACGTACATTATGCAAGAGCTAAATTTGTCTATTTCATGTCTTTCTTTAGGCCTGAAATGTTATCTAAATTATTAATTGGACCTTAATTAATCTATCCAGACCATAATCAACTCTAGATGGCATCGCTAGCCTGCGATCCGAAGTGGATTGTGAGCCGATTTACTGCATAACTTTCATTCTCTATTAAACTATGCTGTTTACCTACTGACTTTAGTAATGATGACAGAGGCTTATGGGAATTTCAGTCGCTTAGTTCTCGGTTCATAGTGGATCAATTTGAATGAAATTTTCAGCAAATTGCCTTTACATTATCTAGTTTTTAACTATTATAGCGAGAACTGTCAACCCCTTACCGAATCTCCCATAATGTATCTTTAAGTGATAACTTGGAAGAGAATAAAGAAACCTGCACGAAATTTTCAATATCTGTCTTTTGAATTATCGGTTTGGAACTATTATAGCAAGAACTTACAGCTCTTTGAATTATCCGTTTGGAACTACGATAGCAAGAACTTCCAGCTCTTTATCTCGGGCTTGCAAAATGCATCCGTGACAAGGAGTATGGTGGCCTGTCCAACCTCGTAGGTTTTCTCCGGGTCATCCCCCAACCCCACTACTAAAGAAATGAAATGAAAATGAAAGGAAATGGGGTTTAACGTCCTACTGTTCTGCTCCGAACTGGGCTAATGAAGACGGGACCACTGCTA
The DNA here is from genome assembly GCF_932274485.2 of Patella vulgata. Classification (NCBI taxonomy): domain Eukaryota; kingdom Metazoa; phylum Mollusca; class Gastropoda; family Patellidae; genus Patella; species Patella vulgata. Next base: position 593,606 of record NC_065887.2, read on the forward strand.
AAGAGACTAAAAAAGGGGGTCGATAGGAACTATATAAAAACTGCGCTGTCTTAAAGGATCCAAGTCACAAACTCAGTGTTGTCCATAATATTCGAAATTAAAAACAAGAATTAGAATTCAATATTGGTCAATTTCCAATATTTAAGACACAATTAACATTTTATAATCAGTACACGAGTCGTGTATTTTATAATTTCGGGTGCCATTTTGTAATGAACAAATAAAAACATATCCCACAAGAGAGAGAGAGAGAAATGGGGTTTAACGTCCACTCGACACAAACTAGGTCATTTCGGGACTAACATATGGTTTTAATTTTATTTCAATAATTCGCTTGCGCGCAGGGGTCTTTAGCAGTGGGAGGAAACCGGAGGACCCGGAGAAAACCCACGAGGTTGGACAGGCGACCCTACTCCTTGTCACGTACAACCGGGGATACGAAACCACGCCAGTCGACTTAATGACAGACTTTATGATACAGCGCGCGCACGCTAACCATTCAGCCATCCACCCCCCCCCCCCATATCCCACAAGATCACGTGGCTGTAGTAAAGGCTCGTTCACAAACGACTGCAGTTCACCAAACATAGTGTTTTGAAATTACAACATCTCTTCTAAAAATTGAATATAAATCACTGTTCATACATTCATATTACATTATTATCTGCTTTTAGAACCATTTGCGTCTGTTTCAAGGTAACATAAATAGAGCCACACGCCCGTTATAATTTATGTATGGGTAGCTGAGTGAATTCCAGGTGCAATGATAGACATTTCGTCCACTGCTGCCGAACCGATTTGAACATGAAAATTAATGTTAGGCAGAGGATATTCGCCATTCGATTGGCAGAGAGTTATTCGCCATTCGTTTACGTTATTTGCCATTCGTTTTCGTTATTTGCCATTCTTTTTTTTAAATCGTTATTCTCTGTCCTATCACGATGTCTAGTCGAGGGGTAATGCTACCAACCACTTAAACTAGTTTAACTTCGACCTACAAAACGCACATACATTATTTTCGTTGCAGCAAAAACGCGAAAATAACTACTACAACAAACGTTGTTTGACACAGTGCCATTGGAGGTCTATTTATAGCCTGCGGTGACTACCCGAAAAAGTACCATACTTTATGACCTGTCTTTGAAAGGTTTAAAGATACATTATGGGAGATTTTTTATAGAGAGTTGGCCATTCTTGCTATAACAGTTCAAAAGTAGATGATGAAAGAAGAATATATTGAAAAATTCAGTCAAATTACTTTATTCTGAACATAGTTATCATCGTTGTAATATTTGACTAAGAATGGTAGCGAAATACGTCTTCACCTTCGACGATCGTTTGATTCACAGGCGTTAACTCCACCTACATATCTCGATTATCAAGTAAAGTTTTCAATGGCATACGGAAACGCTTTACAGCGGCCTCGCTAAGTACACTCTATCATTTAGCCTCGATCTAACTGACGTATTTTCATCAGGTTACCCCTTATTTGATTTAATCAATTAGTGAAATCCTATTTAAATCCGAGCTGTAACCGAGCCATCCGTGGGTCTACAGAGTTGATTTTGGGCTTGTTGTTTAAATAAAGATCTAATTTATAATTTCTATAACATCTGAAGCCTAAATTAAGACTTGCAATAATCAGATTTAGCTCTTGCATAATGCATGTTTAAATGAGACAAAATAGTTTTATTCAAATATATGGATTGGAAATAAACAGTGGTTGAAAATGAAAGGTTCGGGTAGATAAAAAAACCAAATAAAATAAAAACCTGCTGCTAAAAATGAAAAATTAAAACAAATGGCACAAAAAAGATGAGCGTTATGTACAATAAGATATTAATAAAATACTTCATATTTTTACCTGTCTGTCTTTGGTAATGTTTTATTTTATGTTGATATTCACCGTGTACCCTGATGGGACACACATGGTGATGGACAGCGAGAGGGAGGGTCGGTTCGCCATACGTCCATTCGAAACAAACTAGGTCATGTCTGGACTGACATATGGCTCAATTTTATTTTAATAATTCACTTGCGCATAGAGCTCTTTAGCAGTGGGAGGACCCGGAGAAAACCCACGAGATTGGACAGACGGCCTAATTCCTTGTCACGTACAAGCGCGGAATCAAAACGACGTACGCTAACAGGTTGTACGTGACAAGGATTAGGGTCGCCTGTCCAATCCCGTGGGTTTTTTCCAGGTCCTACCACTGCTAAACTACGCGTAAGGGAATTATTCAAATAAAAAAAATGGAGCCATATGTTAGTCCCGAAATGACTCTCTCTCTCTCTCTCTCTCTCTCTCTCTCTCCAGAGTACACCGAGACGCGGCATGCGAAGCCGGTCGCTTAAACAAAAATTCATCATTCCCGATTAATGCCACTGTGTATTCTAAATCTTATGCCGAATTTTAATCCCTTAGTCAATTTTAAGAAATTACGATCTCATCCCTGGCTGGTACGCCTATGTGAGTAGTTGTAAATGAATTATATGTTTGACAATAAAACACACGGTCGAGAAAGAAATGTAGGCTATGGGTAGTAAATGAATACGGGATGCCAATAAAGAAAAGGAGTAGGATCGCCTGTCCAACCTCGTGGGTTTTCTCCGGGTCCTCCGATTTCAAGCCATTGCTAAATACCCCTACGCGCAAGCGAATTATTGAAATGAAATTGAACCATGTGTTAGTCCCGAAATGACCCTCTCTCTCTCTCTCCCTCTCTCTCTCTCTCCAGTTTGAAATGGAAGGTATAAATAGAAATATACGGTAGGCAATTATAACACGCAGTTGGAAATGAAGTATTGCTAGGAAATGAAATATACGAATGATATATAGATAGAACATGCGGTTGCCAATGGAATAATATGGGAAGCCTACTCCAGGTGGTAGGCGGGCGGACAGGCAGATCAGGTAGAACAATTTCAATAAGCCTCTGCTGCTTTCGCAGGAATGAAATTAGATTAAGTTTGTATTTTATCTACTTTGTGATAAACGAAAGTGCAAAGAAATGCGTTTTCAATGTTTCTGGATTAGTAAAGATACAAAATTTCAAAGAATACGGAACTTTTCACATGTGTGCTACTTCCATCTACACACGATGTCGGTTTCTCAGTCTTCGCCTCGCTGTGAACGAAGGTGTTTATATGCACTGTGAAGCTTCAAATAACACATGACAATTAAAAAGGGATTCTGGGCCTGTATTTTGAATAAAAGCACAAACAATCTGCAAGAATGATAGGCTTATTATATAAAACGAATGGCGAATAACCATCCTTATGGTTCTAGGCTATTCGCCATTGGAATGGCGAATATCCACTCCGTTAATTATTACGGCTTTTATTCTTTGCGTGTGTCGTGTTCGCTGTTTTGGATGCGTATAACGGTTATATTTGTCTGTGAAAATTATTGGAAACTAATAGCATTATCATAAAGGATATTTAACATCTACAATATGAGTAGGGCAAGCACGCTCTCCATATTGCGTTTGGAAACCACGAACTTTTCCCTCATCAGAAAGATTTAACTATAGTCTAGTACTTGTAAATGTTTAAAAACATCAGCCTAAATGGTAACTGATAAATAAACGACAATGTTTTCTTATATTTTAGTTTCATCTCTCTCTCTCTCTCTCTCTCTCGCCCTGCAAGAATTCCACTGTTATACCACACAAGCCACAAAGTGAATAGTGTATTTACCTTTATCAACATAGCCGAATGTTTTATTAGATTCTTTCAAAATGGCGATCATCCCTGGATCTTCAGGGAAGAATTCAGACACCGTACAAATGACCGAATGGATTGGCGATTCAGTTCTGGTGACAAATAAGGTATTACATCTGTTGTCAGTTTTACAATGGATGAAACAATCAATCCGTGATTTACTATTCTCCTGCCACAAATAGTCCTCTGGTATTTTATTATCCAGGAAAGAATATCTTCGAATGGTTGTCTCTCGAATAATAAGTACACTGGCATTTTCACAATCTGACACTTTGACACAGAGAAAAAGTACTACTTTGGTTAACACGAAAGACGCGAGCATTTTGAAAATTACCGTCATTGTGTACTATTTATGATCTTATGACGTATCAAGGTAACGATGTTTTTGTAAGTTTATGTAACTTTTTTACAATCCTTTCACTTTATAGTAATAGAATATGTTTACGGTAACAGATTATAAAATAATAGATTTTAAATCACCGTGAATATAAAAAAATCCACTTTTATAATCTAATAGATTTTAAACCACCGTGAATATTCACAATCCGCGGTTATATACTAACAAAGTTTAAACCACCGTGAATATACACAATCTACGGTTATAAATTAACAAAGTTTAAACCATCGTGAATATACACAATCTACGGTTATATAAATTAACAATTCCTTATTTCAGATGAAAATCCAATAACACTTCAAATGTAAAGGGAAAGGGGGTAAACGTTCGACTTGTATTCGAATGAATTCCAAATTATCAACCATCGAGCTTAACTGATTTACACTAAATTGTAATTATTTTCAAATTTCGTGAACACAAATTCACCGTGATGAATACTGTTATCTTTCTAAAACAGAGTTTCTGTTAATAATTTATCAACCAAATTCGATTCCTTTAATCCAACACAAGGATAAACTCCGGATAAAATTTATTCCAAAACATGCGCAGGATAAATTTCACAAAGTTCTACTCAACCAGTGAAACAATGAAACAAAAATAATTTCTTATTTAAAACAAAATATCAGTAGTCAAAAAGCCGAGTTCTAAGCGGTTCTGAAGTCTTCGAAAAGAATCCAAACCAATAGCGATCATTAGTCCAAAAGCTGAGTTTTTAAAGATTCTGAAGTCCTCAGAAGCACGTCAAACCAACAGTGGTAACAGCACTCTCTTGGGTAGAATTATTTCAAAACACTTAAATTCTATAGCGGCTTAAAGTCCTCGGTGACTCTCTCTTGCGTAGTTCTATTTTACATTCTTTAAATCTATAGCCTTACTGACTCGCTTGTGTACTTTTATTTTCAAACAATTGAAATCTATAGCGGCACCGACTCTCCTCGGAAAGGCTCTCTTGCCCTGTTGGATTTCAAACACGTCAATCTTGGAGCAGATTCAAAACAAACTAGAAATTTGTCTCCTAAGATCAAACAATATAGACCAATGTTAAAACAATGTTATTCTTACGTAGAGCGACACGATTTATCATATAAAAACCACACTGAGCAGCTCCGATGCATTCAATAAACGCACGACTTCAAATAGTTGTTTTCTCCGAGAATAAAAAAACCCCGAATACTATCGTGTCTTAAACTATATTGATTCCATCAGAATTTTCCGTATAAGAAATTCAAACCAATGGTTGCAATGGTTGAATGTTTCAAATGAAAATATCACTGTTATCGGGAAGGCAAATTCGTGCATTTCTTGAATCGCGGTTCTCACACAAGCAAGCGTGTGAGAAAAAAACAGCAATGTCGTGAAACCAAGGAGAGAAGTCACAATAGTGTAAGTAGTTTATTTATGTCTATCTGTGCGATTAAATGTTTCGAGACACCAAGTCGGTTGTTTTGTATCGGAAATTACAAAGCAAATTATAGAGGAAAGCAATTATCAGATGGTTGATAGAGCGAAGTTATTGTCTCTTGAATCAATCAAACTTTTCGTATTAATATTCATCTGTTGATAACATGTTTGCTTATCGATCCAGGAAGGGTTGGGTGGCTGAATGATTTAACGATGTGTGCGTTGGATCGTAAAGTCTGTCATTGAGTCAAACGTCGTGGTTTCGATTTCCCCGCTTGTACGGGACAAAGAGTAGGGCGGCTGGCCAAACCTGGTGGGATCCCTGCAACGATAGATGCGTTATAAAGATTTCAAGAAAGGAAAATGACGAACGCAAAAGGAAAACGCGAGTTATCCTTCTATATAACCGACTGAAGTGACGAGTGATAACGCAGATACACGGGCGAATTTCTGCTCACTAATAATTTCTTCGAAGACCAAAAGTAGTTATATGTTTCCTTTTTCGTTCGTCACTTCTCTTTCTTGAAATCTTCATAACGCATCTATCGTATCAGTGATCTCTGTGTTAAAATTATATTTGGGACATGTTTAAGCAGTTCTATCACATATGTGATCATGACTGACACAAATATTGTCCTTTAAGACGCTGGCTGTCTATGGAGGTCCCGTGCTCGATCCCTGCGTTGGTCGCGAACGTTCATAGGGACTTTTAGTGGTGCGGGACAATGCATAGGAACAACGCATAGTCGTGCGGATGGTGACGAACACGAAAATCCGGGGTCCCGTGTACACGTTGTCGTGCACGTAAAGATCCCTTGTCGTGCACGTAAAGATCCCTTGTCGTGCACGTAAAGATCCCTTGTCGTGCACGTAAAGATCCCTTGACAGCTGGAATTCGATATAAGAATAGGCCGCTTTCAAGGCACAATTTCCCTCATAGCCCACTGCATGGCGTGTATCTGTCTTCACGAGTCTAATCGGTACAGGACGTTAAACCCCATTTCATTTCACTTATCGCTCTGCTGTTTGAAATTTTTGATTGTAACCGGTGGTAACAGAGCTTACGGAATTATTATTTAACATAAAGGCATTCACAGTCCATGACAATGATTTTATTGGGTCACAAAAACGTCAACTTGTCGTGCACGTAAAGATCCCTTGTCGTGCACGTAAAGATCCCTTGTCGTGCACGTAAAGATCCCTTGACAGCTGGAAATCGATATAAGAATAGGCCGCTTTCAAGGCACAATTTCCCTCATAGCCCACTGCATGGCGTGTATCTGTCTTCACGAGTCTAATCGGTACAGGACGTTAAACCCCATTTCATTTCACTTATCGCTCTGCTGTTTGAAATTTTTGATTGTAACCGGTGGTAACAGAGCTTACGGAATTATTATTTAACATAAAGGCATTCACAGTCCATGACAATGATTTTAATGGGTCACAAAAACGTCAACTTTTCAATATGGGTGAAAAACATTGAATAAAGTTAAATGGGGTTTAAAGTTGACGTTTCGGTATCAACCGGGATACTGTAGAAGAGCATTACACTATTTGCATGGACAGTCGTTTACGCCTACTATCAACTGTCAAGGAATCTTTTCCGTGTACGAGCACGAGTATACGGAAGAAACTCGATTTTGTGTTCAATTCAAAAGACTGGAAGTATTTTGCTTGACAATCAACAATCTGTTTTACTCATTTTACTCCTCTGCATACTATTTTATGTACCCGGAAACAATTCTTTATCCGGATATACCTTTATTTACTTTTCTAATACTTCCAAAAAAAAAAAATGTTTTAGAATTTAATTTGCAAAAGGAAAACGAAAAAAAGTTAATATTGTGAGCTAATTAACTCGAATCGATGTGATCCCTTTCAGTGATTGTAGCGGTCTAGCGAATATTCACTGCTGATCAGTGTGACTCAGTGAGACAATAATAACAAAAATTAATGTTTGAAAAAAAAAACCCAATTAATGTTTGAAAAAAAATAATAAATAAATACATAATTAATGTTTGAAAAAAAAAAAAATTAAAAATTAAAAAAAATGCTTATATCCTAAAAGTGGATTGAGTTTAAACTAAAAAATAACAAATCATTATAATTGCCGCATAATCTAAAACAAAATTTGTCCAAAAATTAATTTCCTAATGAATAACAAATGGGACAATGCCGTCACGTATTTAACAGTGTTAAATGATTTCACACGTAGGGATTAACAAATAAAGCTGATTCCAGAGACAAAGACGTCTACGAAACAAAGGTGGCACTAAACGGAGAATCGATGGCGTCTATTCGATGTAGTATTAATAACAAAACATCGATTTCGGAAATTAATTTCGAGACAATTAGTTTTGCTTTAGATGACTTGGTGGCAATTATAAGGATATCTTGTATTTATAAGTTACACGCAATCCACTTTCAAACTCCAATTTCTGTTTTCACCTCGGGGTTACCGGTGGCTCGGTCGTATTTGCAAATAATCGTCAAAAAGAGGTTTAGTGACGCCCCGGCCAACCCCTTGATTGTATATTCTGAAGACTCAAGTATAGGGTCTAGAACTGACAGATAGATTCAAGTATAGAGTCTAGAACTGAGAGGTAGACCCAAGTCTAGAACTGAGAGGTAGACTCAAGTCTAGAACCGAGAGGTAGACTCAAGTCTAGAACTGAGAGAAATAGACTCAAGTCTAGAACTGAGAGAAATAGACTCAAGTCTAGAACTGAGAGAAATAGACTCAAGTCTAGAACTGAGAGATATGAGTAAGAAAGATATTTTAAATATGTAAAAACAGATGAAATAAATATAAGTTTATCCCAAATAAAGATGCATTATGTAAAAGCTAAACCTGCCTATTGCAGATCTTTTTTGGGGGGAATCTGAAATGTTATATAAATTATTAATTAGACCTTTATTCACATGGCATTTATTATCTTAATATGGAAATCGAAACTACGTTATTAATCCAACAGTGATACCTAACATCGCTAAGGATGAAGTAATTTGACTGAAATTTCCTATATATTCCCTTGTTATCATCTATTTTTAAACTATTATATCCAGAACGTTGAGCTCCTTATCCAAAGGGGGATCATGGTGACTAAGTGGGTAAGACGCTGGCTCGCTAGCCTGGAGGTCGGGTGTTCGATCCCTGCATTGGCCGAGAAAGTTCATCCAGATTTTTCGGCGTAGTTCCCCCCTTGTCAGTAATGCAGGACGGAGGGCCTGACAAGGACGGCTGTCTAGTCGATCGGATGGAACGAAAAACAGAGGTCCCGTGTACACATTGGCGTGCACATAAAAGACCCATTGACAGTTGGAATTCGATATACGAGTAGGCTGTAGTACCGCTGTGCGGGTAAAATTTCTCTCATAGCACACTGCCATGGGATCTTTTACGTGCATGCCAATGTATACAGGGACCTCGGTTTTTTCGTCCCATCCGAACGACTAGACAGCTGCACTCCATCTTGCACCAATGGGAAACCACGATGAACTCTCTCGGCCAATGCAAGGATTGCGTTTTGGTCGTGTAATGCCACACCCACCACCAGATACCCGGTAGCCTTACATTCTGACGATACCAGTTATGCATGCATTGATACTATATAGGAGACAATTGGTACACCTTACCAAGAGTAAACTGATTATCATTGGGTTTGTCTGGTTATCTGATTGATGGATCAAACTGTCTGATTATCTTTAAAATTAGATGGGTGTCTTCATTAGGCCTAATCTTGGCATTTTTTAAAATTATTATTGATTGATCATAGAACTGATTATTTGAAGTTTCACCCTCAGTCAGTAATATCAACTCAAGCTAAATAAATCATTCATATAAGATTTATTTCTGCAGTTGGGACGGATCAGAAAACTTCTTTTGTGTGTAATTGTTAATTTTAAAGATACATTGTTGGAGATTCGATAACGAGTTGGCAGTTCTCACTATAATAGTTAAAAACTACATAATGTAAAAGAAGTTTGCTGAAAATTTCATTCAAATTGATCCACTATGAACCGAGAACTAAGCGTTTGAAATTTCCGCTTAGCCTCGGTCATCATTACTAAAGTCAGTAGATAAACAGCATAGTCTCGATTATCCATTTAATCGTTAAATCGTGAAGGAAAGTTATGCAGTAAATCGGCTCATAATCCACTTAAGATCGCATGCTAGCGATGCCATCTAGAGTTGATTATGGTCTGGATAAGTTAATTAATGTCTAATGAACTCCCACAGAAAGACCTGCAATAAACAGATTTAGTCTTGCATAATGTATGTTTAATTAGACATATTGGCCAGAATTTTATATGAATTTTGGAAAACCTTATTTATTTACTTGCATTTTGGTTTTACAGGTATTTCGGAAAAAGTTTATTTGAGATTAGCATGCCAGGTGGAATCATTAGATTCATTACCCGGTATTGACAACCCCCACCACCTACTTACCAACTATGCCAGAAGCTACTAATGCAACACAACCTTCAAAATCAACAGCACCATCTACATCAAGGACAACACGATCTAGACGGAAGTTGCAATTACATGTAACATGTCATGAAACACCATCCATCCACCCCCACTGAGTCCAAAAAAAGGCAAAAGACAAAAAGGGAAAACTGGCACAACAAGGAAGTGAGTTGAAAAACTCAGAAATGAACGAATAGAGGGACTCCAGTAAAAACAAACATTCTTTTAATAGTCGTAATATATTTACACAGAAACAAAAACAGCAAATAGAAGAATATTTACAAAGAACAAATTTTTAATAATCATAGAAATATTAACACAAATTTTTTTTTGCAAACTCACGCTGGATTATCTTTTACACACTTTCTTGTAATTATATAAAAAACAAAAAAAATATAAGCTCAAGAGAGGAGCAGCTATTTTCGTATAATTAATTGTATAAAAATAAGTTGATATATTTACATAGAAATACAAAAATATGTATGATCATTTCTAATAATAATTATTTACAAATTGCTAACACAAGTTGTTGTCTTTTGCTGAAATAATGCCTTTAATTTTGTTTAATATTTTGGAAGAAGTTGTGAATTAACAGTCAAACCAATCACCAAATCCAATTCCTGTAACAGATGTGGAGTTATGCCTACAGATATTGAGAAGTTATGTTGTGGTAACAGACCAGAGAATTGTATTTCTTTACAACCAGTAAGTGATTCTATTTTGTCATAATATCCTTCAAAAGATTCCATCAACGAAGACTAATGTCATAGGCGTGGGTTGTTGAACAGCAGTAGTTAAAACCCCTTCCTTTCACTCCTTTTCAAATTACCCGGTTTACTGAAAATGAAAATAGATTTTCAAAATAGTTAAAAATACATTATGGGAAATTAGATAAAGAGATGGCAGTTCTCGCTATAAATGTTAAAAACTAGATAATGTAAAGAGAAATTTCTGAAAATTTCAGTCAAATTGGTCCACTCTGAACCGAGAATTTGGGCCTAGCCTCAATCAAAATAAATATAGTCGGTACGATAAAACAAAAAAACATAGTTTCGATTATCCATTTTATATCGCAGGCTAGCGATGGCAGCGAGAGTTGATTATGATCTTGACAAATTAATTAATGTCTAATTAATAATTTAGATAACATTTCAGACCCAAAGAAAGACCTGCAATAGGCAGATTTAGTGCTTGCATTATGTATGGAGTTATTATATAAGTTGTTATATATATATACAACCCACGTTCTGGAAGTGTTACGGCAAGCTTTTGGCATGAATTTCACGGAACTGTGGGTAACCCACTAGAAACATCAACGCTGATTGGATAATCAAATGTCTGACGTCATATGGTCAAAAGTCGCTCGTATGACCTCTGACGCGACCTTCCACTACAACCGGACAGATCTTCATGTAGTGTAGGCCATCGAAAGTATATAAAAAAAATGAAATATAGATCTGTATTTAAATCAGATTGTTGCCAATATGTACCGAACCGATGTCCTACCAATTGGTAAGGACGAAGATGTTAATCACAGAGACGACACATGGCTTACAGGCAGTTTGTGATGTGACGCGTTGTTACAGCGAATAGAGTCGTAATAGTCTAATACCCTCCTGTCGTGTCCTATAGATATGGACAATATACTGGTTTCAATCCAAGAAGACTATTATGAAAAATAAAAAAAATCTTACATGAAAATCTAGTTCTCTTTCTTGGCTTTTTCTGAAGTTGGTTCAGGCTTGGTTTTAGCAATGGTCCCAGCAAAGACCCAGTGGTCTTTTCCTTCATGATTTGCCTTTATGCTCCATCCTAATTTGGGAGGGGGGGGGGTAGGTTTAATGCCTGTTTCCACCTAGAATTTTGCCAGAGAAGCCACATAGTAGGCTTCGACAAGTATGGGTAGGAGATGTGAGATCAATAATTAGTAGGCCTATTCGATTTTGTTTGCATCCAAGCTAAAATTTCACGGGGTTTGTGTGGGAAACCGTAATATCTCGAACGTACGCAGTCTGCCCCGCGTTGCAATCAGTGTTGTGATTTGCTGAGGCTAAGGTTGATTTGACTGGCATCTGGGCCCTGTGGGCCTACACCTAGTGCCGATTAACCTTGTGGGGGGCCCGTGACATACCAACTGTGCGGGGGCCCCATTGTTGTTTGTTCAAATTGTTCGTACTGACCGCGGATCGTACAAGCATGTACTCCACCCCCTTGAGTGCCTGGGCCCCCCAATATCCCTTACTGCCCAGGGCCCCAATCCTCGCTCCCTCAGCCCAGGTACTGGTTGTGTCTGTCCGGCATAAAATATTAGTAGGACCCAGAATTGTGGGGGGGGGGCCCTAAATGTTGGGGGCCCGGGACATCTGTCCCACTTTGCCCCCCTAGATCCGGTACTGCTTTCACCATATTACATAGCAAAGATAACATAAAGCCATACTGCTTGGCTCCTTTCATTGGTGCAAAAAGCCCAGTTTGCTTAAAAGTATTTTCTGTGGTACCTGAAGGATTGAAATTGTGAACGAGTTATTGTTTTGGGGCTTAATTATTGTACGAGATGCTTAACAGTCCTTAGAAAAACCAGTAATTGCTGGGATATTTGCAAACTGAAGTGAAAATATTGAAATGATGATTGCCAAACAAACTGACAAACGTTTGGTTATCAGCTTCATCCTTTCATAATTTAAATGCAGGTTACTTAAATAAACATTAGCTCAAATGAATTAAATTAAAAGAAAGTCAACAATAAGGAATAAAAATGGAAAATTAAAAATTAAAAAGGTGGATTCAGAGACCATGAATAAAGGGTGCACACGGACGATAAAGTCGGACTTTGCAAGCACGAAGACCAGGTGGCCTCCCCCAGAAAATGTTGAAAACTAGAAGTCTGGAAATGCTATTTCCATTCATCTGAAACAGGAATCTGGTGCGTTCCCCACTAGATCAGCCCTTGAATTGAGAAAGAATAGAAACGACATGTTGTGTCTAATATAAACATTATAAACAATTAAAGTTTTTTTAAACCAGCGGCTGCCAGGCAGTATACGCCCACATTTTGCAAGAGATAGATAGAGAACAAGCTAAAAACAGGGGCAATAATCCAGAAAGATATGGTCTGGAATGCGCAAATATCAAAAGGACTGAGATCTTTAGGATATAAAGATATGTTTTAAGTTTCATCAGAATCGGATAAAAATTGTGACCCCTAGAGGGTCCACAACTTTCGTTTTGCATACTTTTACACAATTTGCGTACAAAGAACGGCCATTTTGTCGGGCAGTTTCATTTCGATTTTCCCGAAATTCAAATTCAACCTTCATTATGGTGAAATATTTAAACGGTTTTTAAAATCGGAAAAAAAATTGTGACCTCTAGAGAATCCGCAAGCTAAAAATGCGATTTTTTGAACAATCAGGAGCCATAATCCAGGCAATTACGTTCGGATATACGCGATTATCAAAAGGAACCAAGATCGTAGTGTGTAATGGTGATATACCATATTTTTACACTATTTGAGAACGAGGGGCGGCCATTTTGTCCGTCAGTTTTGGTCCAATTTTTACGAAATTCGAACTCAAAGATCCTTAGTGTGTAACGGTGATATAGTAAAATGGTTTTTTAAAGCGGATAAAAATTATGACCTCTATAGGGTCCACAGGCTAAAAACGTGATTTTTCGTACAAACAATTGTGGACGGACGGACGTCCGGACGGACAGGGGCGACGACAATATACGTCCACATGAAAATGTGGGCGTATAAAAAATTGATGTTTTCCCATGGTAAATAATAATATTAAGCTTATAAGAATTGGTAGAATTTGTTTTCACTGATAACATTTTTTTTTTTTTTTTTTTGCAAATTACCTGTATTATTATATATAATGACAGCTTTGCCTGGTTGTCAATTCTTCGTGGCTTTCTATGTTCAGCTTATATTAATACTAGCAGGATACCCGGCTTCGCTCGGGGGTCATAACTCCGAAACCGGAAGTGGTAGACTAACGCCACCTGGCCTATGTTACTCCCTGGTCCAAGCTTCCCCTATACCCCAAATTTCAGACTCGGGGCAGACCTAGTGTAGCCGCCAACCCCGAACAGTCCGGCTTCGCTCCGGGGTCATAACTCCGAAACCGTAAGTGGTAGACTAACGCCACCTGGCCTATGTTACTCCCCGGTCCGAGCTACCCCTATACCCCCAAATTTCAGACCCGGGGCAGACCCAGTGTAGCCGCCAACCCCGAACAGACAGACTTCGCTCGGGGGTCATAACTCCGAAACCGGAAGTGGTAGACTAACGCCACCTGGCCTATGTTACTCCCCGGTCCGAGCTACCCCTATACCCCAAATTTCAGACTCGGGGCAGACCTAGTGTAGCCGCCAACCCCGAACAGACCGGCTTCGCTCGGGGGTCATAACTCCGAAACCGTAAGTGGTAGACTAACGCCACCCGGCCTATGTTACTCCCCGGTCCGAGCTACCCCTATACCCCAAATTTCAGACTCGGGGCAGATGTAGCCGCCAACCCCGAACAGACAGACTTCGCTCGGGGGTCATAACTCCGAAACCGGAAGTGGAAGACTAACGCCACCTGGTCTATGTTATTCCCCGGTCGGAGCTACCCCTATACCCCAAATTTCAGACTCGGGGCAGATGTAGCCGCCAACCCCGAACAGACAGACTTCGCTCGGGGGTCATAACTCCGAAACCGGAAGTGGTAGACTAACGCCACCTGGCCTATGTTACTCCCCGGTCCGAGCTACCCCTTTCCCCCAAATTTCAGACTCGGGGCAGACCTAGTGTAGCCGCCAACCCCGAACAGACCGGCTTCGCTCGGGGGTCATAACTCCGAAACCGGAAGTTGTAGACTAACGCCACCTGGCCTATGTTACTCCCCGGTCCGAGCTACCCCTATACCCCAAATTTCAGACTCGGGGCAGATCTAGTGTAGCCGCCAACACCGAACAGACAGACAGACAAACAGACAGACAAACGACAGTCACAAATATTAGTATAATAATAATATAATATAGCTAATTTGCAATTTAATCACAGTCAAAAAAATAATCGGATATTATATAATCCAGGGTTTTATTGTATTGCACTGCTCCATCTGGTTGTTTCGCACAGATAACAGTTGTAGTTATTTGCATATAAGCCTCTACTGTCATAATGCACGTTTATTTCAACTTAAAATGCAGATGTGATGTCACCCTTTGATGTTGGCGTACCATTATTTCAAATAATCGTACGGGCAATTTGTCAATCGTACATTATATACTAGTGAAATACTAGACTCGCGTGACGTATTTCACTGTAAAAGCACGTGCGGAGTGTCTGTATTTTAAGTCGTTTAATGGTCTCGATCTTAAGACATGCGTAATGTATTGTAAAAACACTTGGGCCTACGACCCTCTTGTTGTTATAATATATGACTTAATGTCTCGCTCTCGACCATTAAACAATGCATATTTAGGGCTCTGATTAATCCCGATTGTAATGGATTGGGTGTTAAAACGACTGTTACCCAGTAATAATTTGGGACCAGAATGTTTGAGTGGTATTAGGTACAATCAAACAAACATTGCTAAACAAATCTGAGGATTGTAGTACACAATAAAGACTAGTCTATCACTATCACTTCGTCGGAAATATTTGATTTACCGAGCTTTGTCGGAGTAAATCTTCATTATTTTATTTTATCTCACCGGTTTTGTACTGGTTATCTTATTAATGTCGCTAACATTATTATCGCTATCATGTCTGCTGTATAATTTGGCAATGCTCATTTTATTGTATATAGATGGCTAAAATGTCTGATGTATAAATTTGTAATGAGTATCTTAATGTATATTAGCTACGTCTGCTGTATCATTTTGTAATGAGTATCTTATTGTATATTTACTACCGTGTCGGCTGTATATGTATTGTTTAATGGTCGAGAGCGAGACATTAAGTAATATATTGTAACAACAAGAGGACCGTCAGGTCCGAGTGTTTTTACAATATATTACGCAATGTCTCAGCTCGAGACCATTAAACATCTTAAAATACAGACACTCCGCACGTGCGTTTACAGTGAAATACGTCACTCGAGTCTAATATTTGACAAGGTACGATTGGCAAGTTGCCCGTACGATTATTTGAAATAATGGTACGTCAACATCAAAGGGTGACGTCACATCTGTATTTTAAACATCAAAGGGATGTGACGTCACCCTTTGATGTTGGCGTACCATTATTATGTGACGTCACCCTTTGATGTTGGCGTACCATTATTTCAAATAATCGTACGGGCAACTTGCCAATAGTACTTTATTCATACCAGTGAGATATTGGACTAGTGTGACGTAAAAGCTCGTGCGGAGTGTCAGTATTTTAAGATGTTTAATGGTCTCGAGCTTACGACATTGCGTAATATATTGTAAAAAATACATAATAGATATAGTATTGCGTACGGTGGCAATGACCGCTGTATAATTGTAAAATGAGTACCTTATTGTGTATAGGTTGTCACGTGTCGTGTATAATTATGAAATGAGTATCTTATTGTGTATAGGCTATCATGTCGACTCTATAATTTTGAAATGAGCATGTTATTGTCTATAGGCTATCATGGCGGCTGGGTTCCCGAATATATAGTTTCCTCTATGATTGTCTATGAGTGCGCTCAAGCTGGTTATATCCATTATCATTCTAAAGGTATATAACTGTACCATGACAATTATCATGTGATATGGTAACCCGTGATGACTCTGTTAAATATGCCCAGATTCAATTAACAATCAATAATGTCTTTGTTCTTCCTTCTTCACAAAAGATTTTTAATTTAACACTTTTTGCTTTGTGTCTTGACTGGTTTTTCCAATATTCCCCGTGTTGTATGATAATGAGTTACGTTATAGAAGTAAACCGTCGTTTAACACTATTTTACTCTTAGGCAAGCTATATAGATATCTTCTTTGTCGTGGATACGGTTCGGTTGACTGTTCTTTAGAATTACAATATTAATGAGTTATATTTAACGGCAATGCCCAAACTAAACATATGTATCAGGAATCCATAAAGCTACACAATCGTCCTAGTTGAAGCTGAATGAAGCTGATTTTAGTTGTTTGCTATCATATTCTGCATCGAACGACCTTTGTTTAAAAAGAAAGACCCACAACGATCAGCATATGGTTGTTTTAAAATACAAATAGGCTCTTTTTGGTTGAAAATCGGGACAATAAAAAATAAGAAGTAGTGAGCGTGGTGCATATATTGAGCACTAGCAGGATAGACTAACGCCACCTGGTCAATGTTACTCCCCGGTCCGAACTACCCCTATACCCCAAATTTCAGACTCGGGGCAGACCTAGTGTAGCCGCCAACCCCGAACAGACCGGCTTCGCTCGGGGTCATAACTCCGAACCCGGAAGTGGTAGACTAACGCCACCTGGCCTATGTTACTCCCCGGTCCGAGCTACCCCTATACCCCAAATTTCAGACTCGGGGCAGACCTAGTGTAAGCCGCTAACCCCGAACAGACAGACTTCGCTCGGGGGTCATAACTCCGAAACCGGAAGTGGTAGACTAACGCCACCTGGCCTATGTTACTCCCCGGTCCGAGCTACCCCTATACCCCAAATTTAAGACTCGGGCCAGACCTAGTGTAGCCGCCAACCCCGAACAGACCAGCTTCGCTCGGGGGTCATAACTCCGAAACCGGAAGTGGTAGACTAACGCCACCTGGTCTATGTTACTCCCCGGCCCGAGCTCCCCCTATACCCCAAATTTCAGACTCGGGGCAGATGTAGCCGCCAACCCCCAACAGACAGACTTCGCTCGGGGGTCATAACTCCGAAACCGGAAGTGGTAGACTAACGCCACCTGGCCTATGCTACTCCCCGCCGGTCCGAGCTACCCCTATACCCCAAATTTCAGACTCGGGGTAGACCTAGTGTAGCCGCCAACCCCGAACAGACCGGCTTCGCTCGGGGGTCATAACTCCGAAACCGGAAGTGGTAGACTAACGCCACCTGGCCTATGTTACTCCCCAGTTCGAGCTAACCCTATACCCCAAATTTCAGACTCGGGGCAGACCTAGTGTAGCCGCCAACCCCGAACAGACAGACAGACAGAAAGACAGACAGACAGTCACAAATATTAGTATATAGAAGATAGATAACCGAAGACAGCAATAAATGAAATGAAATGGAATGGGGTATAACGTCCTACTAGACATCAATAAATTCCATATACATATAATACTTGTAATAATAATCGTTAAGTGGCATTTAGCGATCGGAAACACATTAACAGAACACAGTTTTTATGGGATACAATCAAACTAGTGATTGTATCCCATAAAAACTGTGTTCTGTTAATACTTGTAATGTTCTTCAAACTTATCAAGTACAAAACTTCTTATAGTAGACTCCGTAATTAGCTTGTATTGAATGAGCCATAGTAGACTCCGTAATCAGTTTGTGTTGAGTGAGGCATGGTTTAGCTTGGCTTGGCACCCTTAACTCCCAACTCCCAACTAACTTACATGGCCGACGCCCTCGCCTCCACCCATAATCTCCTTTGGATTCCTTCTTATAATCTCCCTTCTAGACTATTGAGTCTGTCATTGAGTCAACTGGCGTGGTTTCGTGACAAAGAGTAGGGTCGCCTGTCCAACCTCGTGGGTTTTCTCCGGGTCCTCCGGTTTCCTTCCACTGTTAAAGACCCCTACGCGCAAGCGAATTATTGAAATAAAATTAAACCATATGTTAGTCCTGAAATGACCTAGTTTCTGTCGAGTGGACGTTAAACCCCATTTCTCTCTCTCTCTTATAGGATCGGCAGAATCAGAAACTTTTTGGACACTGAAACTACAAAATTGCTCATCAATGCCTTCGTAACATCTGCACTAGACTACTCAAATTCACTTCTTAACGGTTTACCATCATATTTTATCCACCAACTACAGTCTACTTAAAATAAAGCATCCCGAATTATCACAAGAACCAACATTAGAGAACACATAACTCTAATCCTTGCAGATCTACACTGGCTACCTATAAATTACAGAATATGTTTCAAAATCAACACCCTCACCTATAACTGCCTCAACAATCCTAATTCTCCGGACTACCTTAAATATTTAATTCATCTATATATTCCCAAACATTCCCTCAGGTCATCAAATCAACTCCAACTCAAAACACACAAAACAAACACAAAATTTGGAGAAAGGGCCTTCTGTTTCGCCTCCCCCCAAGAATGGAATAAATTGCACCTTTACATTACACAAAGTAGTTCTGCCTCAAGTTTTAAGAAGAATCTCAAAACACACTATTTTAATATGGCTTTTAATCATTGATTCAAATATTTTACAGTGCTATTATTAATCATTAACTTTTTAAACTCAGTTTTACTTTTAAATTTTAAGGAGTGTTTTAAGTGATTTTAAACATTAATGTGTGCTCCACTGAGCAGTTTTACTGAATGTACCAGCGCTATACAAGATGGATTATTATTATTATTACTATTATTAATACTGGTGTTATACAGGCCAGTATCATGGAGTCTGATAATACTGGCCGGGTTAATACTGGTGTCGACCGGGTTAATACTGGTGTTACACAGGCCAGTATCATGGAGTCTGATAATATTGACAATATCAACACATCCACAACAGCATCACCATGTAAGGAGCTAAATAAACAAATTATGGATAAACAACCAAGTATTTATCAACAACTCAGCCCTTATCAAAATATAACAGGAGATAAAAACTGAAGTGAAATACGACCACGTGTATAGGTATAACTATGTTCAATAAAACATATAACAAACTTCGTCTACAGAATGACTATCAATAAAACCTTGTCGGAAATTCTATCAATGCATCCTACATTTCCATGGTAAAACCTATAGATTAGGTTTTTTTTTAAGTAAATAGAAAATATCATTTATTTCCTTAATACTTTTGTGTAGCGATTGATGTATTTTCTGCTGAAAGTAATGCACTGATATGTAAAGTGATATGCTGCAAGTCATTAAACTATTGCAATCTGTGACATACAAACCCCAAAGACAACATTCGTTTCGTTACTATGCTGTATTTCTTTATCTTGTTTAATTTTATTATCACTGATCATTTATTTTCAAATCCTGCTTTTCTACAAACAATATATTAACCAGTTTTCTATATTTTTAGTGATTAATGTTTTAGACATTTATATTTGGTATGATTTGCAGGGTCGTAACTAGCTCGGAGCAACGACGGGGACAGGAAGCGTTCTCGGGGGTGCTGGGGGTATTTTTTTTAATGGTCGACAATTTTTTCACGGGGGTGGGGGCGAAACTTTTTGACCCCTCCACCCCCTTAATTACGGGCCTGTTGATTTGATAGATCTAATAAAACCGAAACCCTTTAACCCAAACAAGTGGTTGCCATATAATGCACCTGCACAATTTAAAAGAGCTGAATTGAGAAGTGGGAATAACTCCGGAACCCAAGGTCAACGATTGCTGGTGCCGGGGTAACTCCAGCAAATCTACAGGCAATAGAGTTAATTCACATGACGTCACACAGCCTCGTGGGTTTTCTCCGGGTCCTTTGGTTTCCTCCCACTGCTAAAGACCCCTACGCGCAAGCGAATTATTGAAATAAAATTAAACCATATGTTAGTCCCGAAATGACCTAGTCTGTGTCGAGAGGACGTTAAACCCCATCTCTCTCTCCCTACACTATAAACCTCACAATGCCTCGTTCGGCATTTCTGTCCAAACGAGGCAAAAACGTTTCAAAATTTTTGCCCCGATTTTGCCACGTTGTAACGAGGTAAAAAAAAATAACTCGTTTGTCTGGAGTTCCAAAATGTGGTTTTTTAAATTGCCCTGTTTTTGGAACGAGGTATTTTGTTCAGAACGGTATTTTATCCAAGATAATTATTAGCTGTATTTGCTGTCAACAAATAGAGTTAATTCACATGACGTCACACACATTGGCCGCCGCCATCTCGGTGGAGAACCAGACTACACGTGATCCGATAGTTACAATGTGATTGCAGTTGGAATTATGATTGTTGCGCTTTTGTCATGTGATTTTTATGTTGAATAAAGATTTTGTCTATGTATTTTAAATTTATATTTAATTTCTATTAAAATCCGAATTCGACCGTGACATAACGCGTTTATAGCGACAAAACGATGTTTGTTTATAGGCTACTAGCAGGATACCCGGCTTCGCTCGGGGGTCATAACTCCGAAACCGGAAGTGGTAGACTAACGCCACCTGGCCTATGTTACTCCCCGGTCCGAGCTAATCAGCCTGTAAGCTATGAAGAGAATTGTAATAAGTTACGTAATGATAGAAAGTTGCTGATATCAGTATCATAATGTAATGTGTTTTGTTGTAGAATGTAATCAGACTATAAACTATGGAGAGGATTGTAATAAATTATGTAGTGATAGAAATTGTCTGATATCATCATCATCATGTGATACAAGAAATGGTAAATGTGAAGGAGGGTGTATACCAGATTGCAGACAGAGTAAGTTGAATACTGTCCTAATAATACAGTAGTTAAAACGTAGATTAGACGTCTATAGTGTAATATATTTCTTCATGTAATAATATTTTAAACAGTTGGTAATATTTTTTTATGATAATATTAAAGAAGTGTAATATGATAACAATAATAGAGTAGTTAAACGTGTTTTTGTTTATCATTTTACTATAGTGTAATATATTTATCCATGATGATATGATAACATTTAAACAGAGAGTCAAATAAGAACATGGAGTGTTAAAATCATTGTTGATATTTTAATCCACAGAATGTAATGATGGAAAAATTAGTAGCCAGGCTTCACATGGTCAATACATGTACGGAAAACATTGTTCTAAAGATTGCACATCACGTCATTGTGTCAATTCAAGTTCATGTGATCATGTGACTGGTATATGTGGCGGTGGATGCCAAGCAGGATATCAGGGTATTGACTGTGTTCAAGGTAAATTTACACGTTACATCATACATTATAAACAACAATCATATCAGGGTGATGAATGTACTCAGGTTGGGGTGAATTATTACATAATCTGAAAAAAGCACAATAATCATGTTAAAAATTGTAGATGTACCCAAGGATGAAGCACAGAATAGCGGGTGGGGATTGTACAATAAAACTATTAGAAATGGAATGTATTTTTCATTCCAATTATTACGTTAGCACATAAACCCATTCTTCATCAATTTCCAACTGCCGAGGGCTGTTTTACGTTCACATGCGCATCCATGACATGGGAGGACCAGGCTTGACAAATCTGAAAAGTTCTTCTCGGCATACACCGGCAAAATATCTTATGTTTTATTAAAAACTAGCAGGATACCCGGCTTCGCTCGGGGGTCATAACTCCGAAACCGGAAGTGGTAGACTAACGCCACCTGGCCTATGTTACTCCCCGGTCCAAGCTACCCCTATACCCCAAATTTCAGACTCAGGGCAGATGTAGCCGCCAACGTCGAACAGACAGACTTCGCTCGGGGGTCATAACTCCGAAACCGGAAGTGGTAGACTAACGCCACCTGGCCTATGTTACTCCCCGGTCCGAGCTACCCCTATACCCCAAATTTCAGACTCGGGGCGGACCTAGTGTAGCCGCCACCCCCGAACAGACCGGCTTCGCTCGGGGGTCATAACTCCGAAACCGGAAGTGGTAGACTAACGCCATCTGGCCTATGTTACTTCCCGGTCCGAGCTACCCCTATACCCCAAATTTCAGACTCGTGGCAGACCTAGTGTAGCCTCCAACCCCGAACAGACAGACAGACAGACAGACAGACAAACGACAGTCACAAATATATATATAGATAGATAACTGGTATAAAATAATTTGTTTATTTAAAATCCGAATTCGATCGTGGCATATAACGCGTTTATAGCGACAGAGCGGTGTTGTGTTTGTTAATATGAAATAATATAAAATTCTGTTTCTACGGCGTTAAGTATATTTTAAAAAATTACCATTATATTTATTTATATAGGCGAACTAGCTGCATCGTGTTTGTGTACCTACATGGATAATGTCTGACGTGGAAAATTATAAGTTAATAGGTTAGTTGCTGACGCGACATTTCGAGACCTATGTAAATTCAGTTTTTATTTTTATTTCATTTTTTTTCAAAACAAACCCATTAATTAAACACACACACACACACACACTTATTATAGAAAATCGTGTGAGAAGCTCGATACCGTACGTAGGGTGATGATGAATCGAACGTTTGAAAAACTGTTCTGACTCACTGGATATATTTTCTTTCTTTTTTTGTAAATTTTAATTTGAGGTATAATAATTATTCACTGATTCGATATAATCATTTTATTATTTCTGTTATTATCTTTAATCAAGAGGAAATATCGTAAAAATGCAGACTTTCCGCTGCGTTGCCAACTATTTTATCATTGGTTAGAGCCGTCTAAACGCCGGAAAATTTCCAGTAACTATTAGCTAACAGCGTGCAAGCACAAAGGCGAACAATCTTATTTGCATATTGCATACTTTGTAGTATTATTGGCTGGAATTAATTTTAGATCGATAACCTCAATGACCAATATGTAGTACCGTAGGAATATATAGTGTGCAGTTGCTATATAATTTGCCATAAGGCCTATACAAAAAAAAAGAAAAAAAAAGGAACTAATAGAATAATTTCACGTTAACAAAAATATTTCAAGCACTTATTTACTTTAGGCATCGTAATTCCAGGACCGAGTATCGAATTCAGCGATAGGCTACTTATTTGAACGATATTCGTGGATTCGTTTACTTGGGCTTTATTTGCAGTCTGGGGGTTCGGGGTTTTCTTCTTTTTTTTGAGGGGGGGGGGGAGGACAATTTTGTAAGAAATGACGAGAGCGATTTTATCTACGGAAGAGCGATGAAAAACCCGTCTAAAATGACATTTGAGCGACAGCGATCGATCGCCTCAAACGTGAAGCGCTGTTACATTGCTCGATTTGATATAGATTGAATACGAAATTACATAATATATCATGTTACCTATCACTGAAAAGCATGTTTATTGCCCCTTTCAAGTATATAAATAATTTTCCAGGACAGTCATATTTACATGCCTTGAAAAGCGATGAAAGTCCAGTGTGGTACGAAACTCGTATTATTTGACGGGAATAGGGTATTTAAATTAAAAATATGGGTCTTAATACAAAATTCCAGTTATTATATTACGTATCACTGAAAAGCACGTTCATAGCTCTTTTCAAAGATGTAAATTATTTTCTGGCGTATTTATATTTATTTACTCTAAAAAACAATCAATGTTGGATGGTACTAAAATCTATTACCATGATTACGAAGAGGCCGCGTGTTGTTGTCCACCAACATGGCGGCGGCCTGTATATAGGTCATGTATCGGGTACGCTCTATAGAGCCATACAAATAATTTTCGGACCATCATGTGACCAATTGCAGGTTTACAAATTAGATTATTTATTTGGGACATGATATTGTTCATAGTTATGGCTTACTACACTGGAGTTCTATTGTGGATAATAAACGCATCCCAAGCGAAACAAAACATAACAATGTCACGTGACAATATTACAAGCGTTCTTTGATTACATGCTGTTTGGTTTGATTTTTAAATAATACGGCAATCTGTATTTATGGGAAAAGGAGAATGAATTTCCCCAAATCGAAAACTAGATGACTGGAATATTTATTGAATGGAAAGTGAATATTTTATAAACAAAAATGTTCAGATTTGCAGTTTTCGAGCTTGGGTGGATTTGTGATTATGTATATCTTAAAACAACGCCCTTCTCAGTTACTATTTCGGCGAATATCATTTGATAATTTAGATTATCAGCATTAAACACCGTTTTGCTATGTTATCATTTTTTATGATGGGGTGGGGGTATACTTAATTAGGGGATTGGATTGAAGGATTATAGCTACCATCTTATGGAGACATAATGTGTGGTGCATTTACGGTCTTATAAAGCTCTATTCTTATATAAAGAATTCTTGATCCGCACTGAATTGTTTTAGTCGTGATCATTTAAATCATGATTATGCCAAGATCTGGGTAAGTGTTAATTTAACTAGATATCAGAAAAGTACCACGTTTTCATAAATTTTCTGACGACTAACGTACTGTTTAAATAAATTGTACAATATTTATCAGTTCACTAGTTACAATAAAATCATGCATTATAGCTACATGTATTTTTATTTATTTATCCCTGTTGCTTCAAATTCAATTTAGGGTGCAGGTATAACGTCATTATGTTATCTTCTTACATCCTTGATCTTAGAGCTCATTGTGTTACCTGAGAGGTATGTACAATCTTATGACACCTTAATTACAATAAATCACATAGTTTATTCAGCTCGTCTGACTTTAAGATAAATAGATACAGTTGGTTTAACTTGAATAGGATTTCTCGTATCACCTTTCAGTTGAATCACGTTATATATTTTATGCACTGATGCTGCATATCGTCTTACATATTTGTCAGGTGGGAACCGGATCTCTCACTATGAGGGACATTTTGCCCTACTTGTATTCTTAATTCCATCTGTAAAGTTATACGCTAGTGTATATAAGGGACTAACATTTTTCGTCTAAACCGAACAATTAGACGTTGTTCCTTGCCAGGTCCACCCCACCCCCTCTGAAAAACGGGAAACCACAATGGAAAATCAAGAGGAACTTTCATAAAGGTCTTAATTTGTCTCATAACTAGAAGTTATAAAGGGTGTCATGTACAAAGCAGGATATGCTTAATCTTTCAGAATCACCCTGTACAACTTGTTACCAGCCTTATGTTTTCATCTGACCTGTAGATGTAGCCTAGCTTATGTACTTCCTCCTTTCGTTAGTCGTTGGTCAGTTAATTTTTACATCTTCAGCTTCGTCTGAGCTGTTTGATGGATTTTAAACTACTTTGATGAATAGTTTAAAGGTATTATATCTTACATTTATACAAATAAATAAATATATAAATAAATATATAAATAAATCATCATCATCGTCATCATCATCATCATCATCACTATTTAACATCAATCATCGTCGCCTGCCAATTACCTTATCTATTCAAAGCTCGGTTAGTTTTAAACACTTGTGAACTTTACTAAAACTCACTTCGTTGTACGAGTTACTTTC
Organism: Patella vulgata; assembly: GCF_932274485.2. NCBI lineage: Eukaryota > Metazoa > Mollusca > Gastropoda > Patellidae > Patella > Patella vulgata. The sequence goes on from NC_065887.2 coordinate 619,767, forward strand.
GTTGGTATCGCCATATAGGAACGCTTTTGTATTTATGGATTTTAATGTTGAGATAAGCTGAGACGAATAATTTGGGCAGTGCAGAAAATAATGGTCGCTGTCTTCTTGAGTATGGCCACATCTCCATGTCGGATTATGTCGAAAATAAGAAATTAGGAAAAAACGTGGGGCGCTATTATCGCAGTGTATTATTTCTTAATTTCCTATTTTCGAGAAGATTTTGGATTGTATAGCGTGCTGTCGCCTCACATTTGTGTCCCGATCCCCCGAAACCAGGCGCTTATCGCCCAACTTCATTTTAGACTACGGGCACAAAAGCATAAACTGTATGCCTTCTTGTTGCTGTGAACGAGCCAAACTCAACTCCAGATGATACGACAAATTAAAAAGAATTGCATTTTTGGAAAGCTTAGTCTGCGGACTATTCAAATAAGCTGCCAGCTCTTTTTTTTATAAAAATGACCAAGAGCCTGGTTTTGTGGGAGCATCTCATCTAGTTATAGGCTTCTATAGTTATGCGTTTGTATATATGACTGTATACTTGACACATGTACGACCCGAATGGCTGAATGGCCGGTAACCAAAGTAAATTGAGTGTTAAACAACATCGTAATTATTTTGGATTTTGCAAAAAAAAAACAAACAACAAAAAAAAAACACAATCCGTGATTGACATTACTACTATACGGATTACTAAATATACTTTGTGTTCATTATAATATTTTAATACTGAAGACAGGGCCGGACTATAAATGAACAAGGTGGATCCTTTTGGCTTATATTGAGTAATTAGTGCAAGGTGTTATAGTTGAAAGTTCCAAAGCATTTTCACATTCTATGTCCGATAAATTTAATCATCATGCCACTACTGATTGGTGGGTCGTCGAAACATTTAGATGCATACATCACAACACCGTGGTTTAGACAAATTGCAATTGAACTAGTTTCATTGTTGTACACATAATGAAAGAAACTGTGTTATTTCACAGCTGAATTGTATGGTAAGAACCGTAGGGGACCACCTTGTAGGGAATAACTTTTAATCTTTAACACCCTAATACACACTTAAATCTTTCAACGGTTTAAGAGAAGGTGCTTAAATATTTCCATTTAAACTTTTAACCTCTGTAAATAAATACAAAAAGCAATTCGAAAAATAAACCACAAGTAAAGGAACCATCTCAGTGAATAAAGTATTAATATGCCGTTAACCCGTGACGCGAACCGAATGGTGTTTTATAGTAAATTAGACGAATAAAACATATAACGTTGCCATCTCGACCCTGATGCCCATGAACACAAATGACGAGTTTAAGACAAACCAATGGCGGAATGGAATTGATTAATGGAATATAAATTTTATTATGTATTGACACTAAGTTTTCTGGTTAGACTTTAGCCTAAAAAACATGCGTGCTGATGACAATTTTGGCAGTCATATCTGAATGACTCAAAAACTGGTCATATTTCTTCTTTAACTTTTGGTATACTTAAATTCGGGCATTATATGTGGTAGAAAGATATAATAAAATGAGCTAAAGCTTTAAAACATATTTTTAAATATGTTGATGCACCCTAAATTGAATTTGAAGCACCAGGGATAAAAAAATAAAAATAGCTATAATGCATGATTTTATTGTAACTAGTGAACTGATAAATATTGTAAGGGCGTTGTTTAAAGATATAAATAATGTATCTTAATATTTTTCGCTTATATAATTTGATTTTCAAATACAAAGCATTAATACTTATCTAAGCATTAAAACAATCAACCATTTGTGGTTATATTGAAATTTGTAAAAGACGCATTCTTTTTGAATATATGTTTAAAAACTAATAAGTTAAGTAAAACAGTCCAGTAGGTTTTGCTGCATTAAAAAATCATTTTAGTAACACTTTTTCAACAAGCAATTGTTATACTTTTAGTGATTTGTAGAGCGTCGAATCATAATGTTATTGTACTGTTTTAAATTGTAGATTTTATTCATTCATGAAAAACATTTATTACAATTTTATAATAAAATGTATAAAATGTATAAAACACTGAGTTCGAGATTCAAATCACAAATCCACCTAAGCTAGCAAACTGCAAATCCGAATATTTTTGTTAATAAAATATTTACTTTCCATTCAATAAATAATCCAGTCATCTAGTTTACGATTTGGGGAAATTCATTCTCCTTTTCCCATAAATACAGATTGCCGTATTATTTAAAAATCAAACCAAACAGCATGTAATCAAAGAACGCTTGTATCCGCCATATGTAATATTGTCACGTGACATTGTTATGACGTCATGTGAATTAACTCTATTTGTTGACAGCAAATACAGCTAATAATTATCTTGGATAAAATACCTCGTTTAGTAAACGAGGCAATTTTACCCAGCCTCGTTCTGAACAAAATACCTCGTTCCATAGTTGACCCGAGGTGAAGGCAATCCCTGAAAATGATATTTTATAATTGTGTGATATTTGGTTTGAGGACATTGAGAGGAGTATACATGGATTCAAAATATATGTCTACATTCCATAAGACCTGGTGTTCCATAATCGAATGTTCATTTCAGTAGACCCGACCTTCCATAACCGAATGTCCATTTCAGTAGACCCGACCTTCCATGACCTATTGTTCATTTCAGTAGACTGAATGTCCATTTTAGTACACGACTAGGTCATTTCGGGACCAACACAGGGTTCAATTTATTTCAATAATTTGCTCCCGCGTATTATCTTTCAGTGGAAGGAAACCGGAGGACCCGGAGAAAACCAACGAGGTTGGACATGTGACCCTACTCCTTGTCACGCACAACCGGGGAATTGAAACACGCCACTTGACTTAATGACAGAGCTTGTGATTTCACGCGCACGCGTTAAACTACTAGACCACTCGACCCCGTCCACCTAAGAAATATGAGGGATGGGACAGTGCTTATGCAAAGAACTGTATCTCCGAGAACACGTATTACGCTTCTGGACGTGGATCCTTGCTTACCTTTTTTCTGGTTGATTACATCGTTTATAAACATTGATGGTCTGTTACTAAACATGTCGGCCCTTTTCACCAAAGCTTCTTTAATCAAATCATAACCATTGATAAATATAAATAATCTCGGTCCAAAATAAACGCTAAATATATCTCCATGTTTCTTCCTCAGTTGTCTTATAGCTAATCTCATATCACCGTCTCCTCCTTCCAGGGACAACAGATCTTCTAGTATTGGTAACGTAAATCTTGGACCTGGGGGAATCCCTCGGGGTTTTCGCACCAGCCACCATAGTCCAACACCAACGCCAAATATTAAACAAGTTCTGACATTAACATTATCCTTACAAAACTCCTTGATATCGTCGATGGTAATGGCTAGAAATACGACATGAAGTTTTGTTAGAATTCCGGCCATGTTATTGAATACTAACTATGATTATATAAAACACAAATGAACGGTGCCTGGGCCAAAGTTCAATGTTGTAATTTCAGTTGAGTTAGTACCACACCACATAAACTACTGAACACAGTACATCGACGTAACATCAATTTATACAACTACTACGTTAGCGTAATATATATCACAAATTACATATTTGTCAGTTTTTGTTATCATACTGATTGAACATATTATAGAGTCTTGCATCATTAATGGAAGCAATCCAACCAAATATCTCCGCTATAACAGTGTTTTAACATACCCCAGTCTTATCGCTGTTTATATTATTTATTGTAGGTCATATTTATGGAGCGGAAATCCCGACATAATTGTTACTTGACGCAGTGTCGCGTCCTTTAATACATGTATCCTCTGGTTTGAATATCGTAAATTAAAAGAGTTAGAACTGTACCGTGAATTCAGCTCTATACAGTTAGTGCGTAAACAAGCACAGTCAGGCGCGAAATGAGTTAGCTAAGAAAAGAAACTATTCGTGAGTTTCGCGTCAATACATAGGGTCAGTAAAAAGGGCTAAATTCTGGTGGAATAAATACACTAACAGACCAGAAACATGATCTGTAGGCTACTGGCATAGGTTTATTTGTTTGAGGGTTTTCTTTTTATGGGTGGGGTAGAAAATAGTGTTTAATGTACACTAATCACTGAATAGGTCAGTTCGGGTACATATAGTACAGTTAGCTTGCCTGGGGTGTTTTTTAGAATAAGGTTTAAGTGGGTGGGGTGGGGGATTAGATATACTTGGACAGTTCCTGGAATCCCCCAAAAGACAATATTGGTGTCAGTCATTATGACATATTATGTGATAGAACTGGTTACGCTCTATATATAATTTTAACTCAGAGATGATTGCTACGATAGATGCGTTATGAAGCTTTCAAGAAAGGGAAGTGACGAACGCAAAAGGAAAACACGAGTTATCCTTCTATATAACTAACTGAAGTGACAAGTGATAACAGATACAAGGGCCAATTTCTGCTCACTAATAATTCCTTCGAAAACCAAAAGTTGTTATAAAAAAATAATTGACTGTCACTAGATACGGGAAAAATAGAAAAAGTCCATGCATTACCGTATTTTTATTGAGCATAGAATGAATAAAAACAAGGAAATGTACGGACTATTTCTATTTTTCTCGTTTTCCCTTATCTAGTGACATTCAATTAATTTTGAATTATCAGGATATCCTCTCACAGCCTCACAATTTCGATTTAATTGGACCAATCGGTGCACGAAATGACTGGACGATAGTACCCTACTTTCAGCAATTGATGGTGGCAGAAAATGTCTGTGACTTAGTTTAAGAAACTTGAATCTTGTAAAATACCTACTTAGCCTATTTGTGGTTGTCACCCATTTGTTTAACCACTTCAATATATTCAACAGAGCACCTTTCATAGAACTAAAATAACCCCTATAGTATTACAAGTTGCCATACTGAGCGAGGCCAATTGACCCTTACATTTGAGTGATGAAGGGTTGGGTGGGGTAGAACAATATATAACAAAATTAAAATATTTTATTAATATATGATACAAACAATTAATATGAACAATTAGATCTAGATAAATTACATACCAATGTAATCCGGGTGAGGGTGCTTTATTTAAGATTGATAGAAAGAGCTGACTATTCTTGCTACAATGGTTCAAAATGCATTTTTAAAAAATGAGTTACGAGTGTTTGAAGTTTTTAATAAATAGTCTCGATTGTCAAGTTGCTACCATAACAAACAAAGTCTAGGTTATCCATTTAAACTAAAAGGATGAATTATCAAATGGCGCGATTGTTCTAATTCATTCAATATCACGGCCTTCTGATGAACTAGAGAGTTAGCATGTGAATAAAGGCTTAATAACATTTAAAACTAGATAAACATCTCCAATAGTCAGATGTAGAACTTGTATATTGCTTATTAATTAATAATTTTACTACGTCTACACCACGAGAAGTGGTTTTAAATGTTCTAGACAGACTAAGTATATCCTACCTTGTACACGACACTTATAGTTATGTACATTGTTCCCCCTGGCCATTGACACACAAGTGTTGAACCAAGCGCAAAAAATTAGGCCACACAGAACAAATAATTCAAGATCTCAGATATCGCCGTATCACAACAAAAACAAAAAGAGTTGTAAATATATTGTCCACGTATTGTTGCCACAAAATGAAATATGCATACCACGTGATGTGTGCGCTCACTAATTACTAAAATTTAGAGGGAACATGTCGATAATATATACCTTACAAAAATTATGTTTGTTGACATTCTGTAGTTGATCCTATTATTGTTTATGAATGTAGGCTAATGTTTATTATATAACTATAACTGTTATTGTTTATTATATGTCTTCACTATCGTTCTACATCAGTTATATTAACAGTAGTTTGTACAGTAAATATCTTGTCATCATCAATAAAACCATTGTTTATATCTTGTAGTTCATCCAAGTCTATACCTAATACAGCACTATACATATAATCACCAGGTAAAAATATACGTGTATTTTGTCTAACTAGTGATTTACTTTCATCATTGATATTTAACAGTTTTAATGTATAAATAGCTTTAACAGCTTTATTAGTTTTATCTTCTACTTTCTTCGATTTAAGGCCAATATATAATGTTGATGTACCACGTCTAACACGTACACACCATGGTAATCCTTGTATTATTACATCATCACTATAGTAGTCCTCATGTTTCTTCACTATCTGGTTCAAACTAAAACTACTGGTAAATGTTGTTGGTGTTTCTACTTCACCCAGTAGTTGTTTTAAACAGTCAACATCAACCTCAACCATAGAATAACATGGATGTCTGACTACAGGTTTCTGTAAATTTGTTGATATGTTGTAATCAGTTTTGGTTTGAACATCTGTTAATCCATGTTTATCTACGGCTGTAATTATAGATCTATGTTGTAATATACGATCAGCATATTCACACCATTCTTTCATTTTAGATGTCATCTTGTCATCATCTTCTACTAGTTTGGTTAGTTTACTGTTTTCATCTTCACGAATTTTATTGATGTCATTTTTAATTGTTCCTCCCATCTTCTTGGCTTTTTCACAAATATCGTCTATTTGTTTCTGAACTTTATCACAAGCTGTCTTACATGAGTTGTTCGTGTCAGCTATTTTGGTCTTCAGAAAGTCAGAATGTTTCTGTAACTGTTTTATCTTCTTTTCTGATTCCGTTTTCAGTTTCATGACAATTTCTCTCATCTCCTGGTCTACTTCATCTAAATCTGCCAATATGTGGCCTGTATGATCCACCATAACACAAACAGAACAACATGGTTTACGACAATCTCGACAATAAACTTCTATTTCTTTCTTCTTGTGTTTTGTACAATACTGTTTATCATCATCATCGTCTTCTAGATAAAAGTTGTTGACAAACTGACTGGCGCCACCTGATGGCACCTCTGTTTCTTGTCTACAGAGAGGACAGTTAAACCTGTTCAAATGAGCATGAGCCTTGATGTAGTCATCTATACATTGTTGACAAAACGTATGATAACATGGCAGTAGCTTGGGTTTAGTAAAGTTGTTTAAACAAATAGAACAGGTATATTTAGAAGCCATATTAAAATCCCAGGAAATCAGAATGATAAATAATTGCCGTTATAAATCCATTTTAGAAAACATCCGTTGATTAACCATGTTAATGTTAATAACTACCGTTATACATCGACACAGAAAACATAATTTGATTAACCATGTTACCAAACATCCAGTTATAATCTGATATATTTTACAAGGTGTTTGAACAACATATAATGTTTGTGTACACCTCACTGGTTAGCGCGAATAAAATGAATAGACAGACCTATTATTCTCCTTAACGCCGTCACATGGGTAAAAATAAAACAGATATTTGAGTAACGTCTTTGTTGAATAAGTATGTCAACTGTAATATATAATGTAAAGACGACTGTGTGTGAAATTTTATACGTATGTATAACATCAACGATAAATAATTCATTATTTATACATTTGGATTATAACGTGGCTTATGATTTTTTTTCATAACCAGAGGCCTTTTATGAAGGGTGTTTCATGACAATTGGCATGCCTGTTCTTTGGCATGCATCGATGTGTTGAAATAGATGTGTATGTTCTTGTATGTTTAAGCGACACAAGACATGTTTGAATTGATTATGGCCGAACCGAAAGCAACACTGATTTAGTATTTCAGTCTACATTAGAACTAATCGACAAGGGACGCACGGGGATAAGTTCTTGTAAATAATTTATTAACAGAACAGTGTTATATTATATAAAGAAAACGAAACAAATAATGTGACAAATAATGCTTCGGAGTCGTCAATATATCCCACTGCCCACTAGTTTGCTTCTTAGCGATTTTACAGAACCATTCTCGACGTAGCCGTTGGTATCGCGTTCTGTTTTTCGTCCGGTGCGTTTTGGTTATGACGGTAGTGTCCGATTGCGTTTTTCACGACCGTTTTATTATTGGTGGCTTGATTGAATTCTAGGAGCTATCTAGAAATTTACCTAATTTCCTTTTCTCTTAGTAGCCACTAGTGCTCGTTACCGAGTGTATGGGTGCGTGTGTAGGTCGGACAGTGATTCACGCATGCGCGACAAAGCCTGTACTGATAATACGATAGGTTATCTTCGGGACTGTTTCTGTGAGGTTTAAGTAGATACATCCGCTGAAAGCCAATGTATCGTAATTAAAAGACAATTTAATAATGTATTTTCTGAACGCAGTGTGCGTGCTTTATGTAAATCCCGTTTTAATACGTTTTGGAAATTAGATATCTTGATACTAAGGCTCTTGAACGCAGTGTGCGTGCTTTATGTAAATCCCGTTTTAATACGTTTTGGAAATTAGATTTCTTGATATTAAGGCTCTTGAATTATTTCAGTTTCCATGTACTGTCTATAATAATTTCTACTGGTAACCAGGTTATTGCCAGAATATCAAATTTACTAATGAAGCATTTACAAACTTTTCGCCCAATTTTTGTTTCGGTTTATTTTAAATATATTGATTGTTTTCATGGTCTAGAGTGAATCAACACCCCCAGTTGATCGGGGCACTTGGGGAATCTCTCCCCCGCCCCCTTTCCTAATCCGGTGTTGGTCAATATTATTTTTTATCATTTGAATAATGTAATTGTATTAATATGCATAAAGGATTGGGCGATATTATAAATGAAATATGGTTTAACGTCCTACTGGGGTAATGAATAGTCAGTCATACGCCATTTTATGAAAAAAAGTTTGTTTAAACAGTTGCGTTTCCACCTACTAAAGGCTGTTTATGTGAAGTTGAACGCCGGGGAGACATTCCTCACGGGGTCAATCACTTTGAATTGCACATGACGTCAGAATTTGTTTATGTGCACGCCATAGAGTGTACGACTGGAACTCGGTTTTTCGTCAAATCAGCTCGTTCCTTTGATAGAGGCCATAAGCATGCCGAGTTTCAAGATGATCTATGAAAAATTGCGGCCACAAAATATTAAAATAAAAGAGTGGGCGTGGCACTGCCCGTTGGAGTGGATATGGGCCAATATCAATAGGTACAATCTGTTATTAAAATAATTGATCATGATTCATACTGAATTGTGGCTTGTAGGCGATACACATAAAAATAATTTCCGTGGTTCCGTCCCTGAGGGTCGGGCATGCACCAAAACCAGTAGGGGTCATCCTTGGGTATAAGGACTAGGTAAGGCAGAGTTTCAAGACGACCCGTTAAGAATTGCTCATTGAAATAAATAATTATTGTATGATATTATCCAGCAACGTCGATAAATATTCGCTTAACTGAGAGTTTATTTTCATGTGGTGGGTAGCCTGGAGGTCGGGTGTTCGATTCCTGCATTGTCCGATTTTCCGGCGTGGTTACCCCTTGTCAGTGATGCAGGACGGAGGGCCTGACAAGGACAGCGGTCTAGTCGTTCGGTTGGGACAGAAAACCGAGGTCCCGACTACACATTGGCGTACACGTAAAAGATCCCTTAACAGTTGGAATTCGATATAAGAGGAGGCTGTAGTGCCGTTGTCCGGGCAATATTTCCCTCATAGCACACTGTATGGCGTATGCCCGTCTTCATTAGCCCAGTTCGGAGTAGAACAGTAGGACGTTAAACCCCATTTCATTTCATTTTGTTTACTACAATACTTTCTATTTAGTTTATTTTGAATGGAGCTAGCCACACCTCACTATTATTAAAATGCTAAAAATAATCCTACAGCGTGATTGGTTGAGCCATGTATAAACTATTATGAACAGTGTAACGGGGTTTCCCCTAGGAAAACTATGAATGGAATGACTATGACGTGCGCTTCTAAGAAAGCGTTTTCTATTAATTTCTATCAATAAGCGTGTCACGATCATACCAGTATATAAGCTTATATGGATTATTATTAGTCATAATCATTATTGAGCAGTCTGGATGTTCGCTGCTTCATTATTTACCGTGATTCATGGGTAAACACACCAAGTTTCACTTCTAGTATTGCGACATTTGGTGTTTAGATTAATTCGATGTGGTCAATCGTTGTCAAATACACTAAGTAAAGGAGAATCCGTAAATATGTCACGGTCAAGTGGATCGGGTAGTCCCCGTTTATCTAAACTAGCTGTCCCTCACGATGTACTGGAAATTCCTCAACTACCAAACCCCAACATGTCCACCCTGACGATAGGGGGGCATACATACGAGTGCAATGATGCTCAATATTTTAAAAGAATTCGTCTTCTTGGACGCGGGGCGTATGGTGTCGTGGAGGAAGCCGATAATATAGAAAAGGTCCATAGGTCATTTTGTAAGAAAATGTTGGGTGTTAGAACATCAACAAGTAACGTATTAGTAGCCTTTGAACTTGGTAGATATCCTCTCAGTATACAGAGGAATATATTAATAATTTAAGTACTGGTTAAATATAATTAAAAGTAATAATAGTGTTTTAAGTAATTGTTACTATGATAACTGTTTTATTGTTGTACACATAATGAAAGAAATTGTGTTATTTCACAGCTGAATTGTATGGTAAGAACCGTAGAACCACCTTGTAGGGAATAACTTTTAATCTTTAACACCCTAATACACACTATGTCGGCGGCATGTTTGACCTACATTCACTTAACCTTAATCCAAACTTTAAATCATTCAACGGTTTACAAGAAGGTGCTAAATATTTCCATTTAAACTTTTAACCTCTGTAAATAAATACAAAAAGCAATTCGAAAAATAAACCATAAATAAAGTACCATAGATGGGTGTCATCATAATACAATGATTGTTAACTGATCCCATTTCATACAAGGGGTTAACTGATCCCATTTCATATAATTGACAGAAATAATAAAAGGTTGTATACGTTGGCATGCATGTAAGGAACCCTTGACAGATTTCGAAATAAGAGTAGGTTGTAGCGCCGTTGTCCGAGCAAGATTTCCCTCAAAGCACACACTGCATAGTGCACGCCTGTCTTCATTAGCCGAGTTGGAGCAGAACATTAAACCCCATTTCATTTCTTTTTTTTCAAACAGTGCCCTAGCTCTTAATATTATGATGACACATTTGGAATCGTTGGAATTGGTGAAGTTGAAGGAGATACGTCAAGATGGCATCCTGATAGCGGGCTTCCATTGCAAAGTGTCATTCCTCCACTGTTTTCCATGAGAAAGTGACTGTCTTCATTTAGAAAGTGACTGTTTTCATTTAGAAAGTGACTGTTTTCAATGAGAAATTGACTGTTGTCCAGGAGAAAGTGACTGTTTGCCATGAGAAATGATCGTTTCCATAGGAAAAGGTGACTTTTTTCCTTGAGCAAGTGACTGTTTTCCATGAGAATGTGACTGTTTTCCATGAGAATGTGACTGTTTTCAATATATAGCAAGCAGTGCCGGACTGGGTCCACCTGTCCCCCTCCTTCTTTCCTAATGATAGTGCTCTTAGGTCATTCTGTTATCTAATTGTATCAGAAAATTAAACATTTGCCTTCTTCTGCTTTGGTCTGAAATGCTTGGAAAATGTGTTTGCGGTTGTCAATTTTCTAAATTTTCCTTGGGGGAGACCCCCCCCCCAGACGCTCGTGACGCCTTTGGCGCGTACTTGTGTGTGCCTTGGTCAATGACCTGACAGGTCCTGCACTGATAGCAAGTGACTTTTCAATAGCAGTGTTACTGTTTTTTTTTATAGCCAAGTGAAAGTCTTCCATTGCAGAGAGTGGCTGTCTTCCATTGACAAAGTGACTGTTGTCCATAACAAAGTGACAGTCTTTCATTAACAAAGTGACTTTTGTTCATAGCAAAATGACTGTTGTCCATTGACAGAGTGACTGTTGTCCATTGACAGAGTGACTGTTGTCCATAACAAAATGGTATCATATATTCGAGAGAGATTGATGTTGTATATTTCAGGAACCGAATCAATGAGACAGTTGTAAGAATGTTACCATTTTAGATAACAACAATGTCACCATCTGTCTAGCAGAGTGTCCAAGTATCATGTACCCAGATGAAAATAATATCTGTAGAAAATGTCATAAAAACTGTGCTGATGGGTGAGTAGCCATCTTCTTTGTAAGCGTAAAATACAGAGCCTTAAAGCATCTTCAAGTTTATAACGTCAATGATGGTGTTATATAGACTGTAGCTAATCCTTTAAGCCATGGGGGGATTTGCAGTGGCTCAGTGAGTAAGACATTATCTCGCTAACCTGGAGATCGCAGGTTCAATCCCTGTGTTGGCTGAGAAAGTTCATCTGGATTTTACAGCGTGGGTTTCCCCTTGTCTGTGGTGCACGACGGAGGGTCTGACATAGATAGCTGTCTAGTCGTCGGATGGGACGAAAAACCAAGGTCCTATGTAAGCATTAGGCAAAATTTTCCTCATAGCACACTGTATGGCGTATGCCCGTCTTTATTAGCCCAGTCGGAGCAGAACAGTAGGACGTTAAACCCCATTTCATTTGCTGGTCTACATTAACTGAAACCAGGGGCCGTATTTATAAAAATTCTTAGAGTTTTCATAACTTTTACTCTAAGACTTCCTAAAACAACATTTAGTTAAAAGTTACTCTTTAGAAATATTTATAAAGGGTCTTAGAGTTACTTTTAACTAAATGTAAGACTTGGGTCCTAACCAAACTCTTAGCGATGTAACCATGGGAAATCCGGGGATTCCCTGAAGTTATTTATAGCTCAGTGTTGATGTCATGCAATCACTCTACTCACTGTAGGTTGACTGACGCCGAAATCGTCACCACTACACAGTTGCATTTTACCAGTAGCTAGGAAACGAAGCGTAATGGCGATCTTCATCTCAGCGTCGATTGAGAAATTTCGTTTAGTAGGACTCGTAAGTAGATGACGAACTAAATCTGTCACAAAAAGAATCCCACCCATGTCCATTCGATATCTCCTTATATAAGAAATCTCTTCTTGTTTTAAACTCTCTTTACACGGACGGCCATGTTAACCAAGATAAGGACGTGTTGAATTGATTCCTTGTTTCTCCTCGCCCGCGCGCTTAGGTCGAGGACCCCGAAAATCGTGCGCTTACGTTTTTAAAACAAAAAAAAAAACATGGTACACAACCCTCAGACTATATAGGTATTATGCCAGACCACTTTGTGTTTTGAAACCCACTTTGTGTTGTGTTTACCGCACTACCGCACATGATTGCCAGAGTGGTGGCAGGAGAAACAAGGAATCAATTCAACACGGCCTAAGAGTACTTTTAACAAGTTAGGAGTGCTACAGGAGGACTCCTAAATATGTGTCATAGTTAGGAGTAATTCTTAAAGTAAAATGTTTTATAAATAGGTCTTAGGAAAATCTACAAAGTTAGGAGTAGTTTTTGACAGTTAAGAGTTGGTTCCAACTCTTAGAATTTTTATAAATACCGCCCCAGTTCCCTGATTATATTTATGTTACATTTCGGTTAATCCAGGTGTTAAAGGCTTCATTCGGGTTCACACTTATATTTATACGTTACTTAAATCTATGTGTTTCAGATGTACAGGAAATTCTGATATTGTGGGTCCAGGGGGATGTAACTCTTGTGAAGTCGGTTTTCGAAAGTCTCATTTTACAGAAACCATAAGATGTTTACCAACCGATACTAATTCCTGCCCCGACTCCCGTTAAAATAGACAATTATAATCTACTAGGTGGAAAAAGGGTAAGATTGTGTTTCTGTCATTTAGGGATTGTGGTGTTAGAGGTATAATGTCCTAGGTTTTGGTCATTTAGGGACTGTGGTGTTAAAGGGATAATGTCCTAGGTTTTGGGAGCTCATTGTGTGTAAGGTGTTGACTCGCTACATTGCAAGTTCCGTTTTCGATCCCTGTGTTGACCAAGAAAAATTATCAGGATTTTCTGGTCTGGGTCCCCAAAGTCATGCAGGATGCTACAATCCATAGTTGTTTGGATGGGAGTAAAAACCGAGGTTCCATGTACATATCGGCGTGCAGGTAAATTAGCATGCTCTAAGGTGTATACTTGTTTTCATTAGCCCAGTCGGTGCAGAACAGTAGGACATTAAACACTATTTTATCTGTCGAAAATAACATATATTGCAAATTGTTTTTTATTTAAAAAAAATTATATATATTCCAAATTGTTTTTTATTTGCATAAATACTATATATTCCAAATTATTAATTCTATTTTAGATGTGTGAACCTTGTCATCGACTGTGTCAGACATGTTACGGGGCCAGTAATATGAATTGTAATAAATGTAAATTTTTCAAGGCCGATTCGTGTGTAGATTTCTGTCCAACTATGACATTCAGTAATAAAGCGACACAGAAGTGTGAACCATGTTTTGACGAGTGTCGAAGTGGATGTTGAGGATCAGAAAGTACAGATTGCTTGGTATGTAAAAACTTCATAATCTACATCGGTGAGGATGATAAGAGGGTAAGTGCTTGAATTTATCTTGTAGATGGTGGTAGAATTTATCTGGAAGGGTGCAGATTGGGAAGATGGCGATGATATGATGGGGGGGGGGTAGATATTAGATTTTATTTGGGCGTGTGACGGTAGGGAAGATGGCGATAACCAAGATGTTAGTGGTAGAATTTATCTGGGAGGGTGCAGGTTGGGAAGATGGCGATGATACATTGGGGGTAAATGGTAGATTTTATTTGGGCGTGTGACGGTAGGGAAGATGGCGATAATCAAGATGTTAGTGGTAGAATTTATTTGTAGGAGTAGGGAAGTTGGCAATGATACAATGATAGTAAGTTGTACATTTTATACGGTACTATTAAACGTTTTGAAAGGGGTGAGAGTAGGGAAGTTGGCAGTGAGGGTAAGTGGTATTATTCAATGTTTTGAAAGGGTGAGGATAGGAAAGTTGGTAATGAGGGTAAGTGGTACTATTCAATGTTATGAAAGGGTGAGGATAGGGAAGTTGTCAGTGAGGGTAAGTGGTACTATTCAATGTTTTGAAAGGGTGAGGATAGGGAAGTTGGTAATGAGGGTAAGTGGTACTATTCAACGTTTTGAAAGGGTGAGGGTAGGGAATGATAAAATGGGCAGTTGTTAAGCAAATGGGAGGCCTCTGTCTGGGATATATGTACCCGATTTCATTCATCCTGGCCGTTTGAATTTAGTAAATATATTTTATAAATTTGTAGTTTAACTGCACGGATGAATGTCCACAACATCTACCATATTCAGTGTTGGATAACAACACAAATAGTGAAACAGCATCTAGAACAGTTTGTGCTGATAATACCCATCCAGAAGTCATCGCTTTATTATCACGTAACGCTGAGTAAGTACTGTATATGTATTTAGTGTTTGTGTCTTCCATATATCGAGGAGGGGTGGATGGCTGAATGGTTAGTGTGTGCTTGTTGTATCATAAGGTCTGGCATTGAGTCAACTGTTGTGGTTTCCATTCCCCGGTTGTACATGACAAGGAGTAGGGTCGCCTGTCCAACCTCATATATTTTCTCTGGGTCTTCCTGTTTCCTCCCACTGTTAAAGACCCCTACTTGGAAAGGAATTATTGAAATTAAATTGAACCATATGTTAGTCCCGAAGTGACCTAGTTTGTGTTAGCTCCATTTCTCTCTTTCTCCAATATTGATAGAACTGCTCAATCTGACATTTCTATTACAAGATGTTATTTTTCATTTTCATATTTGAACATTTCTAATAGGAATACTGAGCACAGTGGGTAAGACGCTGGAGGTCGCGGTTTCGCTCCTGGTGTTGGCTGAGAAAGTTCATTGAGATTTTCCGACATGGTTTCCCCTTGTCCATGGTTCAGGGCGGAGGGTCTGATAAGGATAGCTGTATAGTTGTTCAGATGGGACAAAAAACTGAGGCTCTGTGTACACATTGGCATTCATGTAAAAGTTCCCTTGGAATTTTGAATTCGATACAAGAGTAAGCCATAACACCGCTGTTTGGGCCAAGTGTCTCTTATAGCATACTGTATGGCGTATGCCCGTCTTCATTAGCCCAGTCAGAGCAGAACAGTTGTCCTCAAAAATAGAATATATACTGAGCGCCATGGAAAACGCATCTCTTAGTTTTTCGTATAACAAAATGATCCTGTAAACAGATCTTATTTATTTTGCTTCTTATTGTCAACAATATTCAAATGGGAACACATCAATAACAACACATTTGTACACTTATGGATGTTTAATCTGTAATCAACGGTACAAAGTCAGAGGGGTCAAAACCAAAGGTACGACACAGATGTCAGTAGCGCGTGTGTCCTCCACGGGCTCTTACGCACGCTGTGCAGCAACGGCGCATGGAATTAACCAATGTTTGAAAGAAGGCCTGGGGCAAATTGTTCCATTCTTGGACAAGAGCAGCTTCTAAAGCAGCAATGGTGTGCATCTGTGGTCTCCGATACAGACGGCGTCCAATCTCATCCCAGACATGTTCTATCGGTGCCATGTCCGGAGACATGGCTGGCCAGTCCAAGACATTGATGTTGTTAGCAGCCAGGTAGTCCATACTAAAACGGGCGGTATGCGGACGCGCTTTATCCTTTTGGAAGTGCTGAAGTTGTGGGTGCGCTCGAAACATCGGACCAACAATTGAATGCAAGACATCATCACGGTAGGCTACAGCATTAACGCGACCCCTGCAAATGTGTAGGGTGGTCCGTGCGATGAAATGTGAAACCTCCCAAAACATTACACTTCCCCCACCCCATCGATTGGTTTTGAAGACGCAGCAGTCTGCAAGACGTTCCCCAAGACGTCTCCACACACGTTGACGGCCATCAGCGTGAGAAAAGATGAAAGCGACTCTCATCACTGAAGAGCACACTTTGCCAGTCTACTCTTCTCCATGTCTGGTGTCTTTGAGCCCATATCAAACGCCGCTGAAGGTTATGATCCCTGAGGATAGCTCCAGCATAAGGTCGTCGTGCACGGGGTCCTCCTTCTCTTAGACGACGTCTTATGGTGTTGGCACTTACTGGTACGTGTCTTCCGACGACTGCTGCACCTGTTCGAGTCGCTGGGTGGAATCTGTCACGCAGATGAGTGACCCTGATGTAGCGGTCTTGAGCCTGGGTTGTAACGCGTTGTGGACCAGGACGTTGACGGTCACGTGTTGATCCAGAAACTCGAACATGTTCCACCAACCTTACAATAGTGGACTGATGACAATTGAAGTGTCTGGCAATAGCATGTGTAGACATGCCAGCCCTGGACATTCCCATGGCTTCATTCCGTTGATTTTCAGTAAGTCTCGGCATCTCTAGTGCGTTTGGGAGCATTGTGTGAAACAATAGTTCATAGTATTGCATAATATTATACATACAGAACCACCTAGTAATAAAACATTTGGGAAAAAAAAGTGATGCGTTTTCCATGGCGCTCAGTATATTATATTATCTACAAAGATAATGTAGTTATAGGTCTGTTATAAATCCAATTGAATCCAAGCTGTGATATTATCTAGCTTCGGTATTTTCATTACTTAATATTAAAGGAGCTAAATTGCTAATATTTGGGACGTAGAAATTGACACAAATGAGATGCAACGCATATAATAATGTAATTTGAATGTATATAAATCTTTTTACATTCAATCGTTTCCGTTTTCAGTATAATTTCTAATCAGTTATGTTCGGCAAAATACGACAGAAGTCTCAATCGAATAGCAATCTCTAGTGTCTGGTTATTCCAGACTAGGCCTACACCGTAGTATTTATTGCACATGCTCTCCAGATAAGAATATGGCGTAACCGTTTGACATGACTTGTCGAAAATGTCTAGCCTTGTTCTTCGAATCCCTTGTTACAAAATGTCACTGAAATGCATTATGGTACACGATGTGTTTTCCAATGGTAAAATGTTTATTTCGTCTTAAATATTGGATATCAGAAGCCCATCTTTTCCCGGTAAGATCACATCATCGATGTTGATTTAAATTGACAAATAATTTGTGTTTTCAATGTCGAATACTTTGGATGATATTGAGTTTAAGACTTAGCTACTTTAATGTTAAATAATCATATTATGTTAAGTACATATTGGTGTGGGACTAAGCTGTAAGAAATTTGATATTTTAATCACATATATATGTTAAGTACATATTGGTAAGGGGTTATTTAAGAAATTTGATACTTTACACTATAAACCTCAGAATGCCTCGTTCGGCATTTCTGTCCAAACGAGGCAAAAACGTGTCAAAATTTTTGCCCCGATTTTGCCTCGTAACGAGGTAAAAAAAATACCTCGTTTCTCTGGAGTTCCAAAACGTGTTTTTTTAAATTGCCCTGTTTTTGGAACGAGGTATTTTGTTCAGAACGAGGCTGGGTAAAATTGCCTCGTTTACTAAACGAGGTATTTTATCCAAGATAATTATTAGCGGTATTTGCTGTCAACAAATAGAGCCATACAAATAATGTTCGGACCATCATGTGACCAATTGCAGATCTACAAATTAGATTATTTATTTGGGACATGATATTGTTCATAGTTATGGCTTACTACACTGGAGTTCTATTGTGTATAATAAACGCTTCCCAAGCAAAACAAAACATAACAATGTCACGTGACAATATTACATACGGCGGATACAAGCGCTCTTTGATTACATGCTGTTTGGTTTGATTATTAAATAATACGGTAATCTGTATTTATGGGAAAAGGAGAATGAATTTCCCCAAATCCAAAACTAGATGACTGGAATATTTATTGAATGGAAAGTGAATATTTTATAAACAAAAATATTCGGATTTGCAGTTTTCTAGCTTAGGTGGATTTGTGATTTGAATCTAGAACTCAGTGTTTTATACATTTTATTATAAAATTGTAATAAATGTTTTACATGAATGAATAAAATCTACAATTTAAAAAAATACAATAACATTGTGATTTGGCGCTCTACAAATCACTAAAAGTATAACAATTGCTTGTTGAAAAGGCGTTACTAATATGTTTTTTTTCCCAATGAAGCAAAACCTACTTTGAAATATATTCAAAAAGAATGCGTCCTTTACAGATTTCAATATAACCACAAATGGTTGATTGTTTTAATGCTTAGATAAGTATGGGCATATGCCATACAATGTGCTATGAGGGAAATTTTGCCCAGGCAGCGGAACTATGGCCTATTGTTATACATCTATCGACTTTCAACAGCCAAGGGACACACGGACCTTGGGGTTTTTTTTGTCCCATCTGAATAACTAGACATCTGTTTTTCTCAGGCACTCCGTTTGAACTGCACCACTGACAAAGGGAAACCCCCGCTGGAAAATCCTGATGAACTTTCTCGGCCAATGCATTGATAGGAAATAGCATAGATCCAATATTAGTAATCTAGATAACGAATGGATACCAAAATAGTCTCATAGATTGGTCCTAGAAAGTATATATATTGTGTATTGTAATGTGGCCGACAAAGGAGGTTATAATATCATCGTATGGCCCCGTAGAATTACCCAAAACAACCATATTTTGCTTAAAACTGTTATTTATCAATACCGGTATACTTATTGAGGTTTTTTCTATGTTGGGCTTTCTGTGATTATAAAGAAAAAAATCATTGAAATGTTCAAAGAAATATAGACCAAGAAAATTACACCATGGATTTAAAATAGAAGTCAATTAGGGGGAGAGAATTAGGCCTACTAGCTGACTCCTTTATTAGGGTTGTCTTTCTTGCTTTTATCTTCCATTTATTTACGTTTTTGTTGTCTCAGAGATGGACTATTATATAAAAAAAAGTTGAAAATCGTAAAGTTTAGGAAATGTTAATCATATAATGATGAAAAAAAAAATAAGAGCATATGATAAGAAAAATGTGTTTGAAATTGAAGGCTCTATAATTAGCCTATAATTAAGGCCGTGTTGAATTGATTCCTTGTTTCTCCTGCCACCACTCTGGCAATCATGTGCGGTAGTGCGGTAAACACAACACAAAGTGGGTTTCAAAACACAAAGTGGTCTGGCATAATACCTATATAGTCTGAGGGTTGTGTACCATTTTTAATAATATTATAAATAATCTAGTTATATTATTGGTTAGAATAAAAACACAGATAATATTTAATTAAATAAATTTAATTACAAACTAAAATTTGGTAACAAGTGGCTTCTTTGTTTAACTTTTTAAAAAATGAAATAACCATATTTTGATATAAATTTTCCGTATTCTTGTGTTAAAATACAATGGAAACATTCCAGTTATAATTTGATTCGCTTGTTGAGTTCTAGATGGTTTCGATAATATCATCGAACGTGAAAGTGCTGGGAATAACCACCAAAGTCGAGTCGAGATAAGTAAATTCGCGTACCGGTCGGCCTAATTTATTTATTGATGTTCAAGGAAATAATAGTGGTCCCGTTTGTTCGTTCGTTTGTTAAACTCCAGAAACGAGCGAACGGGGCCACTATTATTTCCTTGAACATCAATAATTTAGGCCGACCGGTACGCGAATTTACCTATGTCCCGGCATAGCTCACCATTTTGTAAGGCGTGCGTTATTTATTACACAAGATATGATTGGGTAATACTTGAATAATAATGACATGAGTTATAATTTTAGCCAATGAAAAAATTGATTATTCGGGTTCGCGGTTGAATATCAGCGATTGTCTTACAGTTTATAATATGCTTTCTCATTAGCCGAAATGACTGCTACACGCGCCATTTTGCGGAATTCATCCAATCATATACAGTGTAACTTATTCCATAGCATGCGGGCCCCTACATGTGTATTATCAACCGGATCCATTCACTTGATTTGATATTTGTTTATTCGGTGCAATGCCTATTTTCTGTCTTGTCCGCAGGTTTATCTTGTAGATTTTTGTTTTGCGTGTAGTGCGGCCCCCTGCACTTACTTATTTAGTTCGTAACGAGGAATAAACAACGAGAATTGACTTCTGATGTTTGGTAGAATTTTATTTAGATGTTATTAACGTAATTTTTTGAATATTTTTTTTTGTGTTAAAAACGTAAGCGCACGATTTTCGGGGTCCTCGACCTAAGCGCGCGAGCGAGGAGAAACAAGGAATCAATTCAACACGGCCTAAGGTATCAGTATGGAACGGATCGTAATCGTACGGTATTCACTTCTGTCAGACTGATATTCAGGAACGTAAAGTTATCAGTCTGGAACGGATCGTAATCGTGCGGTATTCACTAAGGTCATACTGATATTTAGGAACGTAAAGAAGACCATTTTACTAACCGTCTCCATTTTAAGAAAGAGCAGATATAAATATATGATTATATCGACAGAATCTCCACACGAATCTTTAATTTAGTAGAAGAAGAGCAAGTTGATCATTGTCGCCATATTTGAGCTATTTCTCTATTGGTTGTATATGCATTAAGGCGTGGATCTAACCAACCCGAGTAGCTCATTATTGAGCCGAGAGATTAATGAAATGAAATTGGGGTTTAATGACCCGCATTCCTTCACTATTCAGGCTAATGAACACGAGGCGTTCAAGCCAGCTCTTTATTCACAGAGCCGCCTGGCTCCCCTGAGAGACTTTCACTGACAACTAGTCATTGTCGAGACTAATGATTTTTATCGCCGCTGTTGATCAATATATATATTAAATAATAGCCCGAATTTAAGTATACCAAAAGTTAAAGAAATATAACCAGTTTTTGAGCCATTCAGATATGACTGCCAAAATTGAAATCAGCGCACATGTTTTTTTAGGCTAAAGTCTAACCATAAAACTTAGTGTCCATACATAATAAATATTTTATTCCATTAATCAATTCCATTCCGCCATTGGTTTGTCCTAAACTCGTCATTTGTGTTCATGGGCATCAGGGTCGAGATGGCAACGTTATATGTTTTATTCGTCTAATTTACTATAAAACATCATTCGGTTTGCCTCACGGGTTAACGGCATATTAATAGCTTTATTCACTGAGATGGTTCCTTTACTTATAGTTTATTTTTCGAATTGCTTTTTGTATTTATTTAAATGGAAATATTTAGCACCTTCTTGTTAAACCGTTGAAAGATTTAAAGTTTGGATTAAGGTTAAGTGAGTGTGGGTCAAAGATGCCGCTGGCAGAGTGTGTATAGGGTGTTAAAGTTTAAAAGTTATTCCCTACAAGGTGGTTCTACGGTTCTTACCATAGAATTCAGCTGTGAAATAACACAGTTTCTTTCATTATGTGTACAACAATAAAACTAGTCTAAACCACGGTGCTGTGATGTATGCATCTAAATGTTTCGACGACCCACCAATCAGTAGTTGCATGATGATTAAATTTATCGGATATGGAATGTGAAAATGCTTTGGAACTTTCAACTGTAACACGTTGCAATAATTACTCAATATAAGCCAAAAGGATCCGCCTTGTTCATTTATAATCCGGCCCTGTCTTCAGTATTAAAATATAAAATTGAACACAAAGTATATTTAGTAATCCGTATTGTAGTAATGGCAATCACGGCTTGTGTTTTTTTGTTTTGTTTTTTGTTGTTTGTTTTTTTTGCAAAATATAAAATAATTACGATGTCGTTTAACACTCACAATAACATATTTGGTTACCGGCCATTCAGCCATTCAGGTCGTACATGTGTCAAGTATACAGTCATATATACAAACGCCTAACTATAGAAGCCTACCATTCTTAATTTCTACTTTTCGCCCTCCAAAACACGAAAGTCGAAAAGTAGCAGTTACGACCAAATGTGAGGTGACAGCAACGCTATACAAGCCAAAATCGACTCGAAAATAGGAAATCAAGAAATAATACACTGCGATAATAGCGCCCCTCGTTTTTTTTCCTAATTTCTTATTTTCGACTTGCATTTTGGCTTGTATACCGTCTTGTCGACTTTCGACTTAGTCATATTTTTGTATTTATTGATGTCAGTAAGATGTTACTATGGAGAACGTAAATTTCAGATTATACATTCCAGACTTCGTAATTGTAAAAGTGCTCTAAACTTCCATAGATTTTTAATGCATATTTCACATAATCCGACATGCAGTTGTGGTCATACGCAAGAAGACAGCAACCATTATTTTCTACACTGCCCAAATTATTCGTCTCAGCGTATCTCAACATTAAATACCCTCCCATTTAAATCCATAAATACAAAAGCGTTCCTATATGGCGATACCAACGAAAGTAACCTGTTCAACAAAGTGAGTTTTAGTAAAGTTCACAAGTATTTAAAACTAAACAAGCGCTTTGAATAGATAAGGTAATTGTCAGGCGACGATGATTGGTGTTAAATAGTGATGATGACGATGATGATGACCATGAAGATGATTTATTTATATATTTATTTATATACTAGAAGAATGCCCGGCTTCGCTCGGGGGTCATAACTCCGAAACCGGAAGTGGTAGACTAACGCCACCTGGCCTATGTTACTCCCCAGTCCGAGCTACCCCTATACCCCAAATTTCAGACTCGGAAATGACAACGTGAATGATGGATCAGTCGAACGACAGAGTGAATGACAGGAGTTTTCCAGTCGAATAATAAAGATAATGGCAACTCTGGTCATAGCATATCTGTTTATAATATATTTCATATAAATGTTTATACACGTATTTGAAAAATACATTTAGGTCTACGTGTAATGTTGAATGTATAAATTCGGAAATGTTTTGATCTCTTGAACTGTATTATTTAAAATACACGATTAACGTATTAAATTGTAAATAATGAATCAAGCCAAGACATGTATTAAATGTTTAAAATGTTTTATTGAATTGGAATAGAAACTGAAAACAGATTAACACCCCGTGTGAGATATTTCATTCAAATATTGTGAAAGGGTTGGTAATAAAATTAAAATTGTCATTGTGTCATTTTAATAACATTGAATCGTCCTATTCTGTTACGTAGTCGTCTCAACATATTGTTGTCATGGGTTACTTCTGCTAAACAACTCAATAGAAACGAGTAAAGTATTATAAAAGAAATTATGTCTAAAGAGTTCTTCATGACATGTATTGACTGTAAGACACAAAGCGTACAGGATCTAAGTGTGATGTTAAAGGTCAACACGCAAATATTAATATGCCGTTAACCCGTGAGGCAAACCGAATGATGTTTTATAGTAAATTAGACGAATAAAACATATAACGTTGCCATCTCGACCCTGATGCCCATGAACACAAATGACGAGTTTAAGACAAACCAATTGCGGAATGGAATTGATTAATGGAATATAAATTTTATTATGTATTGACAATACTTTTCTGGTTAGATTTTAGCCTAAACACGACGTGTGTTGGTGACAATTTTGGCAGTCATATCTGAATGACTCAAAAACTGTTTATATTTCTTTAACTTTTGGTATACCTAAATTCGGGCTATTATTTATGGTAGAAAGATATAATAAAATGACCTAAAGCTTTAAAACATATTTTTAAATATGTTGTAGCACCCTAAATTGAATTTGAAGCACCAGGGATAAATAAATAAAAATAGCTATAATGCATGATTTTATTGTAACTAGTGAACTGATAAATATTGTACAATTTATCTAAAGAGTACATTTATGAAAACGTGGTACTTTTCTGATATCTAGTTGAATTAACACTTACCCAGATCTTGGCATAAGCATGACTTAAAATGATCACGGCTAAAACAATTCCGTGCGAATCAAGAATTCTTTATGTAAGAATAGAGCTTTATAAGACCGTAAATGCACCACACATTATGTCTCCATAAGATGGTAGCTATAATCTTTCAATCCAATCCCCTAATTAAGTATACCCCCACCCAATCATAAAAAAATAATAACATAGCAAAACGGTGTTTAATTCTGATCATCTAAATTATCAAATGATATTCGCCGAAGTAGTAACAGAGAAGGGCGTGTTTTAAGATATACATAATGTATCTTACTATTTTTCGCTTATATAATTTGATTTTCAAATACAAACCATTAATACTTATCTTAGCATTAAAACAATCAACCATTTGTGGTTATATTGAAATCTGTAAAAGACGCATTCTTTTTGAATATATTTTTAAAAAATAATAAGTTAAGTACAACAGTCCAGTAGGTTTTGCTGCATTGGAAAAAAACATATTATTAACACTTTTTCAACAAGCAATTGTTATACTCTTAGTGATTTGTAGAGCGTCAAATCACAATGTTATTGTACTGTTTTAAATTGTAGATTTTATTCATTCATGTAAAACATTTATTACAATTTTATACATAATAGAACTCCAGTGTAGTAAGCCATAACTATGAACAATATCATGTCCCAAATAAATAATCTAATTTGTAGATCTGCAATTGGTCACATGATGGTCCGAACATTATTTGTATGGCTCTATTTGTTGACAGCAAATACCGCTAATAATTATCTTGGATAAAATACCTCGTTTAGTAAACGAGGCAATTTTACCCAGCCTCGTTCTGAACAAAATACCTCATTCCAAAAACAGGGCAATTTAAAAAAAAACACGTTTTGGAACTCCAGAGAAACGAGGTATTTTTTTTACCTCGTTACAACGAGGCAAAATCGGGGCAAAAATTTTGACACGTTTTTGCCTCGTTTGGACAGAAATGCCGAACGAGGCATTCTGAGGTTTATAGTGTTAGTGAGAAATACCAAGTTATCAATCTAGTTATTAGGTAATGTGTCTTTATAAAAAAAACATAGAAAATACTCAATTTGCATCCCCACCGACGATTTAAATTTTTGATGGTCTATTGTTTTAGTTGATTGTATTTTTTATTTTCTCTCTCAATAAAATAAATTGATATATTTTTTTTTAATGTAGAGATGAAAAGAAGAAAATGGCTATAATTGTTGCTCCATCTGTAGCCAGTGTACTGATTGTAGCTGTTTTGATCGCTTGTATAGCTTGGTGCTGTCAAAAACGAGCTAAAGCCAAGAAAAAAACGGCAAAACTTACGGCCAAGATGACTGGCTGGGATGAGGAAGTGGTGAGTATTTATTTGATGATGTACACCAATTGGCATGCACCTAAAAGAACCCTTGACAGTCGGAGTTCGAAATAAGAGTAGACCGTTATCCAGGAGGACTTTCCCTCATAGCACACTGCACACATGTCCATCTTCATTATCCCAGGGCAGAAGATAAGGACATTAAACTCCGTATCATTTCATTTATTTGATCATACTTAAAACATATGAATAACTGGATTATGTTAATGTTTTTTATACAGCCGCATTGTGGTCGTATATTGCCGTCGCCTCCATCTGTATGAGCGTTGCTTGGCAACCTATGTTTTATATATGAATTAAATTAAAAAAAGAAAAACAGTGATCATACATCCTTGTGTTATATAACTCTTTGTAGATTTGATCAAATGTGACCATTAGAATTAACACATAGCTGAAGGGAAAAACTCCATTTAATCAAATTATCTGTTCTCTAAACATTTGTCACTGTGTTGATTTTGAGAAATGAAATGGGGTTTAACATCCTACTTTTCTGAACCAACTGGGCTGATGAAAACGGTAGATAAACAATTTACTGTAGTAGTTACTGATTTTAAAAGAATTAAATTTTTGTAATAAATTCAAGTTTGTTTAGGGCCACTTCATATTTTTCTAACATTTTTTATTCAGCCTCTTACACCTACGACAGCTAAACCTGACCTTGCTCAGTTAAAATTGATAAAGGAATACGATTTACGACGTGGAGGTATTATTGGCTCTGGAGCATTTGGTACTGTCTATAAAGTAAGTAATTATTCCTTTAACTGTCAGATTTTCCAGGAGGCCATTTTGCAGGTCATGACCTATAAGTAAAAATGACAAAAAATGTTAGATATTTTATACCACTGAATAAAGGAATTCAAGATCTTTCCAAAAAATATATACATTAACTGCGACAGTTGGAATTTGAAAAGGTGTAGATAAAAATTCCACTGTTTGGGCAAAATTCTACCCCTTCTATTGTATACATGACCATAAGAATTACAATTACTATATGTTAGTCTCAAAATAACCAAAAGTATTGTGTTGATGATACATTAACCATATGTTAGTCTCACAATAACCAAAGGTAGTGTGTTGATGAGACATTAACCATATGTTAGTCTCAAAATAACCAGAGGTATATAGTGTTGATGATACATTAACCATATGTTAGTCTCAAAATAACCAAAGTATTGTGATGACACGATGTCAAATTCCATTCTAGTCATGTAACAATTGCAAACATACTAGAGAAAATATATTTTATAATTATTTGTTTTTCGCTGCTTTTTTTTTTTCTAAGGATTTTGGATTCCAGAAGGTGAAAATGTTAAAATTCCTGTGGCTATAAAAGTTTTACAGGAAGGAACCTCACCCAATCAGAATAAAGAATTGTTGGAAGAGGCTCGTGTCATGTCGTCAGTAGAACATCAGTATTGTGTCAGGATATTGGCAGTCTGTATGACGGCACAAATGATGTTAATAACGCAGCTCATGCCTCTCGGATGTCTTCTGGATTACGTGCGAAAAAACAAAGATCACATTGGATCGAAAGTTTTGTTGAATTGGTGTACACAAATTGCTAAGGTGAGTAGAATCGCAGTTTTATCCACAAAAACAATCTTTTAGTTCCTGAAAACCCCCAACAATCCTTAAGATGCAACACTGACAAGGGGGAGTTAACAAGCTAGCATCTTACCCACTGAGCCACAGATAGGATTATGCAAGAGCTAAATCTGCCTATTGTAGGTCTTTGTTTAGGTCTGAAATGTTTTCTAAAGTATTAATTAGACATTAATTAACTGATCCAGGCCTTAATCAACTCTAGATGGTATCAGATTTCTCCAATATACACCAGGATCTAGCTGCCTTGTGCATGATGCCTGTCTGTAGAAAGTCATATACACCAGGATCTAGCTGCCTAGTGCATGATGCCTGTCTGTAGAAAGTTATATACACCAGGATCTAGCTGCCTTGTGCATGATGTCTGTCTGTAGAAAGTTATATACACCAGGATCTAGCTGCCTAGTGCATGATACCTGTCTTTAGAAAGTGATGTACTTCAGCCTCCAGATATCTAAAGATAATTATTTAAACATCCTGATCTACAGAGAATTAAAGATGATCTGGAAATTGTAATCATGCTCTTACTGCCTGGTGCATGACAACTGTTAATACCTATACTCCTGATATCCCATTTTAAAAATAAACTTTAATTGTTTTTGTGGAAAGGTGTACAAAGTGATATACTCCCGGGACCGTGTTCACTAAAATATGTTAAGAATGCAGCTTTTTCATTGGTTAATAGCTTAAATTTGTACTAGGATTTAAAGCCTCAGCCAATGAAAACCTTTCATCCTTAAGATATTTTAGTTCACGATTTCATGAATAAGGTCCGAGATATCCCATTTTAAAAATTAACTTTTTGTTTTTGTAGAAAGAAATTGTTTTCTCATTTTTAACCTCACATAATATAAAATGCTATCAGGTTTGGTGGAATTGTTAATAAGATAAAATTCTGTATAATTGTAAATACTTGTAATAAAGAGGATATTAATTCAATATATCATAGATCTAATATCAGTAATAATCCAAATACGACACATAGCAAATATTTTAATTTATTAAAAAACGAATTCCATATCATTTTTTTTTCTTTTTCATTTTTTTTTGTTTAGTAGCTTAGAGTTTCTAATCAAATCGTGGAAACGTGTTGTTTTAAAATCAATTGGTTCAAATAGATCATTAAAAGGTAAACAAAAGTAAACAAAAATCATAATTTCTTTTCTTAAACTATGTTAAGCCAATATTCTCTATATAATGAAATGAAATGGGGTTTAAAAGTTCTTATTTCCTGCAAAAACTGGGCTGATGAAGACAATCATACATCGTACAGTGTGCTATGAGGGGAATTTTACCTGGACAGTGGCACTACGACCTACGCTTTATTTCAATTTCTGACTGTTAATGGTTCTTTTAGCTTACTTGCTGCCCATCGTGTAAACGGGACCTAGGTCTTTCATCTGATCCGGAACGACTAGACATCGTTCGGTCTATATAAAGACAGTTGTAAATCCTGTTTTAGTTTACGTGCTGCCCATCGTGTAAACGGTACCTGGATCTTTCATCCCATCCCGAACGACTAGACACTGTTCTGTTGATATAAATACAATACAATTTTAAATCCTATTTTATTTGTATATTTACCAAAAGTTTTATAAATTTTATCAATCATATTGAAATTTTATAAACTGTAATTCCAAAACTTAGGGTTTTTTTTAAAAAAATTATTTTGAATTAATGTTTTATTTTCATGCAGTGATTTTAAAGTAGCCATTTTAAAGGGGCACAATTGTCAGCCATGTTTTAGATAGTCTTGGATACCCAGAACAATCTGAATGATAGAGACTATGTATTACATTCATTTGCCTAAAATAAATGTTATTAATAAATTATGTTTTTAGGGGCCAGAATACAAATGTAAATTCGATATCTCAATTTTGTGAAAATTTTGGACCTTATTCACAAAAACTAAATTATTTGAGGGATGCAACAATTTCATTGGTTGAGATTTGAAATCATAGTACAAATTTGATCTTTTCGCCAATAAAAAAGCCACCTTTCTTGAAATATTTTAGTTTAAATTTTTGTGAATAAGACCCTTGATGTTAATTACGTAATATGTTGAATAAAATCTCTTTTTCAACCTACATGAAAGCCAACCTAAAATTTAAAAATTTATAAAAATAAGTAATTCAGCTGGACACCATGATCATATGATAACTGAGGTATCCAGGCTGGATAATCGTGACTTAGTCTTGATTGTCAAGTACTGCTGCTACGGTATTAAATTCTCAATGATTCAACTTCAAGTAGTCATAATTTTGCTCAGAATAAAGTAATTTGAATGATATTTTCAATATTATCTATTTATCAACTGGTATATCAAGAAAGTCCAGGTTTTTTTTTATCTAAATCTTACATAATACATCTTTAAGAAGAAATCAACAACATAACCATTTTTATCCAAATTTTAAATATATTTTTAGCTTTATATATATATTTATCCACAGAGTCTGTAAGATATTTATCATTTGAACCTTGAATTAGGACAAAATGGGTCTAAAAGCACACATCAAAGTAATATGAATGTATATATACAATGATTTCAAAATTAGTCAGAAACCATAGAGTAGAGTACACGACTCGTGTACCTAATTTAAAATGTTCATTATGTATTAAATATTGGATATTATAATTAAGATCCCATATTTCTTATGGCAAGATAACAATATCAATAGTGATTGAAATGGACCAATATTGAATTCTACTTCATGTTTTTAATTTCGAATATTATAAAAAAATAGTTAGAGGTTAAGCTCCTTTAATATATTTAAATGAAAAGTAAAATATATATATAGATGTACCCGGAAGCTATATCACGTGATTTAGACAGATTAATTATCATACTAAACTTACGCTGTCTGTCTATAAATAGCTCGGTTTGATAACAGACAGGAAGTAGAGTAGATAGTTCTCTGGGTGCTGAATGAATAATTATAACCTGTTACTTCCTGTGATGTATTTGATTTCAGTAAGTTCTTAGTTCTTGTATAACCTGTTATATACACAGCTGTTGTTATATTATATAACCAACTACCTGATATATCGTGTGAGTTAATATGATGATCATGTCAGATGTATAATATACAAATTAATAATAAAAATATTTCTTTCAAACACTAGAAACTCACAGTTCTTATTTTGTTGTATCCAGCTGTTATGTTTTTTATACCCTCTTATCGTGGAGTATGTAACAGAATACATTGAAAAGAAAACGGGGCCTAACAGTACACTGATCCATGTGGTACTCCAGCTTTTGTATTTGTAATTTTCATTATTAATATAAAAAGAACCAGTTTTACTTGATTTTTGGACCAGGGACTGGTTATCTTTTTCTTGTTGTGGCGGTGGGGGGGGGGGTAAGTATTACAGGTGTCAGGTTATTATAATAACAATAGGGTTTTCTGTATGTGAGTCGCCGACAGGCCGCAATACTTATTCCTTATACCCAGAGGATGATCCCTATTGTTTTGGTACATGCCCGACCCCCAGGGGCAGAGCCACGCCCATTTCTTGTATTTGTTTGTCGTCTACAGGCCGCATTTCATAACGTAGAGCCTCGCCCATTTTCTTTTTGTGTGTCGCCTACATGCCACAATTCTTAATCAATCGTCTTGAAAAATGTTTATATTTATTCCATATACCCTAAGGATGATCCATATTGTTTTTGGTGCATGCCCAACCCCCAGGGACAGAGCCACGCCCATTTCTTGTATTTGTTTGTTTGTCGTCTACATCCCTATTGTTTGTGATGAATGCCCAACCAACAGGGGCAGAGTCACGCCCATTTTCTTTTTGTGTGTGTGTCACTTACAGGCCGCAATTCTTAATCGATCGTCTTGAAAACTTTTCATACTTATTCCTTATACGCTTAGGCTAACCTATTTTTTTGGTGCATGCCCGCCATATTTATGGAGATATGTAAGGATAGCAACTATTTATTTTGGTGCATGGCCCGACCCCCAGGGATGTGGTATCGCACCCACATTTTTGTTACTTTTTATCTGTAAACACAGGTTGAAATAATTAACATATTTTGTTTCAATTCAGCATATCAATCATTTCAATAACAGGGTGGTACCTATTTTTATTGTTCCATATCCACCCCCCCGGGGCAGAGCCACGCCCAATTTTTTGTATTTATCGTCTACAGGCTGCAATTCTGAATGGATCATCTTGGAACTTTGCATATTTATTCCTTATACCGTAAAGACAGAAACTGTTTATTTTGGTGCATGCCCCGACCCCCTGGGGCGGTGTCACACCCACTTTTTTGTTAATATTTTTTTCTGTAAAATTTGGCTAAACAAAAACAACGTCTAGCCTTTTTTTGCATTCTTGTCATATTACAGCCATTTCATATTTCATTCTCTACACTTTAAAAAGTACCATATCAATCAAAGCAAGAATGTGGACGTATATTGCACTTGTTGATGTTGTAAACGACAGGTTTTATCACATATAAACACAGCTAAAATTGAAATGAAATGAAATGGAGTTAAATGTCCTATTGTTCTGCACCGATTGGGCTAATGAAGGCGGACATACGTCATGTGCTATAAGGGATATTTTGCCCGGATAGCGGCACTACGGCCTACTCGTATTTCAAATTCCAACTGTCAAGGTTTGTTTTACGTGCAAGTCAATATGTACACGAGACCTCAGTTTCCTACAAGCTCTAAGAAAATCATCAACGTGAACTCACTTCCCGCCAATTGTACCCCCCCCCCCCATCCATACACGCACACCTGCTACCCCCACCCCACCTCCCCACAAATCAAAATAGTTGTCCAGGGGCACCATAAACACTTTTATTTATAGATGGGCAGTCCTAGAAATTTATGTTTTATTAATATATTATGTCAACATAATGACCCCCTCCCCCCCCCCCCCACACACACACCTGCTATCCCCACCCCACCTCCCCTCAATTCAAAACATTTGTCCAGGGACATCATAAACACTTATTTATAGATGGGCAGTCTTAGAAATTTATGTTTTATTAATATATTACGTCAACATAATGACATCTCCCCCCCCCCCATTGTAGACATTCGACCCCCTATATCTCGAAAACGCCCCTCAAACGCCTGATCACCACCCAGATTCGGAATCTACGCAATAAACTGGTCTAGAAAAACTTGGTCTCATAAATTCACAGCTCGGGTGGCGATTTCCCCCCCCCCCCGCCTTTAGCCACCGGACTAAGACTCTAGTTTAAGATATGTTTATACATGTATTTGATAAACACGTTAAGGTCTACGTGTGTGTCTCTTGAATTGTAGTGTAAAAAATAAATGAACAACGTAATAAATTGTAACTAATGAATAAATTCAACACATATCTTATTATATGTTTTATTGAATTGGTATATAAACAGATTAACACCCCGTGTGGGATATTTCTTACAAATATTGTGAAAGGGTTGGCAATTAATTTGAAATTATCTTTGTATTATTAAACATTGAGTATTCGTATTCTATAGTCGTCTCAACATGTTGTCACGTGTTATGTCTGCTAAACAACTCAATAGAAACAAATGAAATGAAATGAAATGTTGTTTAATGGCACGTCAGCTCAATAGAAACAAGAAATGTATTATAGAGTAATTCATAATATATCTCACGTGAAAAGGTTCATGGTAGTCCTACTTATTTGGTGATTGTAAGGATCTATGACACTTGCTCGCTAGCACTTAGATCCGTGTTTGATCCCAGTGTTAGCCGTGAAAGGTCCTCTGAATTTTGTGGTTTAGTTTCCCCCTGTGTCAGTTGTGCAGGACGAGTGGGGGTGGGGTTGTGTCTAGTCGCTCGTATCGTACCAAAAAAGGTATCATATACACATTGGCGTAGTTGCCATTTGAAATCCTAAATATGAGCAGGCCTTAGGCCGCTGTCCGGGCAAAATTTTCTTCATAGCACACTGTATGACGTATCAGCCATGTCCTCAATTTGAAGGCATGTTCTTATTTAGGTCCTCTTTTAGAAGGTTAATTAATAATGCTGATGTTTGTCCTAGATAATGATCATCCACAAACGCACACACACACACACACACACACACACACAAACTGGGTTATTTCGGGACTAACATATGGTTTAATTTTATGGTTAGCGCGTGCGCACTGTATCACAAGGTATGTCATTGTGTCAACTGGCGTGGTTTTGATTTCCGGTTGTACGTGACAAGGAGTTGGGTCGACAGTTCAAATTTGTGGTGTTTCTCCGGGTCCTCCGGATTCCTCCCACTTCTAAAGACCCATAGGGTCTACGTGCAAGCGAATTATTGAAATAAAATAGAACCATATGCTAGTCCCTAAATGACCTGGTTTGTGTCGAGTGGACGTTAAACCCCATTTCTCCCTCTCTGGACTACTCTTAAAACGAATTCCAGCTGTCAAGGGATCTTTTACATGCACGCCACTGTATATATGGGACCTCGGTTTTTCGTCCCATCCGAACAACTAAACAGCTAGCTGTCCCTGTCAGGCCCTCCGTCCTGACAAGGGAAAACCATGTGGGAAAATCCCGATTAACTTACTCGGCCAATGTAGGGGTCGATCACGCGGTAACCTCCCGGCTTCCAAGAAAACATAAAACAAATAGCGACATTAACGGGTGTGAATCGTATTTTGTATATAGTCAGGTCCGCTTGTTTGGAAACAAATCTTTAACAAAACGTGAACGGGGTTTACAGTTACTCAAAGACCCGGGGCTGCAGCCAGCGGCCAACATTATTTAAGGGGCCCCCAAATTAGTTCGAAATACAATATGGTGCTATAAATAAATATGTTGTATATATATGTTGTATGCTGAGATATAAATTATATTTGTGTGACGAACAATGGCCAGAATATGCCCGGACAACGGCGCAATGGCCTACTCTCATTTTTAATTCCAGCTGCCAGGGGTTGTTTTAGCTTCCTGTTTAAAATATTTTAGAATTTAATTTGTCGTAGGAAAAAAGTCAATATTTGGTGTTCATTAAGTCGCATCGATGTCATCAGTGATTGTAGCGGCCTAGCGAATATTCACTTCTGATCACTGTATCAGTGTGCGTTTCTGCCCCGACGAGGTTAACGGAGATAGCATAAAATTTAAAACAATATTTCGTGCCACGAATAATGGTTGCAACTATAGAAGGCTAGAATCAATATATTTGCTTTGTCTCCAGACGAAGAACTTTAATTTTAACCATTTATATAATTTTATAAATGGGAGACGCTGTGACTCGAATAATGGCTACATCTATATGAGCCTAGAACCTATATCTTGACTTCAATTTTAACCAGCTATACAATTTTATAGATGGGAGACGCTAGATCGCTTACCAGAAGGTATCGGGTTCGAACCCAGTGTTGGCCGAGAAGTTTCTAAGGGATTTTCCAATGCGGTTTCCCCTTGTCAGTGGTGCAGGACCGGAGGGCCTGACAAGGACAGTGCCTAGTCGGTCGTTCGGATGTGACGAAAAACCGAGGTTCCGTGTTCACGTTGACATGCATATGAAATAACTCTTGGCAGTAGGTTGTAGCCACCATCTTCATTAGCCCAGTCGATGTAAACAAAGTATGATGTTAAAACCCATTTCAAGTTTTGGGTAATACTGATGATAGTAGAGCGGAGAGATAGGGGGTGTAAAGTGTCTTTCTGCAGAGCAATCATTGTGTCGGAAGTGAGATTTTCACCCCAGTCAACTTCAAATCCCCGTAGCAAAAAATCTAAATGGTTAAACTACTAGACCACTCGACCCCGTCCACCTAAGAAATATGAGGGATGGGACAGTGCTTATGCAAAGAACTGTATCTCCGAGAACACGTATTACGCTTCTGGACGTGGATCCTTGCTTACCTTTTTTCTGGTTGATTACATCGTTTATAAACATTGATGGTCTGTTACTAAACATGTCGGCCCTTTTCACCAAAGCTTCTTTAATCAAATCATAACCATTGATAAATATAAATAATCTCGGTCCAAAATAAACGCTAAATATATCTCCATGTTTCTTCCTCAGTTGTCTTATAGCTAATCTCATATCACCGTCTCCTCCTTCCAGGGACAACAGATCTTCTAGTATTGGTAACGTAAATCTTGGACCTGGGGGAATCCCTCGGGGTTTTCGCACCAGCCACCATAGTCCAACACCAACGCCAAATATTAAACAAGTTCTGACATTAACATTATCCTTACAAAACTCCTTGATATCGTCGATGGTAATGGCTAGAAATACGACATGAAGTTTTGTTAGAATTCCGGCCATGTTATTGAATACTAACTATGATTATATAAAAACACAAATGAACGGTGCCTGGGCCAAAGTTCAATGTTGTAATTTCAGTTGAGTTAGTACCACACCACATAAACTACTGAACACAGTACATCGACGTAACATCAATTTATACAACTACTACGTTAGAGTAATATATATCACAAATTACATATTTGTCAGTTTTTGTTATCATACTGATTGAACATATTAGAGTCTTGCATCATTAATGGAAGCAATCCAACCAAATATCTCCGCTATAACAGTGTTTTAACATACCCCAGTCTTATCGCTGTTTATATTATTTATTGTAGGTCATATTTATGGAGCGGAAATCCCGACATAATTGTTACTTGACGCAGTGTCGCGTCCTTTAATACATGTATCCTCTGGTTTGAATATCGTAAATTAAAAGAGTTAGAACTGTACCGTGAATTCAGCTCTATACAGTTAGTGCGTAAACAAGCACAGTCAGGCGCGAAATGAGTTAGCTAAGAAAAGAAACTATTCGTGAGTTTCGCGTCAATACATAGGGTCAATATATAGGGTCAGTAAAAAGGGCTAAATTCTGGTGGAATAAATACACTAACAGACCAGAAACATGATCTGTAGGCTACTGGCATTTGTTTATTTGTTTGAGGGTTTTCTTTTTATGGGTGGGGTAGAAAATAGGGTTTAATGTACACTAATCACTGAATAGGTCAGTTCGGGTACATATTGTACTGTTAGCTTGCCTGGGGTGTTTTTTAGAATAAGGTTTAAGTGGGTGGGGTGGGGTATTAGATATACTTGGACAGTTCCTGGAATCCCCCAAAAGACAATATTGGTGTCAGTCATTATGACATATTATGTGATAGAACTGGTTACGTTCTATATATAATTTTAACTCAGAGATGATTGCTACGATAGATACGTTATGAAGCTTTCAAGAAAGGGAAGTGACGAACGCAAAAGGAAAACACGAGTTATCCTTCTATATAACTAACTGAAGTGACAAGTGATAACAGATACAAGGGCCAATTTCTGCTCACTAATAATTCCTTCGAAAACCAAAAGTTGTTATAAAAAAATAATTGACTGTCACTAGATACGGGAAAAATAGAAAAAGTCCATGCATTACCGTATTTTTATTGAGCATAGAATGAATAAAAACAAGGAAATGTACGGACTATTTCTATTTTTCTCGTTTTCCCTTATCTAGTGACATTCAATTAATTTTGAATTATCAGGATATCCTCTCACAGCCTCACAATATTCTATTTAATTGGACCAATCGGTGCACGAAATGACTGGACGATAGTACCCTACTTTCAGCAATTGATGGTGGCAGAAAATGTCTGTGACTTAGTTTAAGAAACTTGAATCTTGTAAAATACCTACTTAGCCTATTTGTGGTTGTCACCCATTTGTTTAACCACTTCAATATATTCAACAGAGCACCTTTCATAGAACTAAAATAACCCCTATAGTATTACAAGTTGCCATACTGAGCGAGGCCAATTGACCCTTACATTTGAGTGATGAAGGGTTGGGTGGGGTAGAACAATATATAACAAAATTAAAATATTTTATTAATATATGATACAAACAATTAATATGAACAATTAGATCTAGATAAATTACATACCAATGTAATCCGGGTGAGGGTGCTTTATTTAAGATTGATAGAAAGAGCTGACTATTCTTGCTACAATGGTTCAAAATGCATTTTTAAAAAATGAGTTACGAGTGTTTGAAGTTTTTAATAGATAGTCTCGATTGTCAAGTTGCTACCATAACAAACAAAGTCTAGATTATCCATTTAAACTAAAAGGATGAATTATCAAATGGCGCGATTGTTCTAATTCATTCAATATCACGGCCTTCTGATGAACTAGAGAGTTAGCATGTGAATAAAGGCTTAATAACATTTAAAACTAGATAAACATCTCCAATAGTCAGATGTAGAACTTGTATATTGCTTATTAATTTTACTACGTCTACACCACGAGAAGTGGTTTTAAATGTTCTAGACAGACTAGGTATATCCTACCTTGTACACGACACTTATAGTTATGTACATTGTTC
This sequence comes from Patella vulgata, assembly GCF_932274485.2. Taxonomy (NCBI): domain Eukaryota; kingdom Metazoa; phylum Mollusca; class Gastropoda; family Patellidae; genus Patella; species Patella vulgata. The sequence goes on from NC_065887.2 coordinate 657,570, forward strand.
CCCCTGGCCATTGACACACAAGTGTTGAACCAAGCGCAAAAAATTAGGCCACACAGAACAAATAATTCAAGATCTCAGATATCGCCGTATCACAACAAAAACAAAAAGAGTTGTAAATATATTGTCCACGTATTGTTGCCACAAAATGAAATATGCATACCACGTGATGTGTGCGCTCACTAATTACTAAAATTTAGAGGGAACATGTCGATAATATATACCTTACAAAAATTATGTTTGTTGACATTCTGTAGTTGATCCTATTATTGTTTATGAATGTAGGCTAATGTTTATTATATAACTATAACTGTTATTGTTTATTATATGTCTTCACTATCGTTCTACATCAGTTATATTAACAGTAGTTTGTACAGTAAATATCTTGTCATCATCAATAAAACCATTGTTTATATCTTGTAGTTTATCCCAGTCTATAGATAATATATCAGCATATATATAATTACTAGGTATAAATGTATCTATACCTTGGTCAACTAGTGATTTACTCTCATCATTGATATTTAACAGTTTTAATGTATAAATAGCTTTAACAGCTTTAATAGTTTTATCTTCTACTTTCTTCAATTTAAGGCCAATATATAATGTTGATGTATCACGGTAAACACCTACACACCATGATAATCCTTGTATTATTACATCATCACTAGAGTAGCCCTTACGTAGCTTCACTAGCTGGTTCAAACTAAAACTACTGGTAAATGTTGTTGGTGTTTCTACTTCACCCAGTAGTCGTTTTAAACAGTCTACATCAACCTCAACCATAGAATAACATGGATGTCTGACTACAGGTTTCTGTAAATTTGTCGATATGTTGTAATCAGTTTTGGTTTGAACATCTGTTAATCCATGTTTATCTACGGCTGTAATTATAGATTTATGTTGTAATATACGATCAGCATATTCACACCATTCTTTCATTTTAGATGTCATCTTGTCATCATCTTCTACTAGTTTGGTTAGTTTACTGTTTTCATCTTCACGAATTTTATTGATGTCATTTTTAATTGTTCCTTCCATCTTCCTGGCTTTTTCACAAATATCGTCTATTTGTTTCTGAACTTGATCACAAGCTGTCTTACATGAGTTGTTCGTGTCAGCTATTTTGGTCTTCAGAAAGTCAGAATGTTTCTGTAACTGTTTTATCTTCTTTTCTGATTCAGTTTTTAGTTTCATGACAATTTTTCTCATTTCCTGGTCTACTTTATCTAATTCAACTTTCGTATGATTTTCATGATCCACCATAACACACACAGAACAACATGGTTTACGACAATCTCGACAATAAACTTCTATTTCTTTCTTCTTGTGTTTTGTACAATACTGTTTATCATCATCATCGTCTTCTAGATAAAAATTGTTGACAAACTGACTGGCGCCACCTGATGGCACCTCTGTTTCTTGTCTACAGAGAGGACAGTTAAACCTGTTCAAATGAGCATGAGCCTTGATGTAGTCATCTATACATTGTTGACAAAACGTATGAGAACATGGCAGTAGCTTGGGTTTAGTAAAGTTGTTTAAACAAATAGAACAGGTATATTTAGAAGCCATATTAAAATCCCAGGAAATCAGAATGATAAATAATTGCCGTTATAAATCCATTTTAGAAAACATCCGTTGATTAACCATGTTAATGTTAATAACTACCGTTATACATCGACACAGAAAACATAATTTGATTAACCATGTTACCAAACATCCAGTTATAATCTGATATATTTTACAAGGTGTTTGAACAACATATAATGTTTGTGTACACCTCACTGGTTAGCGCGAATAAAATGAATAGACAGACCTATTATTCTCCTTAACGCCGTCACATGGGTAAAAATAAAACAGATATTTGAGTAACGTCTTTGTTGAATAAGTATGTCAACTGTAATATATAATGTAAAGACGACTGTGTGTGAAATTTTATACGTATGTATAACATCAACGATAAATAATTCATTATTTATACATTTGGATTATAACGTGGCTTATGATTTTTTTTCATAACCAGAGGCCTTTTATGAAGGGTGTTTCATGACAATTGGCATGCCTGTTCTTTGGCATGCATCGATGTGTTGAAATAGATGTGTATGTTCTTGTATGTTTAAGCGACACAAGACATGTTTGAATTGATTATGGCCGAACCGAAAGCAACACTGATTTAGTATTTCAGTCTACATTAGAACTAATCGACAAGGGACGCACGGGGATAAGTTCTTGTAAATAATTTATTAACAGAACAGTGTTATATTATATAAAGAAAACGAAACAAATAATGTGACAAATAATGCTTCGGAGTCGTCAATATATCCCACTGCCCACTAGTTTGCTTCTTAGCGATTTTACAGAACCATTCTCGACGTAGCCGTTGGTATCGCCTTCTGTTTTTCGTCCGGTGCGTTTTGGTTATGACGGTAGTGTCCGATTGCGTTTTTCACGACCGTTTTATTATTGGTGGCTTGATTGAATTCTAGGAGCTATCTAGAAATTTACCTAATTTCCTTTTCTCTTAGTAGCCACTAGTGCTCGTTACCGAGTGTATGGGTGCGTGTGTAGGTCGGACAGTGATTCACGCATGCGCGACAAAGCCTGTACTGATAATACGATAGGTTATCTTCGGGACTGTTTCTGTGAGGTTTAAGTAGATACATCCGCTGAAAGCCAATGTATCGTAATTAAAAGACAATTTAATAATGTATTTTCTGAACGCAGTGTGCGTGCTTTATGTAAATCCCGTTTTAATACGTTTTGGAAATTAGATATCTTGATACTAAGGCTCTTGAACGCAGTGTGCGTGCTTTATGTAAATCCCGTTTTAATACGTTTTGGAAATTAGATTTCTTGATATTAAGGCTCTTGAATTATTTCAGTTTCCATGTACTGTCTATAATAATTTCTACTGGTAACCAGGTTATTGCCAGAATATCAAATTTACTAATGAAGCATTTACAAACTTTTCGCCCAATTTTTGTTTCGGTTTATTTTAAATATATTGATTGTTTTCATGGTCTAGAGTGAATCAACACCCCCAGTTGATCGGGGCACTTGGGGAATCTCTCCCCCGCCCCCTTTCCTAATCCGGTGTTGGTCAATATTATTTTTTATCATTTGAATAATGTAATTGTATTAATATGCATAAAGGATTGGGCGATATTATAAATGAAATATGGTTTAACGTCCTACTGGGGTAATGAATAGTCAGTCATACGCCATTTTATGAAAAAAAGTTTGTTTAAACAGTTGTGTTTCCACCTACTAAAGGCTGTTTATGTGAAGTTGAACGCCGGGGAGATATTCCTCACGGGGTCAATCACTTTGAATTGCACATGACGTCAGAATTTGTTTATGTCCACGCCATAGAGTGTACGACTGGAACTCGGTTTTTCGTCAAATCAGCTCGTTCCTTTGATAGAGGCCATAAGCATGCCGAGTTTCAAGATGATCTATGAAAAATTGCGGCCACAAAATATTAAAATAAAAGAGTGGGCGTGGCACTGCCCGTTGGAGTGGATATGGGCCAATATCAATAGGTACAATCTGTTATTAAAATAATTGATCATGATTCATACTGAATTGTGGCTTGTAGGCGATACATATAAAAATAATTTCCGTGGTTCCGTCCCTGAGGGTCGGGCATGCATCAAAACCAGTAGGGGTCATCCTTGGGTATAAGGACTAGGTAAGGCAGAGTTTCAAGACGACCCGTTAAGAATTGCTCATTGAAATAAATAATTATTGTATGATATTATCCAGCAACGTCGATAAATATTCGCTTAACTGAGAGTTTATTTTCATGTGGTGGGTAGCCTGAAGGTCGGGTGTTCGATTCCTGCATTGTCCGATTTTCCGGCGTGGTTACCCCTTGTCAGTGATGCAGGACGGAGGGCCTGACAAGGACAGCGGTCTAGTCGTTCGGTTGGGACAGAAAACCGAGGTCCCGACTACACATTGGCGTACACGTAAAAGATCCCTTAACAGTTGGAATTCGATATAAGAGGAGGCTGTAGTGCCGTTGTCCGGGCAATATTTCCCTCATAGCACACTGTATGGCGTATGCCCGTCTTCATTAGCCCAGTTCGGAGTAGAACAGTAGGACGTTAAACCCCATTTCATTTCATTTTGTTTACTACAATACTTTCTATTTAGTTTATTTTGAATGGAGCTAGCCACACCTCACTATTATTAAAATGCTAAAAATAATCCTACAGCGTGATTGGTTGAGCCATGTATAAACTATTATGAACAGTGTAACGGGGTTTCCCCTAGGAAAACTATGAATGGAATGACTATGACGTGCGCTTCTAAGAAAGCGTTTTCTATTAATTTCTATCAATAAGCGTGTCACGATCATACCAGTATATAAGCTTATATGGATTATTATTAGTCATAATCATTATTGAGCAGTCTGGATGTTCGCTGCTTCATTATTTACCGTGATTCATGGGTAAACACACCAAGTAACACTTCTAGTATTGCGACATTTGGTGTCTAGATTAATTCGATGTGGTCAATCGTTGTCAAATACACTAAGTAAAGGAGAATCCGTAAATATGTCACGGTCAAGTGGATCGGGTAGTCCCCGTTTATCTAAACTAGCTGTCCCTCATGATGTACTGGAAATTCCTCAACTACCAAACCCCAACATGTCCACCCTGACGATAGGGGGGCATACATACGAGTGCAATGATGCTCAATATTTTAAAAGAATTCGTCTTCTTGGACGCGGGGCGTATGGTGTCGTGGAGGAAGCCGATAATATAGAAAAGGTCCATAGGTCATTTTGTAAGAAAATGTTGGGTGTTAGAACATCAACAAGTAACGTATAGTAGCCTTTGAACTTGGTAGATATCTTCTCAGTATACAGAGGAATATATTAATAATTTAAGTACTGGTTATATATAATTAAAAGTAATAATAGTGTTTGAAGTAATTGTTACTATGATAACTGTTTTATTGTTGTACACATAATGAAAGAAATTGTGTTATTTCACAGCTGAATTGTATGGTGAGAACCGTAGAACCACCTTGTAGGGAATAACTTTTAATCTTTAACACCCTAATACACACTATGTCGGCGGCATGTTTGACCTACATTCACTTAACCTTAATCCAAACTTTAAATCATTCAACGGTTTACAAGAAGGTGCTAAATATTTCCATTTAAACTTTTAACCTCTGTAAATAAATACAAAAAGCAATTCGAAAAATAAACCATAAATAAAGTACCATAGATGGGTGTCATAATAATACAATGCTATATCTCTATTGTTAGTCCAATACAAGGATAAATATCTCTATTTAACGTATGTTAGTTCAATCAGAAACATGTAAGTTACCTGTATGTGAAACAAAACAGATTTTAAACTTTATTTTGAAACTAAATCAGCGTAAGGTATGCGTCTATGGTTGTGGGTGCAATGGATCAGTAAATAGCTATAAACTGATACAGTGCACGTGTAAGGTATTTTTTTTATGGCTGTGTGTGCAATGGGTCGGTAAATAACTATGAACTGTGTAAAGGTACCAGTTACGTGTAATATTAAATACCTATTAACTATAAAGGTATCATTTGTGTTGTGAGAGATAGAAAAATGGGATTAAACGCCAACTCGAAACCAACTAGGTTTTTAAGGGACTTATACATGACTCAATTGATTTCAATAATTCTACCGCTCGTAGAGGTCCTTAGTAGTGGGAGGATGACTCAGAGAAAACCCACGACATTGGACAGGCGACTCAACTCCTCGTTACGCACAAGTGGAGAATCAAAACCACGCCACATGACTTATTGACAAACCTTATGATTTAACGCACACACGTTAAACCACTAAACCATCGCCGAATTGGGATGTAATGGTAAAATTAAGATGATTATGTGACACAAAAACAAGATAATAACATTTTTGTAATTCAGATAATTTATATAAAGATGTAATTTATCGACAGAAAATGATTAGCAGATAATAATTGTGTTATGTAAAATGGGATATTTATAAACCACAGTATTAAAATTCTAATAGTTTTTAATTCTTAAAATTGTAGTAATTTCTTATATTATATGTAGGCAATGTTTGATACATGAAATGAAAAGACATCGGGTTGAAGGAATGAAGACCGGCATACACCATACAGTGTGCTATGAGGAACTCTTACATTGAATTCAACTGTCAAAGGTTATTTTATATGCATGCTAATGGATACACCAGACGTCCCATTCCAACGTCTATACGCCGCCACTTGCCAGGCCCTTCGTCCTGCACCACTGGCAAGGGGAAGCTGGTCGCAAGATTCCGAGGAACTTTCTCGGTAAACACAGGGATCGAACACAGAAAATCCATGTTAACAAGCCAACGTCTTACTCACTGAGCCGCTGTGGCTTCATTTGGTATAATACAGCTAACAGGTTGTTTTAGAACAGATTATACCACTTATTTAACAATTTCTAAAATAATTATGATTGTGGTTTTCATCTATTATATTTAGTTTAATACTGGTGGCCTATATGCATTTTGTTGACTTTGATTTAATTGTATCATATATTCTACCTGACTAAAACCTACACACAGGTGTATTAACGTGTTATATACCTGTACGACGTTATCACCTAAAGAGATTTCAAGTTTTATATTAATTATATTTGGAGAATAGATCATAATAACAGGTAATATAAATATCCTGTATGTGATTTACACCTGTTGTTATAAATATACATTGTACATATTATAGTCTTTAGATTAGTATATTGGTGGATATTACAAATTTTACATTAAATAAAATATACCAGGCAACTGTTCCTTTCTTTCATAACCCGTGAATAACGTGCCTCGACCAATCAAAGGGCTTCCCCAACATGATGTCGTTGACCTCAGTTCGTCTTATTTCCGGTCCGTTGAAGATACGAATAGCCAAGTGATCACGCTTCAAGTTTGATTTGTAATTAATAACGCTGTAAAATGACAAATTTAATTACATTGGAAGGTGTATAATGATCAAATAAAGTCTCGTTAGCAATAAAAATGACGGGAAATGTTACAACTTTAATGTATGTATATGTCGTATTACTATATTATATACGTATAACTTGCACTAAATCTCATGATAAACTACGAAAGCCCAGAAGGCTCATTCCAAATTCCAGATTCCAAATTCCAAATTCCAGATTCCAAATTCCAGATTCCAAATTCCAGATTCCAAATTCCAGATTCCAAATTCCAGATTCCAAATTCCAAATTCCAGATTCCAGATTCCAAATTCCAGATTCCAGATTCCAAATTACAAATTCCAGATTCCAGATTCCAAATTCCAAATTTGCTGCTGTAGCAAAAAACAAATGCCAGTCCTAGGATACCGAGTAGCAGAGTAGCTCACTGCAGAGGAACTTTGCCCCAAACTGTTCACATCTCACGAAGCAAACCCGAACTGGAATATTGTTATTATACCCGGGGCGAATCCAGACGAGGGGGGGGGGGTGGGGGTCGACCCCCCCCCCCCCCCCCTGCTCAGCTACATAATTTTTTTTGTAAATCAACACTTTTTATGAGAAAGGTTTCTCGGTCGTGTGCTTTATCCTTTATCGATAGATTTGGGACAGGATGGGCACTCAAAGCACGAGGTAATGATATAGATATTATGTGATATCACAATTAATGCTTTGCATCCATGAAATTGAATCACAATGTCATTGTATTAATTCATAATAAAAATTGAAGTCAAACGAGGTGTTGAATTTCTCTGTTTAAAAAGATCAATGTGTATGTATATTCACCAAAATGACGATAGAGACCAAGCGGGAGGTGGGGGGAGATACATTGTCTCAGGAACATGACCCCCCCCCCTGCAAAAATTCCTTGATCCGCCCCTGTATACTCTAACTGATTAGGGGGTGGGGGTGGGGTGGATGGCCGAATGGTTAGCACGTGCGTGCTGTATCATACGGCCTGTCATTGAGTCAACTGGCGTGGTTTCGAATCCCCGGTTGTACGTGACAAGGAGTAGGGTGGCCTGTCCAACCTCGTGTGTTTTCTCCGGGTCCTTCGGTTTCCACCCACTGCTAAAGACCCCTACGCGCAAGCGATTTATTGAAATAAAATTTAAACCATATGTTAGTTTGTGTCGAGTGGACGATAAACCCCGTTTCGCTCTCTCTCTCTCTAACTGATTAGTCAAAAGCAAAAACCTGATCCGATTGGTCAGATCAGATTTGGAATTTGGAATCTGGAATTTGGAATTTGGAATCTGGAATCTGGAATCTGGAATTTGGAATATGGAATCTGGAATTTGGAATCTGGAATTTGGAATCTAGTAATTTGGAACGGGTATTTATCCGCCCCAGATAGGTAAACTAGAAGTAATTAGTTGTGTAAAATTACAATTTATATAATTTCTAATTTGTTTAATTGAGGGGGGGGGGGCTGCCAATTTGCAATTTATCGGTAAGACATGAATTTGGAATTTAGAATTTCGCATTTGGAATTTGGAATTTAGAATTTCGCATTTGGAATTTGGAATTTAGAATTTGGAATTTGGAATGAGTCTTCTGGGCTTTCGTAATAAACAGATTGCTCATGAACAATTCAATAAACGCTGAAAGATAAGTCATATCATGTTCGTGTAATCTGAAGCATGTGACAAAAAACAATCTGCATAATAATCATTTTTTGATTTTAAAGGCGACATTGTGGCGATATGAGTATTTGGGTAGGATGTATAGTTATAGACGGAGGGGGGGGGGTAAAAAAGATTAAACATGTTGTGGTGCTCTAGTTGGTCGATTAGAAAATGAAATGAAATGGGGTTTAACGTCCTACTGTCTGGGATAATGAAGACTGGCATACGCCATGCACCACTGACAAGGAGGGAACCACGCCTGAAGTTTCTCGGTCAACACAGGGATCGAATACAAGACGTCCAGGTTAACGAGCCAACGTCTTACTCACTGACTCACCGTGGCTCCTTTTGGTATATGCTAACAGGATGTTTTAGAACTCATGCCACGTATTTAACAATTTCTAAAATGATTCTGATTCTGTTTTTTTCATAATTTAATCAATCAAATACAAAATCTATTTAGTCTAAAACTGGTGGCCAATATGTATTTTGTGTAAAATCAAATTATTTTTATTCTATATTTTACATGAGAAAAACTACACACAAGTAAATTGAAATATTATATACTTAGTAGATATGGTCACCTGTACTACGTTATCATCTTGTGTTGTGTATATAGTCGATTATGACAACCTATTTAAAGATCCGTTTCGTGAAAGGGCGATATAATCCTTTGACGACGGTGTAATCGTACCTTTATATGGAAGAATAACGTTGCCATTATTATTTCAGTGTTCACGGTCCAAAATGCAAATGTCTATATTTCCAAATACTTATTTTAGTTGTACAATTTGCAATTTTCATTGCTCCACTTGATGTGTCGCTTGAAAGATATTGTTTTTTAAACCCAGGTAAGATAAACATAATGATAGTTGTTCTAAATAAATATAAATATATGGTCATATCATATTACACCACGTTAGTCTAATATGAAGTTATAAACATAAAATCTGCACGTCATTATTTGATTTTAAAAGTGGGTTGAGTAGAAGGACTGGTAGGATTTATTTAAAGTGGAGATAGGGTATATTCCCTTTCAGCTTTTAGGTGGTGATTCGAGTATACGTATTGAACAAATCTGAATGCTATATTAACTGATGGTTAAGATAAAATTTCACATTTGTATTATAATAGAATAAGGCATATGGAGATGCGGTATCGATCACTACAGGGTAGAACCACAGGGTAAAATATTTTCCATGCCGACACCCAGTAACTTAAACATAAAGCAAGCAGATGCAAACTTCGCCGTCACTTGAGCCAAGTTTTTAGAAACGGTGGTAAGATCATGTGTAATGAAATGTGGTAAAATCATGTGTAATGAAATGTGGTATTATAGAAATATTTTAGTTGAAGTAGTCATAGTAGCTTTAATTACCTGGGTATAGTTTTCAACTATAACGGTAAATTATCTGTTACCCGGAAAACTATAGCTCTACAGGGACAGAAATCTTGCTTTAGTTTAATGCAAACCTTCAAAGACAACCATTTTAATATACAAACCAGTTTAGCATTATTTGACACATACGTGATCCCCGTTCTAAATTATGCATCAGAGGTCTGGGGGTGTCAGGAAGCCGATAATATAGAAAAGGTCCATAGGTCATTTTGTAAGAAAATGTTGGGTGTTAGAACATCAACAAGTAACGTATTAGTAGCCTTTGAACTTGGTAGATATCCTCTCAGTATACAGAGGAATATATTAATAATTTAAGTACTGGTTAAATATAATTAAAAGTAATAATAGTGTTTGAAGTAATTGTTACTATGATAACTGTTTTATTGTTGTACACATAATGAAAGAAATTGTGTTATTTCACAGCTGAATTGTATGGTAAGAACCGTAGAACCACCTTGTAGGGAATAACGTTTAATCTTTAACACCCTAATACACACTATGTCGGCGGCATGTTTGACCTACATTCACTTAACCTTAATCCAAACTTTAAATCTTTCAACGGTTTACAAGAAGGTGCTAAATATTTCCATTTAAACTTTTAACCTCTGTAAATAAATACAAAAAGCAATTCGAAAAATAAACCATAAATAAAGGAACCATCTCGTTTCTAGAGTTTTACGTCCACTTCCAACTAGGGGCATGGAACCATCTCAGTGAATAAAGCTATTAATATGCCGTTAACCCGTGACGCGAACCGAATTGTGTTTTATAGTATATTAGAGGAATAAAACATATAACGTTGCTGATTGGGGCCATTATTAATTAAGAACGCTGTGTGTGTGAAATAATTTTACTTGGCGTACGCTTCGACCTAACTGATATCGCAGACAAGAAATTAGCGTTTTTTAAATTGAACACTATAGCATTGACTATGTTTCCTTTGAAACCCCATAACATTGCACAAAATGTCATTATTGGAGCAAGGCTATATCTACGTGCAGCGATGAATTTGTTGACTCATACCAATTGTCAATTAAATGTAAAATAGAGCACACCTCATACATTAAACTTTAATTAAAACGTTTAATTATAAAGACATATGGACATTAATAATGCAATACTAATTTGTGGTATGGCTTGTATTCTTGTCTTGTCTATTTCTTTCTTTGAACATTTTATAATATTATATTATAGTTTGGACTGGTTTTATTTTCGTATTCAAAAAAAGCAATCTTAATTTTCACAAATTCCTAATGCATGTATCAAACAGTATAGTCAATGCTATAATCAGGGTTTTTTTCTACAGTAAATTTAGAACATAAACTGGCGTATTGGCAAGATGAAATGTTATGCTTTTTTGAATAATAATAATGGATTATTTGTTGTGTTTGGTGGTTCGTTTTTTGCATAATATCAAAAATATACAGTCAAAATGGGTAATAAATAATGTAATTTTTTGTCATGGTTGATTGATTAGAATCCTTGATATCGTTGACCTATATAGGTGTTAGTAACAACTGCCGTGTTGTGATACCTGATTGGGGCCATAAATTAATCAAGAACGCTGTGTGTGTGTGAAATAGTTTTACTTGAACTACGCGTCCACCTAACTGATATCGCAGACAAGAAATTAGTGTTTATCTAATCTAACATATGCAAAAGAAGAAACACCAAACAACAAGTAATATATTCTTATTATTCACAAAAGCATAAAATTTCATATTTCCAATACGTCAGTTCATTTTTTACATTTACTGTAGAAAAATAACTTGACTACAGCATTGGCTATATTTCTTTTGAAACCCCATAACATTGCACAAAATATCACTATTGGAGTAAGGCTATATATACGTGCAGCGAGAGATGAATTTGTCGACTCATACCAATTGTCAATTAAATGGAAAACAAAGCACACAATTCATACATTAAAATTTAATTATTTGTTGTGTTTGGTGGTTCGTTTTTTGCATAATATCAAAAATATACAGTCAAAATGGGTAATAAATAATGTAATTTTTTGTCATGGTTGATTGATTAGAATCCTTGATATCGTTGACCTATATAGGTGTTAGTAACAACTGCCGTGTTGTGATACCTGATTGGGGCCATAAATTAATCAAGAACGCTGTGTGTGTGTGAAATAGTTTTACTTGAACTACGCGTCCACCTAACTGATATCGCAGACAAGAAATTAGTGTTTATCTAATCTAACATATGCAAAAGAAGAACCACCAAACACAACAAATAATCCATTATTATTATTCAAAAAAGCAGAACATTTCATCTTTCCAGTACGCCAGTTTATTTTTTATATTTACTTTAGAAAAATAACTTGACTATAGCATTGACTGTGTTTCTTTTGAAACCCCATAACATTGCACAAATTATCATGATTGGAGCAAAGTTATATAAACGCGCAGCGATGAATTTGTCGGATCATACCAATTGTCAATATAAATGTATATTATGTATAATAAGATTACAAACAGAATATAAGTGTTAACTAACAACAGAACCAAAACGGGGTCGATACTCGACTGCTTAGTTTATATGCATTACTCTAAAATCTTGAGCGGGCCGGGTGGGGATCCAATATAATTGTAAGATCCGTAATGAATTTAGAATAAACTATGTTGAAATCCTAGTTCACAGGTGTAATAAAAATCTTATTTGAAGTTGATAGTTATTTACTGTTAAATATTTTCGTTAGTTTATTTGTCGGATCTGGTGTCTCCATATAGCAAGACGCGAATGTCTTGTATATCGGGTGGGAGAGTTTTGATAATTGTTTGCTGTTCATTAAAGATAATTTGGACAATGTTATGGCAGCAACAACATGATTCATCTTTGTGAAAATTAGGATTTCTTTTATTTTATGCGAAAATAAAAACAGTCCAAGCTATATTATAATCAGAGAAATGTTAAAACAAAGAAATAGACAAGACAAGAATACAGTCCATAACATAAATTATTATCGTCCATGTCTTCATAATTAAACGTTTTAATTAAATTTTAATGTATGAATTGTGTGCTTTGTTTTCCATTTAATTGACAATTGGTATGAGTCGACAAATTCATCTCTCGCTGCACGTATATATAGCCTTACTCCAATAGTGATATTTTGTGCAATGTTATGGGGTTTCAAAAGAAATATAGCCAATGCTGTAGTCAAGTTATTTTTCTACAGTAAATGTAAAAAATGAACTGACGTATTGGAAATATGAAATTTTATGCTTTTGTGAATAATAAGAATATATTACTTGTTGTTTGGTGTTTCTTCTTTTGCATATGTTAGATTAGATAAACACTAATTTCTTGTCTGCGATATCAGTTAGGTAGACGCGTACGTTATATTTAATTGAAAGAAACCAAACGATGAATAAGCAAAGAACCAATCGGACACCATTCTCTGAATTTAAATGACCTTTGATTGTATGCATCGAAGCCGAAGGGCAACCGGTTAGTGCCGAAATGTAAATCAACAATCATCACAGTATTCTGTCTTGTGGATTCAGCTAAGGTTATAAGTTCCATAAATTTATAATCACCGAATGAAGGTTGTGATTTAAACTTTACGATGTAACCCGGTGGGAAGATGTTATATCTATCTTTTGTTTATCTTTTTTTATTTAACCAATATTTTATTCACGGGATAACGAAACAAGCCAATGGCTTATATAAATCAGATTCCCAAAAGCGATATACATAAACGATATACCATTTATTCAGATCGATATACATGTATGTAGAGTATTAAAGTACATATATAATAAGATTACAGAAGGAATATAATCAAGTGTTAACTAACAGAACCAAAAAATAGTCGGTACTTTGACTGCTTAGTTTATATGCATTGCTCTAAATTCATGGGTGGCATGGATGGGGGTCCACTAAAATCATAAGATCCGTAATGAATTTAGAATAAACTATATTGAAATACTAGTTCACTGATGAAGTTGATAGTTATTGTTAAATGTCAAAGCGCTCGGTTAGATTAATTAAACAATAAACAGCACATACAATATTTTCGTTAGTTTATTTGTCGGATCTGGTGTCTCCATATAGCAAGACGCGAATGTCTTGTATATCGGGTGGGAGAGTTTTGATAATTGTTTGTCGTTCATTAAAGATAATTTGGACAGTGTTTTGTATTGTGTGTGAATTCTGTGATCTATTCAATGGTGGTCTCAATGCTATAGTCAGGTTATTTTTCTACAGTAAATATAGAAAATAAACTGGCGTATTGGAAATATGAAATGTTATGCTTTCTTGAATAATAATAATGGATTTTTTGTTATGTGTGATGGTTCTTCTTTTGTTAGATTAGATAAACACGAATTTCTTGTCTGCATATCAGTTAGGTGGAGGCGTACGTTATATTTATTTGAAAGAAACCAAACGATTAATAAGCAAAGAACAAATCGGACACCATTCTCTGAATTAAAATAACCTTTGATTGTATGCATCGAAGGGCAACCAGGTGGCACCGAAATGTAAATCAACAATCATCACAATATTCTGTCTTGTGGTTTCAGCTAAGGTTATAAGTTCCATAAATTTATAATCACCGAATGAAGGTTGTGATTTAAACTTGACGATATAATATTACTTATGATGTTATTTGAACATTTAAATAGTTCATAAATTATAACTTTGATATTTCTAATCATTATTAAATAGAATATTCGTGCACTAGTATCAAGAATATACAGTCAAAATGGGTAACAAATAATGTAATTTTTTGTCATGGTTGATTGATTTGAATCCTTGATATCGTTGACCTATATAGGTGTTAGTAACATTAAGAAAGCTGTGTGTGTGAAATAGTTTTACTTGACGTACGCGTCCACGTAACTGATATCGCAGACAACAAATTTGCGTTTATCTAATCTAACATATGCAAAAGAAGGACCGCCGTGTTATTTCATATTGAAACCAAACAGCATGTAATCAAAGAACGCTTTTATCCGCCATATTTAATATTGTCACGTGACAGTGTTATGTTTTTTTCGCTTGGACCGCCGTGTTATTTCATATTGAAACCAAACAGCATGTAATCAAAGAACGCTTTTATCCGCCATATTTAATATTGTCACGTGATATTGTTATGTTTTTTCGCTTGGGTAGCGTTTATTACACACGATAGAACTCCAGTATAGTAAACCATAGCTATGGACAATATCATGTCCCAAATAAATAATCTAATTTGTAGATCGGCAATTTGTCACGTGAAGATCCGAACATTATTTGTATGGCTCAGTTTGTTGATAGCAAATACCGCTAATAATTATCTTGGATAAAAAAACCACGCTTAGTCAACGAGGCAATTTTACCCAGCCTCGTTCTGAACAAAATATTTCGTTCCAAAACGGGGCAATTTAAAAAACCCTCCTTTTGGAACTCCAGACAAAACGAGGCATTTTTTTTACCTCGTTACAACGAGGCAAAAACTAGGCAAAAATTTTAACACATTTTAGCCTCGTTTGGACAGAAATGCCGAACGAGGCATTCTAAGGATTATAGTGTAAACTTAGAGTTTTCAACTATAATTGACTATTAAGGACTTAAAATGTTGGTTGAACTAGCTTAGTGTCTGTTAGCGGTGTTACTTGTAGACAGACAGGTGTAAGTTTAATATGACCCAACAACCTGCACACTCTACACAGATCCACAGGCTATCCCACTGCTGCTACTCTTTTATGGGAGTGTTCCGGCTAACTGACTGCTGCTACTCGTTTAAGGGAGTGTTCCGGCTATCCGACTGCTGCTACTCGTTTAAGGGAGTGTTCCGGCTATCCGACTGCTGCTACTCGTTTAAGGGAGTGTTCCGGCTATCCGACTGCTGCTACTCGTTTAAGGAAGTGTTAGTTCCTGATCCCTTTCCCCACCTCTCGATTCACTGAAGTCTTGGCTCCATTTTCCATGTACACATTTTTGCATTGTTTCTACATGTGTTTTCGCCAGTGAAACCAGTCCGGGTTAAGCCTTATGTCTCTTGTTAGCTTAGTGGAACAAATGTAATGGGTCTGTTTCCATGTGATTACGTGTATATAGAAAATTGTGCATTTACAGTCTGGGAACACCTGATAACACCTGGTTAACAGCCGAGAATATTCACGACTTTGCAGCTTGTACCAAGATACAGGGAACACTCAGAATTTTTACTGCTAGTTTTCAAGGGTAAGTAACGAAAACTGGTGGTCAACGCCAATGTGTACACTGGACTTCTGTTTTTAGTATGAATGACTACCTATTTGTTTTCCCTTGCCAGACCTCTGTCATCAGGGCCATAAATGTGTGGGGGCAGGGGGAGGAGGTGTCCACAAACAAAATGTAAACATCTCCCCAATGCTTTCCACCAGATTTGAAAAGAATCTGTAAAAATGTGGCCTAGCTCTATCATGCTAACAAGGCTTCAGCAAAAAAGGGGGCAGAACTCTAAAAATTATTGATTCGACATTGACGACAATAACTATGAGTCCTAATTTGATCATAAACAAGCTTCCGTAAAGTTTGAGAAAAATCTGATGAAAACTCTGGTCTATATCGTACTGACAAGGATTACAAGCAGTGTGGATACGTTTCAGCAAACAAGGGGCATAACTCTATTAATCCTATTTTGATGAAATGAAATATGGATCTTCATCTCATCATAATAACAGCTTCCTAAAATAGGATTAAAACTGTAGCCTTTATTACGCTGACAAGTATTACAGGCAGTATGGACAGGTTTCTGAAAAAAAGGGGCATAACTCTTAAAAATCAATGGCACTCAATGTACGTATAAGCACCATCGTTTTATCCTCCTGGCGGGGGGTTGGGATGGCCTAGTGGTCTAGAGTGTCACGCTTCGACCTCTAGTTGGCCGGTCACCTCTGGCTTGCGGCTGTGGTTTCGATCCCAGGTGTGAGCGTATGTGGCTTGGAGATAGGGGCGCCTTCTCAACCTCGTGGGTTTACTCCGGGTACTCCGGTTTCCTCCCACAGCAAAGACCACTGCACGTGCGCTAAGATCATTAAAATGAACTTGTCTGCGTTATATCACCTTCGGTGGAAGCGGACGTTAAACGCTAAGAACAACAATCCTCCTGGCTTGTTGGCTTTTAGATTCATTGAACAGGAAACCAGTTAACGCTGCTGGTGATCAACTGATTGTGGCCGGTATCTGAATTTCTCGGATTTCATTTACAGCTTTAAATAGTTTGCAATTGTGACTATCCTGGTCACGGACTCCAAAAAGAGAAGACAGTGACAATACAGTAAATTAGGAACTAGGACTTCATGTTGTGTATATGATTAATTAATTCTGGATCCAAAATACAAATGGTTATATACAGGAAACTACACACACAGCTATAATATTATATATAAGCTAAATATAACTTCTCTATCCCCAGCTTGTGTTTTGCGGCAGTGTTTCTTAGCCTAGGAGGCTTGAATACATTAACCAGAGGATCTTTTAAGAGAACTTGGATAACGTATACAGTATATAGGTCCTATAGTATTACACAAATTACACAATTTGCAAACCAGGCATGTGTCCAGAACGGGAAAGGGGGGGGGGGTCCACAAAGGTCTACAGAACATATTTTTTTCTCTCATGGAAATAACGTCAGTTTGGACTGACTCTCTGTAATCCTATAAATATGTACACCTAAATGAGTAGAAATATTGTCACCAAGTCTTGTCATGCTAATAAATGTACACAACACTTATAGTTATGTACATTGTTCCTCCTAGCCAGATATCACTACATCACAATATAGCTGTAAATATCTTACCTACATGAAATTCTCACACCACATGATTTGTACACACACTAATTACTAACATTTAGAGGGAATATCTGTTCTATTAATACGTACAGGGGGACCACACCACACACGAGACAAACCTACCGTCATGACACAATATATACAGACACCACAAACAACAAACGTATCAGATCAAGTGAATGGATCAGTTTACAATAACATGTATAGTAAAAAAAATCTGTTTGTTGACATTCTGTAATTTATTCTATCATGTTTGATCAAGTGAATGGATCCGCCGTCAGTTATATTTACAATAACATGTATAGTAAAACAAATCTGTTTGTTGACATTGTGTAGTTTATCCTATTATTGTTTATGACATAATACTATAGAATACTGTTTATTATATGACTTGGTCTTTAATATCGTTCTACATCAGTTATATTAACAGTAACCTGTACAGTAAATATCTTGTCATCATCAATAAAACCATTGTTTATATCTTGTAGTTTATCCCAGTCTATACATATACCAGTATATATATAATCATCAGGTATAAATGTATATATACCAGTATATGTACAATCACCAGGTTTACGTGTACATGTACCTTGTCCAACTAGTGATTTACTCTCATCATTGATATTTAACAGTTTTAATGTATAACTACCTGTAACAGTTTTAATAGTTTTATCTTCTACTGCCTTCAATACCAGGTAAATATATAAACTTGATGTACCACGTCTAACAAATACACACCATGGTAATCCTTGTATTATTACATCATCATCACTAGAGTAGTGCTCATCTATCTTCACTATCTGGTTCAAACTAAAACCACCAGTAAATGTTGTTGGTGTTATGGCATGTACTTCACCCAGTAGTCGTTTTAAACAGTCTACATCAACCTCAACCATAGAATAACATGGATGTCTGACTACAGGTTTCTGTAAATTTGTTGATATGTTGTAATCAGTTTTGGTTTGAACATCTGTTAATCCATGTTTATCTACGGCTGTAATTATAGATCTATGTTGTAATATACGATCAGCATATTCACACCATTCTTTCATTTTAGATGTCATCTTGTCATCATCTTCTACTAGTTTGGTTAGTTTACTGTTTTCATCTTCACGAATTTTATTGATGTCATTTTTAATTGTTCCTCCCATCTTCCTGGCTTTTTCACAAATATCGTCTATTTGTTTCTGAACTTGATCACAAGCTGTCTTACATGAGTTGTTCGTGTCAGCTATTTTGGTCTTCAGAAAGTCAGAATGTTTCTGTAACTGTTTTATCTTCTTTTCTGATTCAGTTTTAAGTTTCATGACAATTTCTCTCATTTCCTGGTCTACGTCATCTAAATCAGCTTTCGTATGATTTTCATGATCCACCATAACACACACAGAACAACATGGTTTACGACAATCTCGACAATAAACTTCTATTTCTTTCTTCTTGTGTTTTGTACAATACTGTTTATCATCATCATCGTCTTCTAGATAAAAGTTGTTGACAAACTGACTGGCACCACCTGATGGTACCGCTGTTTCTTGTCTACAAATAGGACAGTTAAACTTGTTGAAGCTACCGTGAGCCTTGATGTAGTCATCTATACATTGTTGACAAAACGTATGAGAACATGGCAGTAATTTGGGTTTGGTAAAGTTATTTAAACAAATAGAACAGGTATACTTAGACGCCATCTTAAAATCCCAGGAAATCAGTATAATAAATAATTACCATTATAATAAATCAATTGTAGAAAACATCCGTTGATTAACCAAAGATCCAGTTAAAATATAATATACATATATTCTGGTAGGTGTGTCAACTGTATGTTATAATTTCCAAGGTTCATGTGATTAGATCATATATCAATTGATTGTTTGCTTATCACCATGTATTGGGTTTGTTGACTTACATCGTATGTAATCTATATACGTGATTGTATACTTTATTGTCATGTGACAATATTTGAATAATAAAATAAGATATCAGTTAAATAATATGACAGATCATGTTTACTAATTCTAACCACCAATTATTTAGTCTGTTCACTCACAACATATTTATATATAAAAATAAAACCCAATCATAAACAAAAAATAAAAATTGAAAGGCCCCAACCCTTCAAAACAGAAAACAGGCAATTCTCCCAGGAAACATAAGATGTCTATGATACCACTGTAGTATGGAAGCGGATGTTTCCCAGAAAACATAACCTGTCTATGATACCACCACAGTATGGAAGCGGATTTATCCCAGGAAACATAATATGTCTATGATACCACCGTAGTATGGAAGCGGATGTTTCCCAGGAAACATAACATGTCTGTGATACCACCATAGTATGGGAGCTGATGTTGAGTTCCACAAGAAGGGCACAATAAATAGCAACTTTCTTAGGGATTGGGGGTGTGGGGGGACAGAAAAATCTAATTTTATTTAAATTAGAATGATGAATAATGACTAATTTTTAAATCTCAGCCATCCAAGTTGATTATAGGCTTGTCGTGTGAATAAATGTATGAATAATAATTTATATAACATTTGAAGCTAAAATAAAAACCTGTAATAGACAGATTTAGCTCTTAAATAATCTATTTTTAATAAATATGTTTTGGTGTTTTAATTTCAGAGATCCCCATTTGAAGATACCTCCCATTCACCCATCCAATCTTTCCGTGTTTGAAGATGTGGAGGAGATATCGGGCAACTTAATTAGCCAATCAAATCACACAGAATTCCGGAATCTCTCATATTTTAAGAGTCTGAAATATATTTCTGGTCGGGAACCGAATGGGTGAGTAAAGTATTGAATATATTTTCATATAATAATGTGGATTCATTGAGGTTAACTGATCCCATTTCATACAAGGGGTTAACTGATCCCATTTCATATAATTGACAGAAATAATAAAAGGTTGTATACGTTGGCATGCATGTAAAGAACCCTTGACAGATTTCGAAATAAGAGTAGGTTGTAGCGCCGTTGTCCGAGCAAGATTTCCCTCAAAGCACACACTGCATAGTGCACGCCTGTCTTCATTAGCCGAGTTGGAGCAAAACATTAAACCCCATTTCATTTCTTTTTTTCAAACAGTGCCCTAGCTCTTAATATTATGATGACACATTTGGAATCGTTGGAATTGGTGAAGTTGAAGGCGATACGTCAAGATGGCATCCTGATAGCGGGCTTCCATTGCAAAGTGTCATTCCTCCACTGTTTTCCATGAGAAAGTGACTGTCTTCATTTAGAAAGTGACTGTTTTCATTTAGAAAGTGACTGTTTCATTTAGAAAGTGACTGTTTTCATTTAGAAAGTGACTGTTTGCCATGAGAAAGTGACTGTTTGCCATGAGAAATGATCGTTTCCATAGGAAAAGGTGACTTTTTTCCTTGAGAAAGTGACTGTTTTCCATGAGAATGTGACTGTTTTCCATGAGAATGTGACTGTTTTCAATATATAGCAAGCAGTGCCGGACTGGGTCCACCTGTCCACCTGTCCGTGACAGGTGGGCCTAAGCTCATAAAAAAAAGTGGGCCTAAGCCTATAAAGAAAAAAGAGAAAGGAAAAAATAAGAAAAGAGAAAGAAAAGAGAGGGGGAGGAAAGAAGGAAGGAAGGAGAAGACAGGACACTCTCCCTCCTTCTTTCCTTATGATAGTGCTCTTAGGTCATTCTGTTATCTAATTGTATCAGAAAATTAAACATTTGCCTTCTTCTGCTTTGGTCTGAAATGCTTGGAAAACGTGTTTGCGGTTGTCAATTTTCTAAATTTTCCTTGGGGGAGACCCCCCCCCCCAGACGCTCGTGACGCCTTTGGCGCGTACTTGTGTGTGCCTTGGTCAATGACCTGACAGGCGTCCTGCACTGATAGCAAGTGACTTTTCAATAGCAGTGTTACTGGTTTTTTTTATAGCCAAGTGAAAGTCTTCCATTGCAGAGAGTGGCTGTCTTCCATTGACAAAGTGACTGTTGTCCATAACAAAGTGACAGCCTTTCATTAACAAAGTGACTTTTGTTCAAAGCAAAATGACTGTTGTCCATTGACAGAGTGACTGTTGTCCATAACAAAATGGTATCATATATTCGAGAGAGATTGATGTTGTATATTTCAGGAACCGAATCAATGAGACAGTTGTAAGAATGTTACCATTCTAGATAACAACAATGTCGCCATCTGTCTAGCAGAGTGTCCAAGTATCATGTACCCAGATGAAAATAATATCTGTAGAAAATGTCATAAAAACTGTGCTGATGGGTGAGTAGCCATCTTCTTTGTAAGCGTAAAATACAGAGCCTTAAAGCATCTTAAAGTTTATAACGTCAATGATGGTGTTATATAGACTGTAGCTAATCCTTTAAGCCATGGGGGGATTTGCAGTAGCTCAGTGGGTAAGACATTATCTCGCTAACCTGGAGATCGCAGGTTCAATCCCTGTGTTGGCCGAGAAAGTTCATCTGGATTTTACAGCGTGGGTTTCCCCTTGTCTGTGGTGCACGACGGAGGGTCTGACATAGATAGCTGTCTAGTCGTCGGATGGGACGAAAAACCAAGGTCCTGTGTAAGCATTAGGCAAAATTTTCCTCATAGCACACTGTATGGCGTATGCCCGTCTTTATTAGCCCAGTCGGAGCAGAACAGTAGGACGTTAAACCCCATTTCATTTGCTGGTCTACATTAACTGAAACCAGGGGCCGTATTTATAAAAATTCTTAGAGTTTTCATAACTTTTACTCTAAGACTTCCTAAAACAACATTTAGTTAAAAGTTACTCTTTAGAAATATTTATAAAGGGTCTTAAAGTTACTTTTAACTAAATGTAAGACTTGGGTCCTAACCAAACTCTTAGCGATGTAACCATGGGATATCCGGGGATTCCCTGAAGTTATTTATAGCTCAGTGTTGATGTCATGCAATCACTCTACTCACTGTAGGTTGACTGACGCCGAAATCGTCACCACTACACAGTTGCATTTTACCAGTAGCTAGGAAACGAAGCGTAATGGCGATCTTCATCTCAGCGTCGATTGAGAAATTTCGTTTCGTAGGACTCGTAAGTAGATGCCGAACTAAATCTGTCACAAAAAGAATCCCACCCATGTCGATATCTCCTTATCAACTCGTCATTGTTGTACTCCACTAAGAAATCTCTTCTTGTTTTAAACTCTCTTAGGCGGCATACACGGACGGCCATGTTAACCAAGATAAGAGTACTTTTAACAAGTTAGGAGTGCTACAGGAGGACTCCTAAATATGTGTCATAGTTAGGAGTAATTCTTAAAGTAAAATGTTTTATAAATAGGTCTTAGGAAAATCTACAAAGTTAGGAGTAATTTTTGACGGTTAAGAGTTGGTTCCAACTCTTAGAATTTTTATAAATACCGCCCCAGTTCCCTGATTATATTTATGTTACATTTCGGTTAATCCAGGTGTTAAAGGCTTCATTCGGGTTCACACTTATATTTATACGTTACTTAAATCTATGTGTTTCAGATGTACAGGAAATTCTGATATTGTGGGTCCAGGGGGATGTAACTCTTGTGAAGTCGGTTTTCGAAAGTCTCATTTTACAGAAACTATAAGATGTTTACCAACCGATACTAATTCCTGCCCCGACAGTCATCATCTAACTCCCGTTAAAATAGACAATAATAATCTACTAGGTGGAAAAAGGGTAAGATTGTGTTTCTGTCATTTAGGGATTGTGGTGTTAGAGGTATAATGTCCTAGGTTTTGGTCATTTAGGGACTGTGGTGTTAAAGGGATAATGTCCTAGGTTTTGGGAGCTCAGTGTGTGTAAGGTGTTGACTCGCTACATTGCAAGTTCCGTTTTCGATCCCTGTGTTGACCAAGAAAAATTATCAGGATTTTCTGGTCAGGGTCCCCAAAGTCATGCAGGATGCTGCAATCCATAGTTGTTTGGATGGGAGTAAAAACCGATGTTCCATGTACATATCGGCGTGCAGGTAAATTAGCATGCTCTAAGGTGTATACTTGTTTTCATTAGCCCAGTCGGTGCAGAACAGTAGGACATTAAACACTATTTTATCTGTCGAAAATAACATATATTGCAAATTGTTTTTTATTTAAAAAAGATTATATATATTCCAAATTGTTTTTTATTTGCATAAATACTATATTTCAAATTATTAATTCTATTTTAGATGTGTGAACCTTGTCATCGACTGTGTCAGACATGTTACGGGGCCAGTAATATGAATTGTAATAAATGTAAATTTTTCAAGGCCGATTCGTGTGTAGAATTCTGTCCAACTATGACATTCGGTAATAAAGCGACACAGAAGTGTGAACCATGTTTTGACGAGTGTCGAAGTGGATGTCGAGGATCAGAAAGTACAGATTGCTTGGCATGTAAAAACTTCAAAATCTACATCGGTGAGGATGATAAGAGGGTAAGTGCTTGAATTTATCTTGTAGATGGTGGTAGAATTTATCTGGAAGGGTGCAGGTTGGGAAGATGGCGATGATATGATGGTGGGGGGGTAGATATTAGATTTTATTTGGGCGTGTGACGGTAGGGAAGATGGCGATAACCAAGATGTTAGTGGTAGAATTTATCTGGGAGGGTGCAGGTTGGGAAGATGGCGATGATACATTGGGGGTAAATGGTAGATTTTATTTGGGCGTGTGACGGTAGGGAAGATGGCGATAATCAAGATGTTAGTGGTAGAATTTATTTGTAGGAGTAGGGAAGTTGGCAATGATACAATGATAGTAAGTTGTAGAACTTATACGGTACTATTCAACGTTTTGAAAGGGGTGAGAGTAGGGAAGTTGGCAGTGAGGGTAAGTGGTATTATTCAATGTTTTGAAAGGGTGAGGATAGGAAAGTTGGTAATGAGGGTAAGTGGTACTATTCAATGTTTTGAAAGGGTGAGGATAGGGAAGTTGTTAGTGAGGGTAAGTGGTACTATTCAATGTTTTGAAAGGGTGAGGATAGGGAAGTTGGTAATGAGGGAAAGTGGTACTATTCAACGTTTTGAAAGGGTGAGGGTAGGGAATGATAAAATGGGCAGTTGTTAAGCAAGTGGGAGGCCTCTGTCTGGGATATATGTACCCGATTTCATTCATCCTGGCCGTTTGAATTTAGTAAATATATTTTATAAATTTGTAGTTTAACTGCACGGATGAATGTCCACAACATCTACCATATTCAGTGTTGGATAACAACACAAATAGTGAAACAGCATCTAGAACAGTTTGTGCTGATAATACCCATCCAGAAGTCATCGCTTTATTATCACGTAACACTGAGTAAGTACTGTATATGTATTTAGTGTTTGTGTCTTCCATATATCGAGGAGGGGTGGATGGCTGAATGGTTAGTGCGTGCTTGTTGTATCATAAGGTCTGGCATTGAGTCAACTGTTGTGGTTTCCATTCCCCGGTTGTACGTGACAAGGAGTAGGGTCGCCTGTCCAACCTCATATATTTTCTCTGGGTCTTTCTGTTTCCTCCCACTGTTAAAGACCCCCTACTTGGAAAGGAATTATTGAAATTAAATTGAACCATATGTTAGTCCCGAAGTGACCTAGTTTGTGTTAGCTCCATTTCTCTCTTTCTCCAATATTGATAGAACTGCTCAATCTGACATTTCTATTACAAGATGTTATTTTTCATTTTCATATTTGAACATTTCTAATAGGAATACTAAGCACAGTGGGTAAGACGCTGGAGGTCGCGGTTTCGCTCCTGGTGTTGGCTGAGAAAGTTCATTGAGATTTTCCGACATGGTTTCCCCTTGTCCATGGTTCAGGGCGGAGGGTCTGATAAGGATAGCTGTATAGTTGTTCAGATGGGACAAAAAACTGAGGCTCTGTGTACACATTGGCATTCATGTAAAAGTTCCCTTGGCATTTTGAATGCGATACAAGAGTAAGCCATAACACCGCTGTTTGGGCCAAGTGTCTCTTATAGCATACTGTATGGCGTATGCCTGTCTTCATTAGCCCAGTCAGAGCAGAACAGTTGTCCTCAAAAATAGAATATATACTGAGCGCCATGGAAAACGCATCTCTTAGTTTTTCGTATAACAAAATGATCCTGTAAACAGATCTTATTTATTTTGCTTATTATTGTCAACAATATTCAAATGGGAACACATCAATAACAACACATTTGTACACTTATGGATGTTTAATCTGTAATCAACGGTACAAAGTCAGAGGGGTCAAAACCAAAAGTACGACACAGATGTCAGTAGCGCGTGTGTCCTCCATGGGCTCTTATGCACGCTGTGCAGCAACGGCGCATGGAATTAACCAATGTTTGAAAGAAGGCCTGGGGCAAATTGTTCCATTCTTGGACAAGAGCAGCTTCTAAAGCAGCAATGGTGTGCATCTGTGGCGTCCAATCTCATCCCAGACATGTTCTATCGGTGCCATGTCCGTAGACATGGCTGGCCAGTCCAAGACATTGATGTTGTTAGCAGCCAGGTAGTCCATACTAAAACGGGCGGTATGCGGACGCGCTTTATCCTTTTGGAAGTGCTGAAGTTGTGGGTGCGCTCGAAACATCGGACCAACAATTGAATGCAAGACATCATCACGGTAGGCTACAGCATTAACGCGACCCCTGCAAATGTGTAGGGTGGTCCGTGCGATGAAATGTGAAGCCTCCCAAAACATTACACTTCCCCCACCCCATCGATTGGTTTTGAAGACGCAGCAGTCTGCAAGACGTTCCCCAAGACGTCTCCACACACGTTGACGGCCATCAGCGTGAGAAAAGATGAAAGCGACTCTCATCACTGAAGAGCACACTTTGCCAGTCTACTCTTCTCCATGTCTGGTGTCTTTGAGCCCATATCAAACGCCGCTGAAGGTTATGATCCCTGAGGATAGTTCCAGCATAAGGTCGTCGTGCACGGGGTCCTCCTTCTCTTAGACGACGTCTTATGGTGTTGGCACTTACTGGTACGTGTCTTCCGACGACTGCTGCACCTGTTCGAGTCGCTGGGTGGAATCTGTCACGCAGATGAGTGACCCGGATGTAGCGGTCTTGAGCCTGGGTTGTAACGCATTGTGGACCAGGACGTTGACGGTCACGTGTTGATCCAGAAACTCGAACATGTTCCACCAACCTTACAATAGTGGACTGATGACAATTGAAGTGTCTGGCAATAGCATGTGTAGACATGCCAGCCCTGGACATTCCCATGGCTTCATTCCGTTGATTTTCAGTAAGTCTCGGCATCTCTAGTGCGTTTGGGAGCATTGTGTGAAACAATAGTTCATAGTATTGCAGAATATTATACATACAGAACCACCTAGTAATAAAACATTTGGGAAAAAAAAGTGATGCGTTTTCCATGGCGCTCAGTATATTATATTATCTACAAAGATAATGTAGTTATAGGTCTGTTATAAATCCAATTGAATCCAAGCTGTGATATTATCTAGCTTCGGTATTTTCATTACTTAATATTAAAGGAGCTAAATTGCTAATATTTGGGACGTAGAAATTGACACAAATGAGATGCAACGCATATAATAATGTAATTTGAATGTATATAAATCTTTTTACATTCAATCGTTTCCGTTTTCAGTATAATTTCTAATCAGTTATGTTCGGCAAAATACGACAGAAGTCTCAATCGAATAGCAATCTCTAGTGTCTGGTTATTCCAGACTAGGCCTACACCGTAGTATTTATTGCACATGCTCTCCAGATAAGAATATGGCGTAACCGTTTGACATGACTTGTCGAAAATGTCTAGCCTTTGTTCTTCGAATCCCTTGTTACAAAATGTCACTGAAATGCATTATGGTACACGATGTGTTTTCCAATGGTAAAATGTTTATTTCGTCTTAAATATTGGATATCAGAAGCCCATCTTTTCCCGGTAAGATCACATCATCGATGTTGATTTAAATTGACAAATAATTTGTGTTTTCAATGTCGAATACTTTGGATGATATTGAGTTTAAGACTTAGCTACTTTAATGTTAAATAACCATATTATGTTAAGTACATATTGGTGTGGGACTAAGCTGTAAGAAATTTGATATTTTAATCACATATATATGTTAAGTACATATTGGTAAGGGGTTATTTAAGAAATTTGATACTTTAGTGAGAAATACCAAGTTATCAATCTAGTTATTAGGTAATGTGTCTTTATAAAAAAAACATAGAAAATACTCAATTTGCATCCCCACCGACGATTTAAATTTTTGATGGTCTATTGTTTTAGTTGATTGTATTTTTTATTTTCTCTCTCAATAAAATAAATTGATATATTTTTTTTTAATGTAGAGATGAAAAGAAGAAAATGGCTATAATTGTTGCTCCATCTGTAGCCGGTGTACTGATTGTAGCTGTTTTGATCGCTTGTATAGCTTGGGACTGTCAAAAACGAGCTAAAGCCAAGGAAAAAAACGGCAAAACTTACGGCCAAGATGACTGGCTGGGATGAGGAAGTGGTGAGTATTTATTTGATGATGTACACCAATTGGCACGCACCTAAAAGAACCCTTGACAGTCGGAGTTCGAAATAAGAGTAGACCGTTATCCAGGAGGACTTTCCCTCATAGCACACTGCACACATGTCCATCTTCATTATCCCAGGGCAGAAGAAAAGGACATTAAACTCCGTATCATTTCATTTATTTGATCATACTTAAAACATATGAATAACTGGATTATGTTAATGTTTTTTATACAGCCGCATTGTGGTCGTATATTGCCGTCGCCTCCATCTGTATGAGCGTTGCTTGGCAACCTATGTTTTATATATGAATTAAATTAAAAAAAGAAAAACAGTGATCATACATCCTTGTGTTATATAACTCTTTGTAGATTTGATCAAATGTGACCATTAGAATTAACACATAGCTGAAGGGGAATAACTCCATTTAATCAAATTATCTGTTCTCTAAACATTTGTCACTGTGTTGATTTTGAGAAATGAAATGGGGTTCAACATCCTACTTTTCTGAACCAACTGGGCTGATGAAAACGGTAGATAAACAATTTACTGTAGTAGTTACTGATTTTAAAAGAATTAAATTTTTGTAATAAATTCAAGTTTGTTTAGGGCCACTTCATATTTTTCTAACGTTTTTTTATTCAGCCTCTTACACCTACGACAGCTAAACCGGACCTTGCTCAGTTAAGATTGATAAAGGAATACGATTTACGACGTGGAGGTATTATTGGCTCTGGAGCATTTGGTACTGTCTATAAAGTAAGTAATTATTCCTTTAACTGTCAGATTTTCCAGGAGGCCATTTTGCAGGTCATGACCTATAAGTAAAAATGACAAAAAATGTTAAATATTTTATACCACTGAATAAAGGAATTCAAGATCTTTCCAAAAAATATATACATTAACTGCGACAGTTGGAATTTGAAAAGGTGTAGATAAAAATTCCACTTTTTGGGCAAAATTCTACCCCTTCTATTGCATACATGACCATAAGAATTACAATTACTATATGTTAGTCTCAAAATAACCAAAAGTATTGTGTTGATGATACATTAACCATATGTTAGTCTCAAAATAATCAAAGGTAGTGTGTTGACGAGACATTAACCATATGTTCGTCTCAAAATAACCAGAGGTATATAGTGTTGATGATACATTAACCATATGTTAGTCTCAAAATAACCAAAGTATTGTGTTGATGAGACATTAACCATATGTTAGTCTCAAAATAACCAGAGGTATATAGTGTTGATGATACATTAACCATATGTTAGTCTCAAAATAACCAAAGTATTGTGATGACACGATGTCAAATTCCATTCTAGTCATGTAACAATTGCAAACATTCAACTAGAGAAAATATATTTTATAATTATTTGTTTTTCGCTGCTTTTTTTTTTCTAGGGATTTTGGATTCCAGAAGGTGAAAATGTTAAAATTCCTGTGGCTATAAAAGTTTTACAGGAAGGAACCTCACCCAATCAGAATAAAGAATTGTTGGAAGAGGCTCGTGTCATGTCGTCAGTAGAACATCAGTATTGTGTCAGGATATTGGCAGTCTGTATGACGGCACAAATGATGTTAATAACGCAGCTCATGCCTCTCGGATGTCTTCTGGATTACGTGCGAAAAAACAAAGATCACATTGGATCGAAAGTTTTGTTGAATTGGTGTACACAAATAGCTAAGGTGAGTAGAATCGCAGTTTTATCCACAAAAACACTCTTTTAGTTCCTGAAAACCCCCAACAATCCTTAAGATGCAACACTGACAAGGGGGAGTTAACAAGCTAGCACCTTACCCACTGAGCCACAGATAGGATTTTGTAAACATGCATTATGCAAGAGCTAAATCTGCCTATTGTAGGTCTTTGTTTAGGTCTGAAATGTTTTCTAAAGTATTAATTAGACATTAATTAACTGATCCAGGCTCTAATCAACTCTAGGTGGTATCAGATTTCTCCAATATTAAATAGATTAGAATGGTTCAGCGATACTTTGATTTTATGAAATATGGAGGACCGAGACTTAGCTTCGATCAACCAGTACGGTAGTTGAAATTATTGCACACGTCTGTCAAACCTTCAAAGGCTAATATCTTCGCTTGCAATAGAGTAATTTGAATGAAATTTTCGAATTATTCATTTTACATCATCTACTTTCGAACTATTATAGCAAGAATGGCTAGTTCTTTATCTAAATCTTACATAATGTATCTTTAAGTCGGAAAATTTGGTTATTTTTTTTAGGGTATGGTTTATTTAGAAGAGAGAGGTATTGTTCACAGAGATTTGGCAGCTAGAAATGTTCTGTGTAAGTTTTAATATAGATTATTTTATTTTGTATATTTTGTTTATGGAGCAACCGTTAGCATACTCTTGCTTCAAAGCATGTACTACTGTTCGAGATGCCAAGACATCTTCCCTTGCTGGATCTTCCAAAGTGCACACAAACTGGAACCAGACTGAATAAACCTGAAACAGTTTGGACAAAGAAATTAAATCTGTTAAACTACTGGAACATAAAAAGATATAGAGAGAAAAGACATTAATAGATAGTGTTGAATATTTTATGAATACTTTGATTTTATTTATTTCAGTACATACACCAACCCAGGTAAAGATTACAGATTTTGGATTAGCGAAATTATTGGATTATGATGAAGTCTTATCAGGCTGCAGGTGAGTAGACAGATTACTTATATCTTGATTAAATACGTTTCATACCTGTAAATTTTATATGAAGAAATGTCAGTGGATACCTTTTAGTATTAAAGGGCCTTGTTTATTATGAAATGAAAGAGGATTTAATGAAGACGGACATTCGCCATACAGTGTGCTATGAAGGACATTTTGCCAAGGAAGTGGCACTGTTGCCTACTCTTATATCAAATCCAATATAAGAGTAGGCCATAGTGCTGCTGCCCATGAAAATTTCCCTCATAGCACACTGTATGGCGTATGCCAGTCTTCATTAGCTCAGTCGGAGCAGAACAGTAGGACGTTAAACCCCTTTAATTTTATTTCTATTTGATTATTTCAGATGCCTATAAAATGGCTGGCGTTAGAATGTATACAACACAGAATATTTACACATAAAAGTGACGTCTGGAGTTACGGTGTTACCGTCTGGGAATTAATGACATATGGACAGAAACCATACGACAGTATTCGTGCCCGGGATGTTCCCGATCTGTTAGAGAAAGGGGAACGACTCCCACAACCACATTGTTGTACTATTGACGTCTATATGATCATGATAAAATGTAAGTACCGGGGTATTGAACTCTTCTGGGAGGGGATGGTCTAATGGGTTGACGTGTGCACATTACAAGGTCTGTCATTGAGTCAAGTGTTATGGTGTTGATTCCAGGGTTGTACGTGACAAGGGATAGAGTCACCTGTCCAACCTCAGGGGTTTTCTCCAGGTCTTCCAGTTTCCTCCCACTGCTAAAGACCCCTACGTGCAAGCAAATTATTGAAGTAAAATTGAGCCATATGTTAGTCCTGAAATGACCTAGTTTGTCAGTTCACCTTGTCATTGTTGCTTAAGCAAGAAAACTTTTGTAGAAAAAAAGGAGCTATGTACTATATCCAGTTATTCACTTGCCCTGGAAAAAATACATACAAAATTAAATGTCATATATAATATCTTGCTATAGGTTGGATGTTGGATGCAGAAAGTCGGCCATCTTTCTTGGAGTTGCAGGAAGAATTTTCAAAGATGGCACGAGATCCTGGTCGATATCTCGTCATTCAGGTAAGATGCCATTTATATTTAATGTTTTTTTATAAACTTATTCATCTATATTTCCTCTGAGTTAGTCTCTACATATCTTTTATTATTTTATTTATTTGTTTTAAATTTATATGTAATTTGTAAATAAGATCGATTTCTGTGTCTATAAACATTATTTTAATGAAAAAAATAAAATAGAATAAAATTTGCTGTGAAATTTCTCATGGACAGTTTTATTACCGTACCGTATAAATTCTTTTTTTGAGATATTTTTTATTGTTGATTATATTTGAGTTTTTATTATCTATCATTTATCATTTAAATGTCCAAAAAAAAATACAAAATGTTAATTTTTTTTTAATTATGCTTAAAATTTTGAGTTATTGTGATTTATGATTTTTTATTTAAATGTTAAAAAAAAAAATGTTAATTTTTGAATTATGCTTAAAATTTCCTGACTGGTCATTGTTTTAGTTATTTTATGATTTATCAGTTAAATATAAAAAAGAATTTAGAAACGTTAAAGTTTGAATTATGCTTAATATGTCCTGAATTCAATCGTACACATTTTAAATATAGGATTATATAAATTAACTTTAAAGGGTGACGTTCTAAAACGCCTATCAGGAGTGTCCAATGGGGCGGAAGCGGAAAATAATGCGCAAAATTCTGCTGATACTTCTCTTCAGGTAGACTTGATCATCTGGTTTGTTGGCATGTTGTATCGTGAATGTTGTAGTTACCTCCCATTTCATCATATCCCATCATGCACTTCATCATTTTCATTATTTTTTAGTAGAGTAGTTTTGTCTGTCATTTGATTGGGGACTAATTTTCTTGAAAATAGTAATAATGGCGGTTATTTAATTTTTTAGAATCTTGTTATTTCATTGGTTGAGGTCGAGAGATAAAATATGTATTAGCATATCAATTCGCAACCAATCAAAATGCTATATCCTTAAAATTTACTTATTTTAATTTTAAATTGCTATTTTACACCAGTAGAGCGAATGAAAGAGAGGATATGGGGTTTAACATCCAATTAACACAAAATAGATCATTTTGGGACTAACACATAGTACAATTTTAATTGAATAATTCACTTGTACGTGGGGGGTCTGGAGAAACCCCAGTAGATTAGGCAAATAACCCCGTACTCTATTTCTGATTGAAACCACACCGCATGACTTAGTGTATCAGATATGTTTCATTATAACGTTTTTGATGAAATGATATTTAACTAAATAACTTCCCAACATGGAGAAGAGGTGTAAATAGGCCTATAACGTGTTTGATAAAATAGGCCTAATAACTTTCAAACATTTATCAGACATGTGTAAATAGGGCTATAACGTTTTTGATAAATGAATTGATATAAGTTTCAGCTTATTTTCAAATCCATTGTATCGGTATTTTATATACTAATGTCATACTCGAAATGAACTATTTCTTTAAACCAAAATGAAAGTAGAATAATACACACAGTAGGCTTATATTTGAAAGGATATTCTGAACACAGGGATATCCATTCATCTATAGACACAGAGACTGATGTGGCTGGTGGATTGTTTCTAGCAATGGAATGGTTGTAATTTGTATTTCAATAAATCCTGCATGAACTGTAGAAATTTACAAGTTATCTAATATAAACAATTTAACATCAAAATTAAAAGATACACTTATACCAAATTGCTAATTTCATCTGCACTAAATAAATATCTGAATAACATGATGAATTATTCTGTTGTTAATACAAGTTGTATAAACTAGTTCACATTTAATTGTCTTTATTTCAATTTCTTGTACGTAAAATTGTTAAAGAGCATGTGCATCGTGACTAGATGTAGCTTGTTACAGAAAGACAGACAGTTATAGCTACAGGTGTTCAAATGAAATGGGGGTTAACAATGGTTGCTGTTTCACCTGTATATGTCAGACATGTCGTACGCATTCAGACATCTGGATATGGTGAATCATATTCATAATTCAAAATAATATTTACTCTACTGAGTGTATAACTATTGCGCATCTCGACTGTCGTTGATAATAAATGAGATTGATTAAGTAATCATTTGCCAAGGCGGCGGTGCTAAGGTCTATTTGTACTTTGATAGATAAATTATTGTCAGCCCAGTCAACTAATGCTATCGCCCTTCACATAAGAGTACCAAAAAAAACCCTAATGACCTTTTGAGAATGATATATTGGTACCCAGACTCACCGTCAGTCAAATGAAGTGTTTTGTTTATGACTTTGATGAAAATTATCAAAAGATAAAAATTATAAATTGATACTAAAAATAATTGTTAGGGTGTCTGATTCGTGAGGCCCTTGTTCTTATTCTTCGTAAAAGTGCGCAATTGAGACATTTTCATATGCAATCAGGACATGCGTGGAATGAGAGAATACAATTCCAGAATGTTCAGTTGAGTATCCCCCATAATACTGAAATGAAATGGAGTTTAACGTCCTACTGTTCTCCCATCTTCATTAGCCCAGTAGGAGCAGAACATAAGGACGCTAATGAAGATGGACATATGCCATACAGTGTGCTGTGAGGGAAATTTTGCCCGGGCAGCGGCACTATGGCCTACTCTTATATATGGAATTTCAACTGCCGAGGGATCTTTTACGTGCATGCCAAGACCTCGGTTTTTCAACCCATCCGAACGACTAGACAGCTGTCCTTGTCAGGTCCTCCATCCTGCACCATCCTGACAAGGGAAAAACCACGCCGGAAAGTCCTGATGAACTTTCTCGGCTAATGCAGGGATCGGACACGCGGCCTCGAGGCTAGCGAGCCAGTGTCTTACTCACTGAGCCACCGTGGCTCTCCCCATACTACTATCATTAACATATTGGTTCTCTTCATGATTCAGTTGCTTCTTTTATTTTGCTTCGGCACTAAGAAGGTTTTTTTTGTTTGGGATTAGGAGGGTTTTTTGTTTCCTAATTAATTAAGCTATTTTTTCTGTTTTTGTCCTATTTGTTGATTTTATTTGTTCCTGCTTTCTGTTTGGACAATCCTATCGTAACACATCACACGACAGTGGGAATCTAGCATAATCAATGAGGCCCATCAAAAGATTTTAGCAAAGATTTACAAATCCAAGAGTGTATCAGATTTCTATATGTATGTACTATGTGTATATATATATATATATATATATATCTGTTTATCAGATTTCTATATGTATGTACTATGTGTGTATATATATATATATATATATATATCTGTTTATCAGATTTCTATATGTACGTACTATGTGTGTATATATCTGTTATGTTGAAAGATGTTGGTTTAGCTGTGAAATATTAGATATTGTCCAAAGAATGCAAGATTAGAAAAAATTTGACAAAGAGTTTAAACTACTCTGATTGACATGATGTGTAGATTTACAAATCCAACGTTTGTCAGATTTCTATATATATATGTATCTGTGATGTTTTATTAAAGGGAGACAAACTGATCATACGACAAACATGATCTGATGAGGAGCATGAGCGTGGCCATCGACGGACCGGAAGAGGTCGTTGAAGCAGATGATTATTTACAACCGCATTTGAACTCGGACGAGTCTCACGATAATAATAACGCACAAGTCAAGGTAGATAACTCTAGCAGAACGCTGAACAAAAACAAAAAACAACAAGAATCAAGATCTTTGCGATTCAATAATGAATAAGTTTGTGTTATAATGTATCAACGTCTTCCATTTTGAATTTTTTGTAAATTACCTTAAATGAAGACAGCATGGACATGTTCAGGGGAATTTGAACAGAGGAGGGTGGGGCCGGGTGTCCTGAGGTACCCAAGAATTTGATAAAATCAGAAGCACTGAGACTAGATTTCTACTCATTTATGTGTAGCATTCGAGTGGTGTGATGCCAAAATAGCGACACTGCTTTGCACGGTAGTTTGTTCCGTGATTTATCGCAGGAAAAAATATGCTCTGTGTGATCAAGGGTGGGTCCGGACACCTCTGAAAGAAAATAATATTTAATACCTGTTTCTCAAATCGGTAAATTGACAGGTAATTCAATTAGCTCGTTAGTGAGGTAATTAACGTTTGAATGACTACACCTGAATGTTCACTCATCTGAATGTTGGTGTTTAGTCGGCACAGAAATTGATGTCGTAACCTCTTTGTACTTGTTGTTTTTTGTTGTTACTAGACCTGATTGTTGTGAAAATGATGAGAGTTTTTTTCAGATTAAGATATGAATTATAATATTGTTAAATATCCATTATAAGTTGCATGAAATAGGGTTTATTGTTCTAGTTTTCTGCACTGACTGATCTATGAGTGATATGGGGAACAATTTACACTGACAGTGGTACTATGGTCTACTCTTATTTCTAATTCCTACTGTTAAGGGTTCTTTTACATGCACTCAATGTGTTCATGGGACCTAAGTTTTACATCCCATCTGAAAAACTAGACACTGCTCCTTGTAAATCCTTCCCTCCTGCACCACTGACAAGGAGGAAACCACCTGAAAAACCAGAGGAACCACTGGAGATACCGAGGATGTCCTCTATGTTGCATGAAGAGATTCCTGATAATGGGAAGATACTATCGTCCACCCGTCTTTACTGTTCTCCCAATCAATTAATTCATCAATTTATGGTTCCAGATTTTTAAGGGAAATGACATAAAAATACAACTATCTCACCTGACAACTGTCTTCCTTTATTAAAATACCAACGTTTGGCTTGACGTCACGAAAACTCCTACCTTCCTTATACAGAATTCAGTACCTGTTACCATGAAACAGTTAATACAAGAGATGTTCATAAATTTACTGTGTAGTCATTGTCTCTAACCCCCAAAACTTAAAAGCTACCATTGAAAACATTGTTCGTCAGCATGTATTTGTTGACTGGCAACTCTGTATTTTCAAGTCACCTTTAACATAATATGATATTTGATAGGTACCTTTATTACCTGGCATGGAAGGGGCATCACAAATTGATGGAAAGTTTCCAGAAGCCAGCAAGCCTCGACGAGAAAAACGGTATGCTCATCTTGATAACGCTGTTCAAGCACGTCAACAGCGACAGACATCCCCAACCAGAGGGCGTGGTGATAGCATCAATTCACGGTATAGCTCAGATCCTGTCAAATTCTTAAAAGATAAAGGTAAATTGACATATTGTTATATTTTTGGGGTGTTTTCCTTAAGGGTTTAGAGAAATGTTGACTGTATATATCCTGTATATACATTATATACTAACATGTAACTGTGATGGAGGTATGTGGCATATTGGACCATTTCATGTGGCATATTGGACCATTCCATGTGGCATAGCGTACCATTTTTATACGGCCACATTTTCATGTGGACGTATTATGCCGTCGCCCCTGTCCGTCTGTCCGTCCACAATTGTTTGTGGACTCTCTACAGGTCACAATTCTTATCCGATTTCAACGAAACTTGAAATATAGGTGTATCCCCAAAAGATCTCAGCTGCTTTCGATATTGGCATGTATCGGATCGAAACTTCATGGATTATGGCCCCTGTTTGTACGAAAAATCACGTTTTTAGCTTGTGGACCCTATAGAGGTCACAATTTTGATCCGATTTTGTTGAAACTTGAAATTGAAGTTTATAACCCAAAGATCTCTGTTCCTTTCGATATTCGCGCATATCGGACAGTAACTTCCTGAATTATGGCCCCTGATTGTACGAAAAATCACGTTTTTAGCTTGTGGACCCTATAGAAGTCATAATTTTTATCCGATTTAAAAAACCGTTCTATTATATCACCGTTACACCCTAAGGATGACTGAGTTCGAATTTCGTGAAAATCGGCCCAAAATTGACAGACAAAATGGCCGCCGTTCGTTCCCAAATGGCGTAAGAATATGGTATATCAAGGTTGTGGACCCTATAGGGGTCACAATTTTTATCCGATTTTGTTGAAACTTGAAATGTAAGTTTATAACCCAAAGATCTCGGTTCCTTTCGATATTCGTGCATATTGGACCGTAATTTCCTGAATTATGGCCCCTGATTGTACGAAAAATCACGTTTTTAGCTTGTGGACCCTATAGAAGTCATAATTTTTATCCGATTTAAAAAAACATTCTATTATATCACCGTTACACCCTAAGGATGACTGAGTTCGAATTTCGTGAAAATCGGCCCAAAATTGACAGACAAAATGGCCGCCGTTCGTTCGCAAATGGCGTAAT
The DNA here is from genome assembly GCF_932274485.2 of Patella vulgata. Classification (NCBI taxonomy): domain Eukaryota; kingdom Metazoa; phylum Mollusca; class Gastropoda; family Patellidae; genus Patella; species Patella vulgata. The sequence continues at coordinate 695,738 of NC_065887.2, forward strand.
TTGAATATGGTATATCAAGGTTGTGGACCCTATAGGGTCACAATTTTTATCCGATTTTGTTGAAACTTGAAATGTAAGTTTATAACCCAAAGATCTCGGTTCCTTTCGATATTCGTGCATATCGGACAGTAACTTCCTGAATTATGGCCCCTGATTGTACGAAAAATCACGTTTTTAGCTTGTGGACCCTATAGAAGTCATAATTTTTATCCGATTTAAAAAAACGTTCTATTATGTCGCCGTTACACCCTAAGGATGACTGAGTCCGAATTTCGTGAAAATCGGCCTAAAATTGACAGACAAAATGGCCGCCGTTCGTTCCCAAATAGCGTAAGAATATGGTATATCAAGGTTGTGGACCCTATAGGGGTCACAATTTTTATCCGATTTTGTTGAAACTTGAAATGTAAGTTTATAACCCAAAGATCTCGGTTCCTTTCGATATTCGTGCATATTGGACCGTAACTTCCTGAATTATGGCCCCTGATTGTACGAAAAATCACGTTTTTAGCTTGTGGACCCTATAGAAGTCATAATTTTTACCCGATTTCAAAAAACGTATTATTATATCACCGTTACACCCTAAGGATGACAGAGTTCGAATTTCGTGAAAATCGGCCCAAAATTGACAGACGAAATGGCCGCCGTTCGTTCACAAATAGCGTAAGAATATGGTATATCAAGGTTGTGGACCCTATAGGGGTCACAATTTTTATCCGATTTTGTTGAAACTTGAAATGTAAGTTTATAACCCAAAGATCTCGGTTCCTTTCGATATTCGTGCATATTGGACCGTAATTTCCTGAATTATGGCCCCTGATTGTACGAAAAATCACGTTTTTAGCTTGTGGACCCTATAGAAGTCATAATTTTTATCCGATTTAAAAAAACATTCTATTATATCACCGTTACACCCTAAGGATGACTGAGTTCGAATTTCGTGAAAATCGGCCCAAAATTGACAGACAAAATGGCCGCCGTTCGTTCGCAAATGGCGTAATTTGAATATGGTATATCAAGGTTGTGGACCCTATAGGGTCACAATTTTTATCCGATTTTGTTGAAACTTGAAATGTAAGTTTATAACCCAAAGATCTCGGTTCCTTTCGATATTCGTGCATATCGGACAGTAACTTCCTGAATTAAGTCCCCTGATTGTACGAAAAATCACGTTTTTAGCTTGTGGACCCTATAGAAGTCATAATTTTTATCCGATTTAAAAAAACGTTCTATTATGTCGCCGTTACACCCTAAGGATGACTGAGTTCGAATTTCGTGAAAATCGGCCCAAAATTGACAGACAAAATGGCCGCCGTTCGTTCCCAAATAGCGTAAGAATATGGTATATCAAGGTTGTGGACCCTATAGGGGTCACAATTTTTATCCGATTTTGTTGAAACTTGAAATGTAAGTTTATAACCCAAAGATCTCGGTTCCTTTCGATATTCGTGCATATTGGACCGTAACTTCCTGAATTATGGCCCTTGATTGTACGAAAAATCACGTTTTTAGCTTGTGGACCCTATAGAAGTCATAATTTTTACCCGATTTAAAAAAACGTATTAATATATCACCGTTACACCCTAAGGATGACAGAGTTCGAATTTCGTGAAAATCGGCCCAAAATTGACAGACGAAATGGCCGCCGTTCGTTCACAAATAGCGTAAGAATATGGTATATCAAGGTTGTGGACCCTATAGGGGTCACAATTTTTATCCGATTTTGTTGAAACTTGAAATGTAAGTTTATAACCCAAAGATCTCGTGGACCCTATAGAAGTCATAATTTTTACCTGATTTAAAAAAACGTATTATTATATCACCGTTACACCCTAGGGATGACTGAATTCGAATTTCGTGAAAATCGGCCCAAAATTGACAGACAAAATGGCCGCCGTTCGTTCTCAAATAGCGTAAGAAAATGGTATATCAAGGTTGTGGACCCTATAGAGGTCACAATTTTTATCCGATTTTGTTGAAACTTGTAATGTAAGTTTATAACCCAAAGATCTCGGTTCCTTTCGATATTCGCGCATATCGAACCGTAATTTCCTGAATTATGGCCCCTGATTGTAGGAAAAATCGCGTTTTTAGCTTGTGGATCCTATAGAGGTCAGAATTTTTATCCGATTAAAAAAACGTATTATTATATCACCGTTACACCTTGAGGACGACTGAGTTCGAATTTCATGAGAATCGGCACAAAATTGACAGACAAATTGGCTGCCGTTCATTCAGTTCCTTTCGATATTTGCGCATATCGAATTGTAATATCCTGAATTATGGCCCTTGATTGTAGGAAAAATCACTTTCTTGTTAGCTTGTTCTCTATCCATCTCTCGAAAATGTGGGCGTATCCTGCCTGGCAGCCGCTGGTTTTCTATGGTGCATATTTCACCTCATGGTAATGATGATTTGATATAAAAATGTACTGTAGTATTTTGGTAGACCAAAGATTTGACTACTGAGATTAAGACCATACAGGATTATATTTGACACAAGAACGTAAAATGTTGACCTTCCCTACATTAAAAGGGGGAGTAAAAGTAGCATTGGTATATATGAAATTTTTGATGAGATTTGTCCACCTGTGAATGCGATACGAGACAGGTGTCGTAAATACATGAGCCTCTGGGAAAATACAGATTAGTTGACACATCTGCTATGATCTGTTTTCAGATGACATAGAATTAGGTTTACCGATGTTGTTGTTAAACGGTGGCAATGAGAGGAATGGAGGATTGCCTTACAAACGAGATGTGCCTTTACACCTACCAGTTGATGAAGATGATTACCTGCAACCCAAATCACAAATACCACCTGCTTATATGGACCTTAACGATAAAGGTAAGAGAAATTAAATGAAACCGGGGTTAGCCTTTTACTTTCCTGCATAAACCTGACTAATGAAACAGGGATACACCATGCTACGAGGGACATTTCCCTCTCAGTTTATTGTTCCATCTTATTTACTAATTGCTGTTCATTGCCCTTCTTCCTGCACAACTGACAAAGAGAGAATACAAAATTATGTTGAAGAATGCTGGGGAACTTTCTTGTGACCTCCTGGTTAGTGGAAATATTTACAGGTTATTGTCAGTGTATGTGTTATATTTACAGGATATTATCAGAATGTGTGTTATATTTACAGGTTATTATCGGAGTGTGTTATATTTACAGGGTATTATCAGAGTATGTGTTATATTTACAGGTTATTATCAGAGTATGTGTTATATTTACAGGTTATTATCAGAGTATGTGTTTTATTTACAGGGTATTATCAGAGTATGTGTTATATTTACAGGGTATTATCAGAGTATGTGTTATATTTACAGGTTATTATCAGAGTATGTGTTATATTTACAGGTTATTATCAGAGTATGTGTTATATTTACAGGTTATTATCAGAGTATGTGTTATATTTACAGGTTATTACCAGAGTATGTTATATTTATAGATAGAGTATGTGTTATATTTATAGGTTATTATAAGAGTATGTTATATTTACAGGTTATTATCAGAGTATGTGTTATATTTACAGGTTATTATCAGTGTATTTGTTATATTTACAGGTTATTATCAGAGTATGTGTTATATTTACAGGTTATTATCAGAGTATTTTATATTTACAGGTTATTATCAGAGTATGTGTTATATTTACAGGTTATTATCAGAATGTGTGTTATATTTACAGGTTATTATCGGAGTGTGTTATATTTACAGGGTATTATCAGAGTATGTGTTATATTTACAGGTTATTATCAGCATGTGTGTTATATTTACAGGTTATTACCAGAGTATGTGTTATATTACAGGTTATTATCAGAGTATGTGTTATATTTATAGGTTATTATCAGAGTATGTGTTATATTTACAGGTTATTATCAGAGTATGTGTTATATTTATAGGTTATTATCAGAATTTGTGTTATACTTACAGGTTATTATCAGAGTATGTGTTATATTTACAGGTTATTATTAGAGTATGTTTTTATATTACATGTTATTATCAGAGTGTGTGTTATATTTACAGGTTATTATCAGAGTGTGTGTTATATTTACAGGTTATTATCAGAGTGTGTGTTATATTTACAGGTTATTATCAGAGTGTGTTATATTTACAGGTTATTATCAGAGTGTGTTATATTTACAGGTTATTATCAGAATGAAAGAGATGTTTTTGACGAAGAAGAGGAATATGAAGCTACAGAAGAGGAGGCTGTTAATAAACCATTGACACAGGCCATAGATAATCCTGAATATTTCGATACACCCAAGCAAAATGGCATTAATAAATCGGGGATACCTGCTCCGTTACCTAAACCCAGAAATCTAAACTATTATAATGACATTAATCAGTTGTCTCCCTTGGAGAAAAAACAATTAATATTAAGAGTGAATAGTAATGAGGGTGGTATTGAAACAAGTATTTAGCCCAGAGTTATCTACCCTCCCCCCGTTACAGAATAGACTCTCCGTCAGTTCAGTGAATCTGGTCACATGATTTAATATAGATTGAACTGTGACTAGGTCATGTGATTAGTGAAAGTTGATGTATGAACTATTTTATGTTATGAGCTAGGCCTAAATGTGAAACAACAGGATCATGTGACTAAGGAAGAATCATGTGATATGACATGTGACTTAGGAAGAATCATGTGACACACCATGTGACCAGTCACATGATTTTACTGTTGCTGTGTTATAAGCTTATTCATGTTGTGTTTTCGGTTATCGTGAGATAAAATGGATGTTGGAGTGTAATAAAACAGCTAATTGTATGGAAGTAGTATAGGCCTACGTTATCTAACTAGTATAGGCCTACGGTATCCAACTAGTATCGACCTACGGTATCCAACTAGTATAGGCCTACGGTATCCAAATAGTATCGACCTTCGGTATCCAACTTAACAAATCAATTCAATTGGAGTGTGAACTGGTCCTACTAATAGTGTCGGAACGAAGAACAATAATCAGATTCTCCCGTCGTTGTTGGTTGAAGAGATAACATATGTGCTGATATATATTGTGACTCGTACATTCTCTGGACAAAACGAAGTCACAGTTTACCACTCGTTTTAAATAAGTGCTGACGAATTTGTAGTAAAAATATGGGGGGAGGGTCAAATAAAGTCCAGTGTCGAGATATTAGGATATTTAGTACAGGTGTAAATACCTGCTGTAATTCATACACTAAGTGTAGAGTTGACAATGGCTTGTTGTATTCAACGCTTATGTTACAACCAGGGGCAAAAACATGATATTAAACACTGCCATAACACAAAGCTTGAATCAAACTGAACACTGAATTGAAGGACAGTCTAGAGTCTTGACCACGATGATTCAAGTACTGTCTGGTGTCTTGACCAGGATGATTAAAATAGAGACGAGTCTCGACTACGATGATTCAAATACCGTCTTGTAGAGAAAGACTAATATTGAGATATAAAACTGAATGATGGAAGCTATGAAATGTACGTTGATTTGTCAACATAAGGAGCATACACCTAAGATTGTTATTTGTTGCAAAAAATAGGGCAAATCGTTATAAAATAAAATAAAAACAACTATATCCAAAATATCATACACCAGTATTTATAGCGTGAAGACGGATGGAGAGAACAAAGCTCAATGCAAAAAATCATATTTCAGTTACCCAATAATGCCAGTACATAATCATGTAATATGCAGCATTTATCCAGTGGGATAAAACTATGGTGACATCATCATTATCCAATGACATGCTGATAAACTGATCATATGACAGTCATGTGACATCATGATTATCCAATAAAATTCTGATGAACTGATCATGTGACATATGAACTGATCATGTGACATATCATGTGACACTATAATTAACCAATAGTTGAGTTAGAAATTGTGAAATGAGTCCGTTTGAAAATGGTGTCCAATGATGGTTAGCCAATCTATCTACTGCATCAGTTAACTTCAACAATTAAAGCTTTGTTTATATATATATATATGATGTAATTTAAAAATGTCTGTTACAATCACTGTAACAAATTCTTCCATGTATCTGATTGGTTAGTGATTTATATATATAGACCAATCGCATTTTGATTTTGCTTAGTTAATGAGTAGCTTTTTTTTAAAAAAAAAATATGTATGCATGCCACTTTAATTCCTTTAATTGTAAGTAGTGGTTGTGATTTTATTGTTTGACTGACTTGATAATAGAGAATCATAATATGAAAGGTTAGATCAACCAGCCTCTTTTTATATGAAAAAACAAGAAGAACTACTGCTTTTCTTTCTTTGTGCCAAATCAAAATCTCCATGTTTGAAAAAAAAAATCCATAAATGTTTTTGTTTTTAATTTATGAATGTGTTTTGTTGAAGGGAGATAATTATTAAATGTGTTTTTAAGAGGAAGTAAAGAAATTCACGCTTATCCAGTCACGCGGAATTAAGGAAAATAGCTTAGTCTATTTCTGTTTATTTTGGGAAGATTAGTCTTGCGGGGTTGAGATCAGACCATTTGGCAAGGAGATCAGGTTTGAGAGAGGTAGGAATTTCTATACGGAAAACTTGCCTGTCGTTCTGGAGGTGATCCGTTTCATGTTGAAAACTCATTGATTGCGAATCCTTTTGGGAAGATTAAGCTCAAGTAGGTTAGACTAGTTGTGTTATGGAATTCTTCACATCACCATCTGGTTTAAAAAATGTCTCTCCTTTAGGTGACAAAGAACTGTTTTGTGTAAGAAGTTTTACAATAGTAGAATTAATAACGGGGGATATGGATAACGATATAAGCGCTTGAGTGGATGTTAACCTCATTTCCCTCTCTCTCTCTCCTAGATAACCTGCGTAAGACAACAATAACTCAGTCTATACCCTATATCTCCTAGATGACCTGATCAATCCATACCAGGGGTAGACAATCTATAGTAGCGAAAGGCTCGGATGGTATCAGCCCACTTGCTAAAAAACCTTAAGTCAATATCTGAAAGTGTTACACATTGTTGATTAATTTAATTTTTAAAGATAATTTAAAATATTGTAGAAAATTACAAGTTTAGTGAATTATATAATAATATATGGATTTTTATGCTAGATTTTAATGATAGAAATTTAAATGTCCCACATTTCATATTTTTATTGTTTGTTGTGTTGTAAATATCAATTGTATATAATGTATAGTAGCCTATATGGTAGCGTACTGATAGTGTGCGTAGTTATATTTAAACATTTGTATTTAGAAATTTGTTAAATTATTTTCAAAATGGGATAATTCAGTCCGGGTAGTTATGAACGGTTTTAGAGTTACCTGACGTAATATCAGATTTGGAATTGAGGGTTTTAGTCGTACCTGACGTAATATCAGATTTGGAAATAACGGTTTTATTGGTACCTGACCTAATATCATTATTGGAAGTAATGATTTGTAGTGGACATAAAAATCAGTCACTACTCAACTAGTACTTTGTGCTGGACTTGTATTGAAAATGTCCTTAAAATATGGAATAAAGATAAATCCATGATAGGCACCAGAGGGAGTATGGCTGACAAAGTCTGACTTTCTCTCTTATAATGTCTGTGACAGGTGCCTTATTTCCAGGCTTGTTCCAATGAGCCTTGAATGAAACATGAAAAATCAGTCAGTTAAACTTCCCAGGAAGATTGTTGAATTGTATATATATAATTTGAGATAATTATATAATAAACTGGAAATTGTAATCATGCACTATCTGCCTAGTGCATGATGCCTGTCTGCAGAAAGTCATATACACCAGGATCTAGCTGCCTAGTGCATGATGCCTGTCTGTATTAAGTTATATACACCAGGATCTAGCTGCCTTGTGCATGATGCCTGTCTGTAGAAAGTCATATACACCAGGAACTAGCTGCCTAGTGCATGATGCCTGTCTGTAGAAAGTTATATACACCAGGATCTAGCTGCCTTGTGCATGATGTATGTCTGTAGAAAGTTATATACACCAGGATCTAGCTGCCTAGTGCATGATACCTGTCTGTAGAAAGTGATGTACTTCAGCCTCCAGATATCTAAAGATAATTATTTAAACATCCTGATGTACAGAGAATTAAAGATGATCTGGAAATTGTAATCATGCTCTTACTGCCTGGTGCATGACAACTGTTAATACCTATACTCCTGATATCCCATTTTAAAAATAAACTTTAATTGTTTTTGTGGAAAGGTGTACAAAGTGATATACTCCCGGGACCGTGTTCACTAAAATATGTTAAGAATGCAGCTTTTTCATTGGTTAATAGCTTAAATTTGTACTAGGATTTAAAGCCTCAGCCAATGAAAACCTTTCATCCTTAAGATATTTTAGTTCACGATTTCATGAATAAGGTCCGAGATATCCCATTTTAAAAATTAACTTTTTGTTTTTGTAGAAAGAAATTGTTTTCTCATTTTTAACCTCACATAATATAAAATGCTATCAGGTTTGGTGGAATTGTTAATAAGATAAAATTCTGTGTAATTGTAAATAGTTGTAATAAAGAGCATATTAATTCAATATATCATAGATCTAATATCAGTAATAATCCAAATACGACACATAGCAAATATTTTAATTTATTAAAAAACAAATTCCATATCATTTTTTTATCTTTTTCATTTTTTTTTGTTTAGTAGCTTAGAGTTTCTAATGAAATCGTGGAAAGATGTTGTTTTAAAATCAATTGGTTCAAATAGATCATTAAAAGGTAAACAAAAGTAAACAAAAATCATAATTTCTTTTCTTAAACTATGTTAAGCCAATATTCTCTATATAATGAAATGAAATGGGGTTTAAAAGTTCTTATTTCCTGCAAAAACTGGGCTGATGAAGACAATCATACATCGTACAGTGTGCTATGAGGGGAATTTTACCTGGACAGTGGCACTACGACCTACGCTTTATTTCAATTTCTGACTGTTAATGGTTCTTTTAGCTTACTTGCTGCCCATCGTGTAAACGGGACCTAGGTCTTTCATCTGATCCCGAACGACTAGACATCGTTCGGTCTATATAAAGACAGTTGTAAATCCTGTTTTAGTTTACGTGCTGTGCTGCCCATCGTGTAAACGGTACCTGGATCTTTCATCCCATCCCGAACGACTAGACACTGTTCTGTTGATATAAATACAATACAATTTTAAATCCTATTTTATTTGTATATTTACCAAAAGTTTTATAAATTTTATCAATCATATTGAAATTTTATAAACTGAAATTCCAAAACTTAGGGTTTTTTTTTAAAAAAATTATTTTGAATTAATGTTTTATTTTCATGCAGTGATTTTAAAGAAGCCATTTTAAAGGGACACAATTGTCAGCCATGATTTAGATAGTCTTGGATACCCAGAACATTCTGAATGATAGAGACTATGTATTACATTCATTTGCCTAAAATAAATGTTATTAATAAATTATGTTTTTAGGGGCCAGAATACAAATGTAAATTCGATAATTCTCAATTTTGTGAAGATTTTGGACCTTATTCACAAAAACTAAATTATTTGAGGGATGCAACAATTTCATTGGTTGAGATTTGAAATCATAGTACAAATTTGATCTTTTCGCCAATAAAAAAGCCACCTTTCTTGAAATATTTAAGTTTAAATTTTTGTGAATAAGACCCTTGATGTTAATTACGTAATATGTTGAATAAAATCTCTTTTTCAACCTACATGAAAGCCAACCTAAAATTTAAAAATTTATAAAAATAAGTAATTCAGCTGGACACCATGATCATATGATAACTGAGGTATCCAGGCTGGATAATCGTGACTTAGTCTTGATTGTCAAGTACTGCTGCTACGGTATTAAATTCTCAATGCTTCAACTTCAAGTAGTCATAACTTTGCTCAGAATAAAGTAATTTGAATGATATTTTCAATATTATCTATTTATCAACTGGTATATCAAGAAAGTCCAGGGTTTTTTTTATCTAAATCTTACATAATACATCTTTAAGAAGAAATCAACAACATAACCATTTTTATCCAAATTTTAAATATATTTTTAGCTTTATATATATATCTATCCACAGAGTCTGTAAGATATTTATCATTTGAACCTTGAATTAGGACAAAATGGGTCTAAAAGCACACATCAAAGTAATATGAATGTATATATACGATGATTTCAAAATTAGTCAGAAACCATAGAGTAGAGTACACGACTCGTGTACCTAATTTAAAATGTTCATTATGTATTAAATATTGGATATTATAATTAAGATCCCATATTTCTTATGGCAAGATAACAATATCAATAGTGATTGAAATGGACCAATATTGAATTCTACTTCATGTTTTTAATTTCGAATATTATAAAAAAAATAGTTAGAGGTTAAGCTCCTTTAATATATTTGAATGAAAAGTAAAATATATATATAGATATACCCGGAAGCTATATCACATGATTTAGACAGATTAATTATCATACTAAACTTACGCTGTCTGTCTATAAATAGCTAGGTTTGATAACAGACAGGAAGTAGAGTAGATAGTTCTCTGGGTGCTGAATGAATAATTATAACCTGTTACTTCCTGTGATGTATTTGATTTCAGTAAGTTGTTAGTTCTTGTATAACCTGTTATATACACAGCTGTTGTTATATTATATAACCAACTACCTGATATATCGTGTGAGTTAATATGATGATCATGTCAGATGTATAATATACAAATTAATAATAAAAATATTTCTTTCAAACACTAGAAACTCACAGTTCTTATTTTGTTGTATCCAGCTGTTATGTTTTTTATACCCTCTTATCGTGGAGTATGTAACAGAATACATTGAAAAGAAAACGGGGCCTAACAGTACACTGATCCATGTGGTACTCCAGCTTTTGTATTTGTAATTTTCATTATTAATATAAAAAGAACCAGTTTTACTTGATTTTTGGACCAGGGACTGGTCATCTTTTTCTTGTTGTGGCGGTGGGGGGGGGGGGGGTAAGTATTACAGGTGTCAGGTTATTATAATAACAATAGGGTTTTCTGTATGTGAGTCGCCGACAGGCCGCAAAACTTATTCCTTATACCCAGAGGATGATCCCTTTTGTTTTGGTACATGCCCGACCCCCAGGGGCAGAGCCACGCCCATTTCTTGTATTTGTTTGTCGTCTACAGGCCGCATTTCATAACGTAGAGCCTCGCCCATTTTCTTTTTGTGTGTCGCCTACATGCCACAATTCTTAATCAATCGTCTTGAAAAATGTTTATATTTATTCCATATACCCTAAGGATGATCCATATTGTTTTTGGTGCATGCCCAACCCCCAGGGACAGAGCTACGCCCATTTCTTGTATTTGTTTGTTTGTCGTCTACATCCCTATTGTTTGTGATGAATGCCCAACCAACAGGGGCAGAGTCACGCCCATTTTCTTTTTGTGTGTGTGTAACTTACAGGCCGCAATTCTTGATCGATCGTCTTGAAAACTTTTCATACTTATTCCTTGTACGCTAAGGCTGACCTATTTTTTTATTTGGTGCATGCCCGCCATATTTATGGAGATATGTAAGGATAGCAACTATTTATTTTAGTGCATGTCCCGACCCCCAGGGATGTGGTATCGCACCCACATTTTTGTTACTTTTTATCTGTAAACACAGGTTGAAATAATTAACATATTTTGTTTCAATTCAGCATATCAATCATTTCAATAACAGGGTGGTACCTATTTTTATTGTTCCATATCCAACCCCCAGGGGCAGAGCCACGCCCAATTTTTTGTATTTATCGTCTACAGGCTGCAATTCTGAATGGATCATCTTGGAACTTTGCATATTTATTCCTTATACCGTAAAGACAGAAACTGTTTATTTTGGTGCATGCCCCGACCCCCTGGGGCGGTGTCACACCCACTTTTTTGTTAATATTTTTTTCTGTAAAATTTGGCTAAACAAAAACAACGTCTAGCCTTTTTTTGCATTCTTGTCATATTACAGCCATTTTATATTTCATTCTCTACACTTTAAAAAGTACCATATCAATCAAAGCAAGAATGTGGACGTATATTGCAGCGTTAGCGATGCACTTGTTGATGTTGTAAACGACAGGTTTTATCACATATAAACACAGCTAAAATTGAAATGAAATGAAATGGAGTATAATATGTCCTATTGTTCTGCACCGATTGGGCTAATGAAGGCGGGCATACGTCATGTGCTATAAGGGATATTTTGCCCGGACAGCGGCACTACGGCCTACTCGTATTTCAAATTCCAACTGTCAAGGTTTGTTTTACGTGCAAGTCAATATGTACACGAGACCTCAGTTTCCTACAAGCTCTAAGAAAATCATCAAAGTGAACTCACTTCCCGCCAATTGTAACCCCCCCCCCCCCATCCATACACGCACACCTGCTACCCCCACCCCACCTCCCCACAAATCAAAATAGTTGTCCAGGGGCACCATAAACACTTTTATTTATAGATGGGCAGTCCTAGAAATTTATGTTTTATTAATATATTATGTCAACATAATGACCCCCCCCCCCCCACACACACACCTGCTATCCCCACCCCACCTTCCCACAATTCAAAACATTTGTCCAGGGGCATCATAAACACTTATTTATAGATGGGCAGTCTTAGAAATTTATGTTTTATTAATATATTACGTCAACATAATGACATCTCCCCCCCCCCCCCTATTGTAATGATTCGACCCCCTATATCTCGAAAACGCCCCCTCAAACTCCTGATCACCACCCAGATTCGGAATCTACGCAAAAAAACTGGTCTAGAAAAACTTGGTCTCATAAATTCACAGCTCGGGTGGCGATTCCCCCCCCCCCCCCGCCTTTAGACACCGGACTAAGACTCTAGTTTAAGATATGTTTATACATATATTTGATAAATACGTTAAGGTCTACGTGTGTGTCTCTTGAATTGTAGTGTAAAAAAAAATGAACAACGTAATTAATTGTAACTAATGAATAAATTCAACACATATCTTATTACATGTTTTATTGAATTGGTATATAAACAGATTAACACCCCGTGTGGGATATCTCTTACAAATATTGTAAAAGGGTTGGCAATTAATTTGAAATTATCTTTGTATTATTAAACATTGAGTATTCGTATTCTATAGTCGTCTCAACATGTTGTTGTCACGTGTTATGTCTGCTAAACAACTCAATAGAAACAAGAAATGTATTATAGAGTAATTCATAATATATCTCACGTGAAAAGGTTCATGGTAGTCCTACTTATCTGGTGGTTGTAAGGATCTATGACACTTGCTCGCTAGCACTTAGATCCGTGTTTGATCCCAGTGTTAGCCGTGAAAGGTCCTCTGAATTTTGTGGTTTAGTTTCCCCCTGTGTCAGTTGTGCGGGACGAGTGGGGGTGGGGTAGTGTCTAGTCGCTCGTATCGTACCAAAAAAGGTATCATATACACATTGGCGTAGTTGCCATTTGAAATCCTAAATAGGAGCAGGCCTTAGGCCGCTGTCCGGGCAAAATTTTCTTCATAGCACACTGTATGACGTATCAGCCATGTCCTCAATTTGAAGGCATGTTCTTATTTAGGTCCTCTTTAAGAAGGTTAATTAATAATGCTGATGTTTGTCCTAGATAATGATCATCCACAAACGCACACACACACACACATACACATACAAACTGGGTTATTTCGGGACTAACATATGGTTTAATTTTATGGTTAGCGCGTGCGCACTGTATCACAAGGTATGGTTTTGATTTCCGGTTGTACGTGACAAGGAGTTAGGTCGACAGTTCAAATTCGTGAGGTTTCTCCGGGTCCTCCGGATTCCTCCCACTGCTAAAGACCCATAGGGTCTACGTGCACGCGAATTATTGAAATAAAATAGAACCATATGCTAGTCCCTAAATGACCTGGTTTGTGTCGAGTGGACGTTAAACCCCATTTCTGCCTCTCTCCTCTCTCTGGACTACTCTTAAAACGAATTCCAGCTGCCAAGGGATCTTTTACGTGCACGCCACTGTATATATGGGACCTCGGTTTTTCGTCCCATCCGAACGACTAAACAGCTAGCTGTCCCTGTCAGGCCCTCCGTCCTGACAAGGGAAAACCATGTCGGAAAATCCCGATTAACTTACTCGGCCAATGTAGGGGTCGATCACGCGGTAATCTCCCGGCTTCCAAGAAAACATAAAACAAATAGCGACATTAACGGGTGTGAATCGTATTTTGTATATAGTCAGGTCCGCTTGTTTGGAAACAAATCTTTAACAAAACGCCAACGGGGTTTACAGTTACTAAAACACCCGGGGCTGCAGCCAGCGGCCAACATTATTTAAGGGGCCCCCAAATTAGTTCGAAATACAATATGGTGCTATAAATAAATATTTTGTATATATATATGTTGTATGCTGAGATATAAATTATATTTGTGTGACGAACAATGGCCAGAATATGCCCGGACAACGGCGCAATGGCCTACTCTCATTTTTAATTCCAGCTGCCAGAGTTGTTTTAGCTTCCTGTTTAAAATATTTTAGAATTTAATTTGTCGTAGGAAAAAAGTTAATATTTGGTGTTCATTAAGTCGCATCGATGTCATCAGTGATTGTAGCGGCCTAGCGAATATTCACTTCTGATCATTGTATCAGTGTGCGTTTCTGCCCCGACGAGGTTAACGGAGATAGCATAAAATTTAAAACAATATCTCGTGCCATGAATAATGGCTGCAACTATAGAAGGCTAGAATCAATATCTTTGCTTTGTCTCCAGACGAAGAACTTTAATTTTAACCATTTATATAATTTTATAAATGGGAGACGCTGTGACTCGAATAATGGCTACATCTATATGAGCCTAGAACCTATATCTTGACTTCAATTTTAACCAGCTATACAATTTTATAGATGGGAGACGCTAGATCGCTTACCAGAAGGTATCGGGTTCGAACCCAGTGTTGGCCGAGAAGTTTCTAAGGGATTTTCCAATGCGGTTTCCCCTTGTCAGTGGTGCAGGACCGGAGGGCCTGACAAGGACAGTGCCTAGTCGGTCGTTCGGATGTGACGAAAAATCGAGGTTCCGTGTTCACGTTGACATGCATATGAAATAACTCTTGGCAGTAGGTTGTAGCCACCATCTTCATTAGCCCAGTCGATGTAAACAAAGTATGATGTTAAAACCCATTTCAAGTTTTGGGTAATACTGATGATAGTAGAGCGGAGAGATAGGGGGTGTAAAGTGTCTTTCTGCAGAGCAATCATTGTGTCGGAAGTGAGATTTTCACCCCAGTCAACTTCAAATCCCCGTAGCAAAAAATCTAAATGGTCAACCCTCCACAAATTTATGATGAGGATATTGCCAAATGTGGTCCCCATTGTGCCTATAAAGATTGGAACCAACGGAATGTTGAGCAAAAAGCTACAGCCTGTGATGTTACAGCCATTAAACATTGAAGTCAATGGGCAAATAATTGCTAGTCCGAGTCCTGATATCGATAAAAGGAGTTATGCTTCTTTTAGTCATAGCTAAATACATCATTAGGTATTTAAATATTAGACAAAAGACAGTAGTGTTCTATGTTATGTTTATATTAAAACATGAAATTATATATAAATAATAAATACAATAGTCAAATAGACTATAATCTCGTCATTTATCTGGGTACGGCTCGAACCTTATATTTAGAAGGAGCGTGGGTTATTCCAAAAACACCCTTTAATGTTGGTAAATTATCAGGATCCACTGGTTTAAATTCAAATTCAAATTCAAGGTTGTCATAAATAGCCAAAGATTCTCCAAGACAGTTTCTTCTTCCTGCAAATAGAAACAATGGTTGTTTTATATTAATTCTAGAACATCTGATGCAATACAATAAAGAGAGATGGAGGTCATTATGGGACTAACATATGGTATCTTCATTTCAATATTTAGCTAGTGTGTATGGGACTCTAGCAGTGTGTGTGTGTGGGGGGGGGGGGCATAAGGTCTGTCATTGAGTCAAGTTTTGTGGTTTCGATTTTTCCGGGTCCATCCGTGACAGATTTTTATATAAAAAAGAGTTATAATTTGGTACACATTAGCTGGTTCCATGGGAGTGAGAATATAATGTTTAACACGTGATAGAAAATACGATTACATCATTTGGCTGGAGTAACCAATCTCTATAATTATTTACATCATATTTGACAAATTAGATAATTGAAGGCCCAAAACCCAAAGCTACAAAACTATCATATTTGTTAGCATTCGTCAGACAGCAGCTTGATCCTGAAAGGGAAAAGATGTAGCAATTTCTATCAGCAGACCTGGCTGGATGAGGTTTGAGAGAATGACTTTAGTATTGTAATCTACTATGCCTGTATCTATGTATCCAGCTATGATAAATAAAATGTACAAACTAACTCTTGTATTGTTATTCCTGATAAGAAAAACGTCTTAACTAACTGAGATAGATAAGAAGAAGAGAATACACAACGTGAAGGGGGAAACAAAGGCGAGAAGTGAAACTACTAGACGATCACAAGGCTACTAAGATGTGTAGTAAGAAAAGATGCATGAGTCATACGCCGGACGTGGCTACCAGTATTAGTACGTGGGCCGCATTTCACATCTGACAATAGACCCATGGTGCTACAGAGAATCCAGTGAAACCCCAAGTATCAGAATCAGGTCCCTTGACTTAATGATTCTATTATATATATATATATAGGTTTATACCTAGAGAAACGGGGATGAATTATTCCCTTTTTACAAGTTGTCCCTTTTCATCCAGGAATCTTTCAGGTCGAAAAACATCAGGACCTCCCCAGATTTTGTCGTCTGAAAGAACTGAATCAAGACTGGGAATGACTACAGTCCCTTTTGGAATATGATAACCGTAGGCAGGGTAAGCTTACTCTTCCGGACACCTGTTACCACTGTTTGTCGTGTATTTTGTACACGGTGAGCAGTCCATTTGCTGAATACACTATTTTGCCAGATTACACTATTTTGCCTATACCGTTTGTTTTTGGAATACAACCGATGTAGGTTGTCATTGATAGTCCGTTGGCCAATCACGTTATTTTGCCGAGATTTCGTCTAATAGTTTGGATGCAGCTATGGCGGGTGTGGCGCCAGGCAGGGTAAGCTTACTCTTCCGGACACCTGTTACCACTGTTTGTCGTGTATTTTGTACACGAGGAGCAGTCCATTTGCTGATTACACTATTTTGCTTGAATACACTATTTTGCCTATAACGTTTTTTAGGACTTCGAATTCTGTCTTATGGTTTGGATTGTTCGGACTTGGTTTTATTTTATTTTATTATATCCTCGTCAACAGTGTGCGGCACCCCAAATATAACAATATTATCCTTAAAACTTCCTGTAGAACAGCTTGGGTATATGGCATAGATGGTCTGTCTTTGATAGATGGTAGACGACCTGAACCAACAATATCTTGAATCTCTTTGTAACATCTTGTTTGTTTGTTTGGATGGTGAAGGAAGTGGAGAATCATCCATAAAATAGTTGTTGATGTTGTCTCTGTACCAGCTACAAAAAGATCTCCGATAGATTTAGGTAAATTCTCCCCTGAAAATGGTAAAAAATATAAATTTCATTGGGTGTACAGAGATTATAATGCAGAAATCAGAATGTACACTGATTTGTATAAACTTCCCAAAGCAACACATTAGCATTAACTGCTGTTGTTTAGTTCGTCGTGCAGGTAATGAAATTAAATGGGGTTTAACGTCCTACTATTCTGCTCCGGCTGGGCTAACGAAGATGGCGTCGTGCAGGAGAGGTGCGAGTATATTTTAACAGTTGAATTTAAAATAAAATAAAATACAGGAGCGTGGTGACAGTGAGTACACATAGCCATTCGGTCACACGATTTTTGGCATCATTCTTAATTCTGGCGCTATTACGTTGAATTATATTTCGCACGAGATTTTTCAGAATGTCATGAACGGGTCAGGGTCTGTTCTAACGTGTTCCTCTGGATGAAAAATCCGTGCTTTGAAAATCTGGAATACGTGCTTAAAAATACTTGTGAATCTGAGAAAAGGAAAGTGGGCACGAATTAAGAAGGTTCATTCACGACGGACAGGCGATCCCACATCTCATCAAAGCCACGTGGCGTATCGGAACCCCGGCACTCGACTTCATGACAGACCTTACGATCTAAAATGCACGAGTTAGACAATTAGATAGATAATAAGAAGGATAGATCATGATGACAAGGGTAGAAAATAACATGGATAGATAATAGCAAGGATAGATAATAACAAAGATAGATAATAACAAGTATATATGATAACAAGGATATATGATAACAAAGATAGATAATAACAAGGATAGATAATAACAAAGATATATAATAACAAGGATATGTAATAACAAAGATAGATAACAACAAAGATAGATAATAACAAGGACAGATAATAACAAAGATGGATAATAACAAAGACATATAATAACAAGGATAGCTAATAACAGAGATGGATAATAACAAAGATAAATAATAACAACGATATATAATAACACGGATGATAATAACAAAGATAGATAATAACAAAGATAGATAATAACAAAGATATATAATACAGCACACTTACTATTTATATTGGATTCTTCCACAGTTTTTTCAATTCGTTTCATTTCTTTAAAATAACTAGTAATATAATCATCGGTGTTGTTCTCGTCATAATTCTTCACATGATCATTAATAGATGATTCAATCATATTTATGGAGCGGAAATCCCGACATAATTGTTACTTGACGCAGTGTCGCGTCCTTTAATACATGTATCCTTTGGTTTGAATATCGTAAATTAAAAGAGTTAGAACTGTACCGTGAATTCAGCTCTATACAGTTAGTGCGTAAACAAGCACAGTCAGGCGCGAAATGAGTTAGCTAAGAAAAGAAACTATTCGTGAGTTTCGCGTCAATACATAGGGTCAATATATAGGGTCAGTAAAAAGGGCTAAATTCTGGTGGAATAAATACACTAACAGACCAGAAACATGATCTGTAGGCTACTGGCATTTGTTTATTTGTTTGAGGGTTTTCTTTTTATGGGTGGGGTAGAAAATAGGGTTTAATGTACACTAATCACTGAATAGGTCAGTTCGGGTACATATAGTACTGTTAGCTTGCCTGGGGTGTTTTTTAGAATAAGGTTTAAGTGGGTGGGGTGGGGTATTAGATATACTTGGACAGTTCCTGGAATCCCCCAAAAGACAATATTGGTGTCAGTCATTATGACATATTATGTGATAGAACTGGTTACGTTCTATATATAATTTTAACTCAGAGATGATTGCTACGATAGATGCGTTATGAAGCTTTCAAGAAAGGGAAGTGACGAACGCAAAAGGAAAACACGAGTTATCCTTCTATATAACTAACTGAAGTGACAAGTGATAACAGATACAAGGGCCAATTTCTGCTCACTAATAATTCCTTCGAAAACCAAAAGTTGTTATAAGAGATTGTGGGAGGATATCTGACAATTCAAAAAAATAATTGACTGTCACTAGATACGGGAAAAATAGAAAAAGTCCATGCATTACCGTATTTTTATTGAGCATAGAATGAATAAAAACAAGGAAATGTACGGACTATTTCTATTTTTCTCGTTTTTCCTTATCTAGTGACATTCAATTAATTTTGAATTATCAGGATATCCTCTCACAGCCTCACAATTTCTATTTAATTGGACCAATCGGTGCACGAAATGACTGGACGATAGTACCCTACTTTCAGCAATTGATGGTGGCAGAAAATGTCTGTGACTTAGTTTAAGAAACTTGAATCTTGTAAAATACCTACTTAGCCTATTTGTGGTTGTCACCCATTTGTTTAACCACTTCAATATATTCAACAGAGCACCTTTCATAGAACTAAAATAACCCCTATAGTATTACAAGTTGCCATACTGAGCGAGGCCAATTGACCCTTACATTTGAGTGATGAAGGGTTGGGTGGGGTAGAACAATATATAACAAAATTAAAATATTTTATTAATATATGATACAAACAATTAATATGAACAATTAGATCTAGATAAATTACATACCAATGTAATCCGGGTGAGGGTGCTTTATTTAAGATTGATAGAAAGAGCTGACTATTCTTGCTACAATGGTTCAAAATGCATTTTAAAAAAATGAGTTACGAGTGTTTGAAGTTTTTAATAGATAGTCTCGATTGTCAAGTTGCTACCATAACAAACAAAGTCTAGATTATCCATTTAAACTAAAAGGATGAATTATCAAATGGCGCGATTGTTCTAATCCATTCAATATCACGGCCTTCTGATGAACTAGAGAGTTAGCATGTGAATAAAGGCTTAATAACATTTAAAACTAGATAAACATCTCCAATAGTCAGATGTAGAACTTGTATATTGCTTATTAATTTTACTACGTCTACACCACGAGAAGTGGTTTTAAATGTTCTAGACAGACTAAGTATATCCTACCTTGTACACGACACTTATAGTTATGTACATTGTTCCCCCTGGCCATTGACACACAAGTGTTGAACCAAGCGCAAAAAATTAGGCCACACAGAACAAATAATTCAAGATCTCAGATATCGCCGTATCACAACAAAAACAAAAAGAGTTGTAAATATATTGTCCACGTATTGTTGCCACAAAATGAAATATGCATACCACGTGATGTGTGCGCTCACTAATTACTAAAATTTTGAGGGAACATGTCGATAATATATACCTTACAAAAATTATGTTTGTTGACATTCTGTAGTTGATCCTATTATTGTTTATGAATGTAGGCTAATGTTTATTATATAACTATAACTGTTATTGTTTATTATATGTCTTCACTATCGTTCTACATCAGTTATATTAACAGTAGTTTGTACAGTAAATATCTTGTCATCATCAATAAAACCATTGTTTATATCTTGTAGTTTATCCCAGTCTATATATAATATATCAGTATATATATAATCATCAGGTATAAATGTATCTGTATCTTGGTCAACTAGTGATTTACTCTCATCATTGATATTTAACAGTTTTAATGTATAACTACCTGTAACAGATTGAATAGTTTTATCTTCTGCTGTCTTCAATACAAGGTTAATATATAATCTTGATGTAAGACGTCTAACAAATACACACCATGGTAATCCTTGTATTATTACAACATCACTATAGTACCGCTCATGTTTCTTCACTATCTGGTTTAAACTAAAACTACTGGTAAATGTTGTTGGTGTTTCTACTTCACCCAGTAGTCGTTTTAAACAGTCTACATCAACCTCAACCATAGAATAACATGGATGTCTGACTACAGGTTTCTGTAAATTTGTCGATATGTTGTAATCAGTTTTGGTTTGAACATCTGTTAATCCATGTTTATCTACGGCTGTAATTATAGATTTATGTTGTAATATACGATCAGCATATTCACACCATTCTTTCATTTTAGATGTCATCTTGTCATCATCTTCTACTAGTTTGGTTAGTTTACTGTTTTCATCTTCACGAATTTTATTGATGTCATTTTTAATTGTTCCTTCCATCTTCCTGGCTTTTTCACAAATATCGTCTATTTGTTTCTGAACTTTATCACAAGCTGTCTTACATGAGTTGTTCGTGTCAGCTATTTTGGTCTTCAGAAAGTCAGAATGTTTCTGTAACTGTTTTATCTTCTTTTCTGATTCAGTTTTTAGTTTCATGACAATTTCTCTCATTTCCTGGTCTACTTCATCTAAATCCGCCAATGTGTGGCCTGTATGATCCACCATAACACAAACAGCACAACATGGTTTGCGACAATCTCGACAATAAACTTTAACTTCTTCTTTCTTGTGTTTTGTACAATACTGTTTATCATCATCATCGTCTTCTAGATAAAAGTTGTTGACAAACTGACTGGCGCCACCTGATGGCACCTCTGTTTCTTGTCTACAGAGAGGACAGTTAAACCTGTTCAAATGAGCATGAGCCTTGATGTAGTCATCTATACATTGTTGACAAAACGTATGAGAACATGGCAGTAGCTTGGGTTTAGTAAAGTTGTTTAAACAAATAGAACAGGTATATTTAGAAGCCATATTAAAATCCCAGGAAATCAGAATGATAAATAATTGCCGTTATAAATCCATTTTAGAAAACATCCGTTGATTAACCATGTTAATGTTAATAACTACCGTTATACATCGACACAGAAAACATAATTTGATTAACCATGTTACCAAACATCCAGTTATAATCTGATATATTTTACAAGGTGTTTGAACAACATATAATGTTTGTGTACACCTCACTGGTTAGCGCGAATAAAATGAATAGACAGACCTATTATTCTCCTTAACGCCGTCACATGGGTAAAAATAAAACAGATATTTGAGTAACGTCTTTGTTGAATAAGTATGTCAACTATAATATATAATATAAAGACGACTGTGTGTGAAATTTTATACGTATGTACAACATAAACGATAAATAATTCATTATTTATACATTTGGATTATAACGTGGCTTATGATTTTTTTTCATAACCAGAGGCCTTTTATGAAGGGTGTTTCATGACAATTGGCATGCCTGTTCTTTGGCATGCATCGATGTGGTGAAATAGATGTGTATGTACTTGTATGTTTAAGCGACACAAGACATGTTTGAATTGATTATGGCCGAACCGAAAGCAACACTGATTTAGTATTTCAGTCTACATTAGAACTTTTCTCTTAGTAGCCACTAGTGCTCGTCCCTGGTCATGTTACCGAGTGTATGGGTGCGTGTGTAGGTCGGACAGTGATTCACGCATGCGCAACAAAGCCCGTACTGATAATACGATAGGTTATCTTCGGGACTGTTTCTGTGAGGTTTAAGTAGATACATCCGCTGAAAGCCAATGTATCGTAATTAAAAGACAATTTAATAATGTATTTTCTGACCGCAGTGTGCGTGCTTTATGTAAATCCCGTTTTAATACGTTTTGGAAATTAGATTTCTTGATATTAAGGCTCTTGAATTATTTCAGTTTCCATGTACTGTCTATAATAATTTCTACGGATAACCAGGTTATTGCCAGAATATCAAATTTACTAATGAAGCATTTACAAACTTTTCGACCAATTTTTGTTTCGGTTTATTTTAAATATATTGATTGTTTTCATGGTCTAGAGTGAATCAACACCCCCGGTTGATCGGGGCACTTGGGGAATCTCTCCCCCGCCCCCTTTCCTAATCCGGTGTTGGTCAATATTATTTTTTATCATTTGAATAATGTAATTGTATTAATATGCATAAAGGATTGGGCGATATTACAAATGAAATGTGGTTTAACGTCCTACTGGGGTAATGAATAGTCATACGCCATTTTATGAAAAAAAGTTTGTTTAAACAGTTGCGTTTCCACCTACTAAAGGCTGTTTATGTGAAGTTGAACGCCGGGGAGACATTCCTCACGGGGTCAATCACTTTGAATTGCACATGACGTCAGAATTTGTTTATGTGCACGCCATAGAGTGTACGACTGGAACTCGGTTTTTCGTCAAATCAGCTCGTTCCTTTGATAGAGGCCATAAGCATGCCGAGTTTCAAGATGATCTATGAAAAATTGCGGCCACAAAATATTAAAATAAAAGAGTGGGCGTGGCACTGCCCGTTGGAGTGGATATGGGCCAATATCAATAGGTACAATCTGTTATTAAAATAATTGATCATGATTCATACTGAATTGTGGCTTGTAGGCGATACATATAAAAATAATTTCCGTGGTTCCGTCCCTGAGGGTCGGGCATGCACCAAAACCAGTAGGGGTCATCCTTGGGTATAAGGACTAGGTAAGGCAGAGTTTCAAGACGACCCGTTAAGAATTGCTCATTGAAATAAATAATTATTGTATGATATTATCCAGCAACGTCGATAAATATTCGCTTAACTGAGAGTTTATTTTCATGTGGTGGGTAGCCTGAAGGTCGGGTGTTCGATTCCTGCATTGTCCGATTTTCCGGCGTGGTTACCCCTTGTCAGTGATGCAGGACGGAGGGCCTGACAAGGACAGCGGTCTAGTCGTTCGGATGGGACAGAAAACCGAGGTCCCGACTACACATTGGCGTACACGTAAAAGATCCCTTAACAGTTGGAATTCGATATAAGAGGAGGCTGTAGTGCCGTTGTCCGGGCAATATTTCCCTCATAGCACACTGTATGGCGTATGCCCGTCTTCATTAGCCCAGTTCGGAGTAGAACAGTAGGACGTTAAACCCCATTTCATTTCATTTTGTTTACTACAATACTTTCTATTTAGTTTATTTTGAATGGAGCTAGCCACACCTCACTATTATTAAAATGCTAAAAATAATCCTACAGCGTGATTGGTTGAGCCATGTATAAACTATTATGAACAGTGTAACGGGGTTTCCCCTAGGAAAACTATGAATGGAATGACTATGACGTGCGCTTCTAAGAAAGCGTTTTCTATTAATTTCTATCAATAAGCGTGTCACGATCATACCAGTATATAAGCTTATATGGATTATTATTAGTCATAATCATTATTGAGCAGTCTGGATGTTCGCTGCTTCATTATTTACCGCGATTCATGGGTAAACACACCAAGTAACACTTCTAGTATTGCGACATTTGGTGTCTAGATTAATTCGTTGAGGTCAATTCGTTGTCAAATACACTAAGTAAAGGAGAATCCGTAAATATGTCACGGTCAAGTGGATCGGGTAGTCCCCGTTTATCTAAACTAGCTGTCCCTCATGATGTACTGGAAATTCCTCAACTACCAAACCCCAACATGTCCACCCTGACGATAGGGGGGCATACATACGAGTGCAATGATGCTCAATATTGTAAAAGAATTCGTCTTCTTGGACGCGGGGCGTATGGTGTCGTGGAGGAAGCCGATAATATAGAAAAGGTCCATAGGTCATTTTGTAAGAAAATGTTGGGTGTTAGAACATCAACAAGTAACGTATAGTAGCCTTTGAACTTGGTAGATATCTTCTCAGTATACAGAGGAATATATTAATAATTTAAGTACTGGTTATATATAATTAAAAGTAATAATAGTGTTTTAAGTAATTGTTACTATGATAACTGTTTTATTGTTGTACACATAATGAAAGAAATTGTGTTATTTCACAGCTGAATTGTATGTAGGGAATAACTTTTAATCTTTAACACCCTAATACACACTATGTCGGCGGCATGTTTGACCTACATTCACTTAACCTTAATCCAAACTTTAAATCTTTCAACGGTTTACAAGAAGGTGCTAAATATTTCCATTTAAACTTTTAACCTCTGTAAATAAATACAAAAAGCAATTCGAAAAATAAACCATAAATAAAGGAACCATCTCGTTTCTAGAGTTTTACGTCCACTTCCAACTAGGGGCATGGACTTTAAATCTTTCAACGGTTTACAAGAAGGTGCTAAATATTTCCATTTAAACTTTTAACCTCTGTAAATAAATACAAAAAGCAATTCGAGAAATAAACCATAAATAAAGGAATCATCTCGTTTCTAGAGTTTTACGTCCACTTCCAACTAGGGGCATGGAACCATCTCAGTGAATAAAGCTATTAATATGCCGTTAACCCGTGACGCGAACCGAATTGTGTTTTATAGTATATTAGAGGAATAAATCATATAACGTTGCTGATTGGGGCCATTATTAATTAAGAACGCTGTGTGTGTGTGAAATAGTTTTACTTGGCGTACGCTTCGACCTAACTGATATCGCAGACAAGAAATTAGCGTTTTTTAAATTGAACACTATAGCATTGACTATGTTTCCTTTGAAACCCCATAACATTGCACAAAATGTCATTATTGGAGCAAGGCTATAATCTACGTGCAGCGATGAATTTGTTGACTCATACCAATTGTCAATTAAATGTAAAATAGAGCACACCTCATACATTAAACTTTAATTAAAACGTTTAATTATAAAGACATATGGACATTAATAATGCAATACTAATTTGTGGTATGGCTTGTATTCTTGTCTTGTCTATTTCTTTCTTTGAACATTTTATAATATTATATTATAGTTTGGACTGGTTTTATTTACGTATTCCAAAAAAGGAATCTTAATTCTACAAATTCCTAATGCATGTATCAAACAATATAGTCAATGCTATAATCTACAGTAAATATAGAACATAAACTGGCGTATTGGCAAGATGAAATGTTATGCTTTTTTGAATAATAATAATGGATTATTTGTTGTGTTTGGTGGTTCGTTTTTTGCATAATATCAAAAATATACAGTCAAAATGGGTAACAAATAATGTAATTTTTTGTCATGGTTGATTGATTAGAATCCTTGATATCGTTGACCTATATAGGTGTTAGTAACAACTGCCGTGTTGTGATACCTGATTGGGGCCATAAATTAATCAAGAATGCTGTGTGTGTGTGAAATAGTTTTACTTGAACTACGCGTCCACCTAACTGATATCGCAGACAAGAAATTAGTGTTTATCTAATCTAACATATGCAAAAGAAGAACCACCAAACACAACAAATAATCCATTATTATTATTCAAAAAAGCAGAACATTTCATCTTTCCAGTACGCCAGTTTATTTTTTATATTTACTTTAGAAAAATAACTTGACTACAGCATTGACTGTGTTTCTTTTGAAACCCCATAACATTGCACAAATTATCATGATTGGAACAAAGTTATATAAACGCGCAGCGATGAATTTGTCGGATCATACCAATTGTCAATATAAATGTATATTATGTATAATAAGATTACAAACAGAATATAAGTGTTAACTAACAACAGAACCAAAACGGGGTCGATACTCGACTGCTTAGTTTATATGCATTACTCTAAAATCTTGAGCGGGCCGGGTGGGGATCCAATATAATTGTAAGATCCGTAATGAATTTAGAATAAACTATGTTGAAATCCTAGTTCACAGGTGTAATAAAAATCTTATTTGAAGTTGATAGTTATTTACTGTTAAATATTTTCGTTAGTTTATTTGTCGGATCTGGTGTCTCCATATAGCAAGACGCGAATGTCTTGTATATCGGGTGGGAGAGTTTTGATAATTGTTTGCTGTTCATTAAAGATAATTTGGACAATGTTATGGCAGCAACAACATGATTCATCTTTGTGAAAATTAGGATTTCTTTTATTTTATGCGAAAATAAAAACAGTCCAAGCTATATTATAATCAGAGAAATGTTAAAACAAAGAAATAGACAAGACAAGAATACAGTCCATAACATAAATTATTATCGTCCATGTCTTCATAATTAAACGTTTTAATTAAATTTTAATGTATGAATTGTGTGCTTTGTTTTCCATTTAATTGACAATTGGTATGAGTCGACAAATTCATCTCTCGCTGTTATGGGGTTTCAAAAGAAATATAGCCAATGCTGTAGTCAAGTTATTTTTCTACAGTAAATGTAAAAAATGAACTGACGTATTGGAAATATGAAATTTTATGCTTTTGTGAATAATAAGAATATATTACTTGTTGTTTGGTGTTTCTTCTTTTGCATATGTTAGATTAGATAAACACTAATTTCTTGTCTGCGATATCAGTTAGGTGGACGCGTACGTTATATTTAATTGAAAGAAACCAAACGATGAATAAGCAAAGAACCAATCGGACACCATTCTCTGAATTTAAATGACCTTTGATTGTATGCATCGAAGCCGAAGGGCAACCGGTTAGTGCCGAAATGTAAATCAACAATCATCACAGTATTCTGTCTTGTGGATTCATGCAGCTAAGGTTATAAGTTCCATAAATTTATAATCACCGAATGAAGGTTGTGATTTAAACTTTACGATGTAACCCGGTGGGAAGATGTTATATATATCTTTTGTTTATCTTTTTTTATTTAACCAATATTTTATTCACGGGATAACGAAACAAGCCAATGGCTTATATAAATCAGATTCCCAAAAGCGATATACATAAACGATATACCATTTATTCAGATCGATATACATGTATGTAGAGTATTAAAGTACATATATAATAAGATTACAGAAGGAATATAATCAAGTGTTAACTAACAGAACCAAAAAATAGTCGGTACTTTGACTGCTTAGTTTATATGCATTGCTCTAAATTCATGGGTGGGATGGATGGGGGTCCACTAAAATCATAAGATCCGTAATGAATTTAGAATAAACTATATTGAAATACTAGTTCACGGATGAAGTTGATAGTTAATCGGTTAGATTAATTAAACCATGAACAGCACATACAATATTTTCGTTAGTTTATTTCTCGGATCTGGTGTCTCCATATAGCAAGACGCGAATGTCTTGTTTATCGAGTGGGAGAGTTTTGATAATTGTTTGTCGTTATTAAAGATAATTTGGACAGTGTTTTGTATTGTGTGTGAATTCTGTGATCTATTCAATGGTGGTCTCAATGCTATAGTCAGGTTATTTTTCTACAGTAAATATAGAAAATAAACTGGCGTATTGGAAATATGAAATGTTATGCTTTCTTGAATAATAATAATGGATTTTTTGTTATGTGTGATGGTTCTTCTTTTGTTAGATTAGATAAACACGAATTTCTTGTCTGCATATCAGTTAGGTGGAGGCGTACGTTATATTTATTTGAAAGAAACCAAACGATTAATAAGCAAAGAACGAGGCAAAAACTAGGCAAAAATTTTAACACATTTTAGCCTCGTTTGGACAGAAATGCCGAACGAGGCATTCTAAGGTTTATAGTGTAAACTTAGAGTTTTCAACTATAATTGACTATTAAGGTTTATAGTGTAAACTTAGAGTTTTCAACTATAATTGACTATTAAGGTTTATAGTGTAAACTTAGAGTTTTCAACTATAATTGACTATTAAGGTTTATAGTGTAAACTTAGAGTTTTCAACTATAATTGACTATTAAGGTTTATAGTGTAAACTTAGAGTTTTCAACTATAATTGACTATTAAGGACTTAAAATGTTGGTTGAACTAGCTGAGTGTCTGTTCTCAAGCGGTGTTACTTGTAGACAGACAGTGTAAGTTTAATATGACCCAACAACCAGCACACTCTACACAGATCCACAGGCTATCCGACTGATGCTACTCTTTTATGGGAGTGTTCCGGCTATCCGACTGCTGCTACTCGTTTAAGGAAGTGTTAGTTCCTGATCCCTTTCCCCACCTCTCGATTCACTGAAGTCTTGGCTCCATTTTCCATGTACACATGTTTGCATTGTTTCTACATGTGTTTTCGCCAGTGAAACCAGTCCGGGTTAAGCCTTATGTCTCTTGTTAGCTTAGTGGAACAAATGTAATGGGTCTGTTTCCATGTGATTACGTGTATATAGAAAATGGACCATAAACAATATGTGAGACTTGTGTACCATTAAAAAAATAAAATTGTGCATTTACAGTCTGGGAACACCTGATAACACCTGGTTAACAGCCGAGAATATTCACGACTTTGCAGCTTGTACCAAGATACAGGGAACACTCAGAATTTTTACTGCTAGTTTTCAAGGGTAAGTAACGAAGACTGGTGGTCAACGCCAATGTGTACACTGGACTTCTGTTTTTAGTATGAATGACTACCTATTTGTTTTCCCTTGCCAGGCCTCTGTCATCAGGGCCATAAATGTGTGGGGGCAGGGGGAGGAGGTGTCCACAAACAAAATGTAAACATCTCCCCAATGCTTTACACCAGATTTGAAAAGAATCTGTAAAAATGTGGCCTAGCTCTATCATGCTAACAAGGCTTCAGCAAAAAAGGGGGCAGAACTCTAAAAATTATTGATTCGACATTGACGACAATAACTATGAGTCCTAATTTGATCATTAACAAGCTTCCGTAAAGTTTGAGAAAAATCTGATGAAAACTCTGGTCTATATCGTACTGACAAGGATTACAAGCAGTGTGGATACGTTTCAGCAAACAAGGGGCATAAATCTATTAATCCTATTTTGATGAAATGAAATAAGGATCTTCATCTCATCATAATAACAGCTTCCTAAAATAGGATTAAAACTGTAGCCTTTATTACGCTGACAAGTATTACAGGCAGTATGGACAGGTTTCTGAAAAAAGGGGCATAACTCTTAAAAATTAATGGCACTCAATGTACGTATAAGCACCATCGTTTTATCCTCCTGGCTTGTTGGCTTTTAGATTCATTGAACAGGAAACCAGTTAATGCTGCTGGTGATCAACTGATTGTGGCCGGTATCTGAATTTCTCGGATTTCAGTTACAGCTTTAAATAGTTTGCAATTGTGATTATCCTGGTCACGGACTCCAAAAAGAGAAGACAGTGACAATACAGTAAATTAGGAACTAGGACTTCATGTTGTGTATATGATCAATTAACTCTGGATCCATAATACAAATGGTTATATACAGGAAACTACACACACAGCTATGATATTATATATAAGCTAAATATAACTTCTCTATCCCCAGCTTGTGTTTTGCGGCAGTGTTTCTTAGCCTAGGAGGCTTGAATACATTAACCAGAGGATCTTTTAAGAGAACTTGGATAACGTATACAGTATATAGGTCCTATAGTATTACACAATTTACAAACCAGGCATGTGTCCAAAACGGGAGGGGGGGGGGTCCAAAAGGTCAACAGAACATATTTTTTTCTCTCATGGAAATAACGTCATAAAGACCAATATTGCTGCTGTTTGAACTGACTCTCTGTAATTCTATACATAAGTATCCCTAAATGAGTAGAAATATTGTCACCAAGTCTTGTCATGCTAATAAATGTACACGACACTTATAGTTATGTACATTGTTCCTCCTAGCCAGATATCACTACATCACAATATAGCTGTAAATATCTTACCTACATGAAATTCTCACACCACATGATTTGTACACACACTAATTACTAACATTTAGAGGGAATATCTGTTCTATTAATACATACAGGGGGACCACACCACATACGAGACAAACCTACCGTCATGACACAATATATACAGACACCACAAACAACAAACGTATCAGATCAAGTGAATGGATCAGTTTACAATAACATGTATAGTAAAAAAAAATCTGATTGTTGACATTCTGTAATTTATTCTATCATGTTTGATCAAGTGAATGGATCCGCCGTCAGTTATATTTACAATAACATGTATAGTAAAACAAATCTGTTTGTTGACATTGTGTAGTTTATCCTATTATTGTTTATAACATAATACTATAGAATACTGTTTATTATATGACTTGGTCTGCATTATCGTTCTATATCAGTTAAGTATTAACAGTAACCTGTACAGTAAATATCTTGTCATCATCAATAAAACCATTGTTTATATCTTGTAGTTTATCCCAGTCTATATATGTACCAGGACATGTACAATCACCAGGTTTACGTGTACATGTATCTTGTTTAACTAGTGATTTACTCTCATCATTGATATTTAACAGTTTTACTGTATAAATAGCTTTAACAGCTTTATTAGTTTTATCTTCTACTTTCTTCAATCTCAGGTCAATATATAATGTTGATGTACCACGTCCAACAAATACACACCATGGTAATCCTTGTATTATTACAGCATCACTATAGTAGTTCTCACCTGGCTTCACTATCTGGTTCAAACTAAAACTACTGGTAAATGTTGTTGGTGTTTCTACTTCACCCAGTAGTCGTTTTAAACAGTCTACATCAACCTCAACCATAGAATAACATGGATGTCTGACTACAGGTTTCTGTAAATTTGTTGATATGTTGTAATCAGTTTTGGTTTGAACATCTGTTAATCCATGTTTATCTACGGCTGTAATTATAGATCTATGTTGTAATATACGATCAGCATATTCACACCATTCTTTCATTTTAGATGTCATCTTGTCATCATCTTCTACTAGGTTGGTTAGTTTACTGTTTTCATCTTCACCAATTTTATTGATGTCATCTTTAATTGTTCCTCCAATCTTCTTGACTTTTTCACAAATACTGTCTATTTGTTTCTGAACTTGATCACAAGCTGTCTTACATGAGTTGTTTGTGTCAGATATTTTGGTCTTCAGAAAGTCAGAATGTTTCTGTAACTGTTTTATCTTCTTTTCTGATTCAGTTTTTAGTTTCATGACAATTTCTCTCATTTCCTGGTCTACTTCATCTAAATCAGCTTTCGTATGATTTTCATGATCCACCATAACACACACAGAACAACATGGTTTACGACAATCTCGACAATAAACTTCTATTTCTTTCTTCTTGTGTTTTGTACAATACTGTTTATCATCATCATCGTCTTCTAGATAAAAGTTGTTGACAAACTGACTGGCACCACCTGATGGTACCGCTGTTTCTTGTCTACAAATAGGACAGTTAAACTTGTTGAAGCTACCGTGAGCCTTGATGTAGTCATCTATACATTGTTGACAAAACGTATGAGAACATGGCAGTAATTTGGGTTTGGTAAAGTTATTTAAACAAATAGAACAGGTATACTTAGACGCCATCTTAAAATCCCAGGAAATCAGTATAATAAATAATTACCATTATAATAAATCAATTGTAGAAAACATCCGTTGATTAACCAAATATCCAGTTAAAATATGATATACATATATTCTGGTAGGTGTGTCAACTGTATGTTATAATTTCCAAGGTTCATGTGATTAGATCATATATCAATTGATTGTTTGCTTATCACCATGTATTGGGTTTGTTGACTTACATCGTATGTAATCTATATACGTGATTGTATACTTTATTGTCATGTGACAATATTTGAATAATAAAATAAGATATCAGTTAAATAATATGACAGATCATGTTTACTAATTCTAACCACCAATTATTTAGTCTGTTCACTCACAACATATTTATATATAAAAATAAAACCCAATCATAAACAAAAAATAAAAATTGAAAGACCCCAACCCTTCAAAACAGAAAACAGGCAATTCTCCCAGGAAACATAAGATGTCTATGATACCACTGTAGTATGGAAGCGGATGTTTCCCAGAAAACATAACCTGTCTATGATACCACCACAGTATGGAAGCGGATTTATCCCAGGAAACATAATATGTCTATGATACCACCGTAGTATGGAAGCGGGTGTTTCCCAGGAAACATAACATGTCTGTGATACCACCATAGTATGGGAGCTGATGTTGAGTTCCACAAGAAGGGCACAATAAATAGCAAATTTCTTAGACACTGCAATACAGGGATTGGGGGTGTTGGGGACAGAAAAATCTAATTTTATTTAAATTAGAATGATGAATAATGAATAATTTTTAAATCTCAGCCATCCAAGTTGATTATAGGCTTGTCGTGTGAATAAATGTATGAATAATAATTTATATAACATTTGAAGCTAAAATAAAAACCTGTAATAGACAGATTTAGCTCTTAAATAATATATTTTTAATAAATATGTTTTGGTGTTTTAATTTCAGAGATCCCCATTTGAAGATACCTCACATTCACCCATCCAATCTTTCCGTGTTTGAAGATGTGGAGGAGATATCGGGCAACTTAATTATCCAATCAAATCACACAGAATTCCGGAATCTCTCATATTTTAAGAGTCTGAAATATTTTTCTGGTCGGGAACCGAATGGGTGAGTAAAGTATTGAATATATTTTCATATAATAATGTGGATTCATTGAGGTTAACTGATCCCATTTCATACAAGGGGTTAACTGATCCCATTTCATATAATTGACAGAAATAATAAAAGGTTGTATACGTTGGCATGCATGTAAAGAACCCTTGACAGATTTCGAAATAAGAGTAGGTTGTAGCGCCGTTGTCCGAGCAAGATTTCCCTCAAAGCACACACTGTATAGTGCACGCCTGTCTTCATTAGCCGAGTTGGAGCAAAACATTAAACCCCATTTCATTTCTTTTTTTCAAACAGTGCCCTAGCTCTTAATATTATGATGACACATTTGGAATCGTTGGAATTGGTGAAGTTGAAGGAGATACGTCAAGGTGGCATCCTGATAGCGGGCAACAGTAATCTGTGTTACGTAGGTAGTATGAACTGGAGGTTACTCATATTAAACGACGATCAACGACTCAACATTCAGTCCAATGCTAAACCTGAAGATTGTGGTGAGTTGGTACCATAGAAACCACAGCTAGCTTCTGTTTCAGTTATTTTATATCGGTCATGACTGTGAACATGACTAGATGGAAAACTTATATATCAGTACAGTAAATGTAAACACCATGATATTAGAATTTCAAGAACCCTTAAAAAATAATAAATGTAGTTTAATTTTTAGATGAACAACATGGAAAAATATGCAAAAAATCGCTATTTTATTTGGGGAAATGTTTTTCTGACTGACCGAATGGTCATGCAAATGACCAGCTAGAAAACCAACGCGTCAGTCAATTTATAGTATGAGGTTATCAGGGCTGTTGTTTGAGTTATATGTACCATATATAAGTTAAAGATAAAGAGCTGGTAGTTCTCACTATAATAGTTAAAAACTAGATAATGTAAAGGGAATTTGCTGAAAATTTCAGTCAAATTGATCCACCCTGAACAGAATATTTGGCAATTGAATTTTAGGCCTAGTCTCGATCAACATTACTAATAAACATAGTCTTGATTATCCATTTTTTAATTTAATCAGAAGCAGCAGACTGGGTTATAATTCAGTCAATATCACAGGCTAGCGATGCCATTGAGAGTTGATTATGGTCTGGATAAGTTAATTAATGTCCAATTAATGATTTAGATAACATTTCAGGCCTAAAGAAAGACCTGCAATAGGCAGATTTAACTCTTGCATAATGTATGTTTAATGTAGCAGTGATCTCAATATTAGTCAAAGCATACTTGTACCTGTCAATCTATTGAACCTTCCCAACTTTCACTCATTCTGAGATCACCGCACGATGCAATACGAAGCGATGTGAATAAGGTCATTCTGCCCACTCGACTTTTAATTTTAAATCTCTGTTACCCGTAATTACTGTCGTTGTTATTGTAGTTCGTGACGGTCACGTATATGATGATGAATGTTCCCTGGATGGTTGCTGGGGAAAGGGAAAAGACAAATGCCTCAAATGTCGAAAATATCGTGTTGAAGAAGAAAATATGTGTATTAAATCCTGTTCTCATATAAATCTTCATTTACATGCTGGAAATAAGAGATGTAAACCTTGTCATGCTCAATGTAAAAACAACTGTACTGGACCAGTAAGTATTTTACAATAAGGAACCAACGGTCAGTTGTGAAGGGACCATTGGTCATCTAGTAACCAACAGTCGCAAAGGGTCAGACGGTCGTAAAGGGATCATCGGTCATAAAGGGACCATTGGTCATAAAGGTACCATTAGTCGTAAAGGTACCATTAGTACCATCAGTTGTCAAGGGAAATCATATTCAAAGTCTTTAACTACAAAAAGATAAATACATTCTATAGACACCTGAATTCTGTGACAAAGTGACTGTTTTCTGTAACAAAGTGACTGTTTACAATTTAATAACAAAGTGACAGTCTTCTATAGCAAATTAAACTGTCATCCTTGGCAAGTTTTCCATGAGAAAGTGGCTGTTTACATAGTGACTGTTTTCTACAGCAATGTTACTGTTTTCAATAGCAAATTGACTGTCTTCCATTGCAGTGTTACTGTTTTCAATAGCTAAGTGACAGTCTTCCATTGCAGTGTTACTGTTTTCAATAGTAAATTGACTGTTTTCAATAGCAAATTGACAGTCTTCCATTGCAAAGTGACTATCTTCCATTGCAAAGTGTCATTCCTCCACTGTTTTCCATGAGAAAGTGACTGTCTTCATTTAGAAAGTGACTGTTTTCATTTAGAAAGTGACTGTTTCATTTAGAAAGTGACTGTTTTCCATGAGAAATTGACTGTTGTCCATGAGAAAGTGACTGTTTGCCATGAGAAATGATCATTTCCATAGGAAAAGGTGACTTTTTTCCTTGAGAAAGTGACTGTTTTCCATGAGAATGTGACTGTTTTCCATGAGAATGTGACTGTTTTCAATATATAGCAAGCCGTGACAGGTGGGCCTAAGCTCATAAAAAAAAGTGGGCCTAAGCCTATAAAGAAAAAATTGTATCAGAAAATTAAACATTTGCCTTCTTCTGCTTTGGTCTGAAATGCTTGGAAAATGTGTTTGCGGTTGTCAATTTTCTAAATTTTCCTTGGGGGAGACCCCCCCCCAGACGCTCGTGACGCCTTTGGCGCGTACTTGTGTGTGCCTTGGTCAATGACCTGACAGGTGGGCCTTCTGCCCACCAGTCCTGCACTGATAGCAAGTGACTTTTCAATAGCAGTGTTACTGGGTTTTTTTATAGCCAAGTGAAAGTCTTCCATTGCAGAGAGTGGCTGTCTTCCATTGACAAAGTGACTGTTGTCCATAACAAAGTGACAGTCTTTCATTAACAAAGTGACTTTTGTTCATAGCAAAATGACTGTTATCCATTGACAGAGTGACTGTTGTCCATAACAAAATGGTATCATATATTCGAGAGAGATTGATGTTGTATATTTCAGGAACCGAATCAATGAGACAGTTGTAAGAATGTTACCATTCTAGATAACAACAATGTCGCCATCTGTCTAGCAGAGTGTCCAAGTATCATGTACCCAGATGAAAATAATATCTGTAGAAAATGTCATAAAAACTGTGCTGATGGGTGAGTAGCCATCTTCTTTGTAAGCGTAAAATACAGAGCCTTAAAGCATCTTAAAGTTTATAACGTCATTGATGGTGTTATATAGACTGTAGCTAATCCTTTAAGCCATGGGGGGATTTGCAGTGGCTCAGTGAGTAAGACATTATCTCGCTAACCTGGAGATCGCAGGTTCAATCCCTGTGTTGGCCGAGAAAGTTCATCTGGATTTTACAGCGTGGGTTTCCCCTTGTCTGTGGTGCACGACGGAGGGTCTGACATAGATAGCTGTCTAGTCGTCGGATGGGACGAAAAACCAAGGTCCTGTGTAAGCATTAGGCAATATTTTCCTCATAGCACACTGTATGGCGTATGCCCGTCTTTATTAGCCCAGTCGGAGCAGAACAGTAGGACGTTAAACCCCATTTCATTTGCTGGTCTACATTAACTGAAACCAGGGGCCGTATTTATAAAAATTCTTAGAGTTTTCATAACTTTTACTCTAAGACTTCCTAAAACAACATTTAGTTAAAAGTTACTCTTTAGAAATATTTATAAAGGGTCTTAGAGTTACTTTTAACTAAATGTAAGACTTGGGTCCTAACCAAACTCTTAGCGATGTAACCATGGGAAATCCGGGGATTCCCTGAAGTTATTTATAGCTCAGTGTTGATGTCATGCAATCACTCTACTCACTGTAGGTTGACTGACGCCGAAATCGTCACCACTACACAGTTGCATTTTACCAGTAGCTAGGAAACGAAGCGTAATGGCGATCTTCATCTCAGCGTCAATTGAGAAATTTCGTTTAGTAGGACTCGTAAGTAGATGCCGAACTAAATCTGTCACAAAAAGAATCCCACCCATGTCCATTCGATATCTCCTTATCAACTCGTCATTGTTGTACTCCACTAAGAAATCTCTTCTTGTTTTAAACTCTCTTACTGTGTGAACCATCGTAAATTTTAAACGGATTTCTTCGATTATGAACAAACTATTTAACTTTGGTTATTATAAACTTACCTGTGTGTTTGTAATGAACTCCCGTTCGATAAAATCCATTGCACAACTAATTATCACAACGATGAGAACAAGTTCTCTCTTGAAAAATTTGAAAATTTACTTGTAATTTCGACCGAGTCGATGTCAACAATGTCTTCGTAACGTATTGGTCGAATCCAATATACCTGTTGCGGGGGTTGGTTAACATTGAAAGATAGTTTGACATCGCGATCATTTTGATCGTATCTGGGTTTGGGCGACGAAAAATATCAATTGAAGGCAAATACATAGGAGATTTATATGGAAACCATTGATCGCCAGTCTATCAAATTTTCTTCACAATTAAAATATCACTGATTGCACGGATACTCGTAAAAATAAAGTCATGTATAAACTATAAATATCCTATCTTCTTTATGTTATAAATAATTTAACAAGGATCATGAAGCTTACCTCCGAATTCTCTGAATGTATTTTTAATTTTATACGCATTCTTTCGATCGAATAATAACCGCTTCAGTAACATCTTTAAGCGTGTTGCGGCAGCCCTCAGCGTGTCTATTGGGTGCCCGGGTGGGTATATAATGCTACTAAGCCCGTATGACCCCGTAAGAAGCGGAACATTAATTCTCGATTCGATAGTTTTGACCGAAGTGTGATAAAGCCCGTAAAACGAATGTATAGTTGTGTTTGTGCGGCATGCGTGTTCAAAAGCAAATAATCCCATCCGAGTCGCTAATCAAATAATTAGAACACAATATTTCAAAAAGTAAAGCTATAAAATTTGCAGAGATTTTACTAGAATGTAAAAGACGGTAACTAAATACAGGAATGCGGGTAGTTATGTGTGCGAACGCTCAAACTCAATGCCAATTGTCGTAGGTATCCAGACCACTCGGACCAAAGACTACTCGGACTAAGACCAGTCGGACCAAAACAAGACCAGTCGGACCAATTAAATTATATTATAAGGCTAGACAATATGCTATTTATTTATTATTAAATCACAATACAAAGAAGCAAATAATTCTTATACGGAATTCTTATATTTAGAGTTGTTTGGTTCAATTTTGTGTACGGAAAATAAATCAACGATTAGTTTTAAAATTAATTAATAATGGTGCCAAAAAAAAATATCAATCTAATTTTTCTTTACTCTTGCAATGAGACTCGGTATGTCCAGACTTTTGACAGTTTCTACATATACGGGTATACTGTTCTTGTCTGATAGCCTAATTTTACTTTTTCCACATTCGCGGTATCCCCAGTGGTTTCATTCCGTTCTACCTCACTAACCCCTGGGTTACTATATATGGGGGGGGGGGGAGACACGTTTTCAAGTTATCCGCCCTTGATGCGTTAATATAAACAGCACATAATAATACGAAGACCGAACGTTTATATGCCCCTTTTTAAACGTGACTACAAGTGTGGTTCTCGATATTTTGCGATTTGGAATACAATTATCAATTTATTCAAACAACACGTTATTATTAGTTCGAGTAGTCATATTAAAACACACACAATTAGCAATTTATTCAAATAACACTTTATTATTGGTTCGAGTAGTCATATTAAAATAAACACAATTATCAATTTATTAAAATAACACTTTATTATTGGTTCGAGTAATCATATTAAAACAAACGCAATTATCAATTTATTAAAACAACACTTTATTATTGGTCCGAGTCGTCTTTATGTTGGGTCCGAATAGTCTTTTTGTATTGTCCGAGTAGTCTATTTGTTTGGGCTGAGTGGTCTCTCAGTTGGTCCGACTGGTCTTCAACCGAGTGGTCTTTGGTCCGAGTGGTCATGGATTCTTGTCGTAATTGTACTTGAATTTCCTATCATGCTGTCACCCCTAATACGAAATGATATCTTCCGCAGAGTGACGTAACCATCTTCCATATTGGTATTTTTCTCTGGGAAAAGTTTGTGATATTTCAATTTTTCAAGAGAGAACTTGTTTTCATCGTTGTGATAATTAGTTGTGCAATGGATTTATCGAACGGGAGTTCATTACAAACACACAGGTAAGTTTATAA
Source organism: Patella vulgata (assembly GCF_932274485.2). Taxonomy (NCBI): domain Eukaryota; kingdom Metazoa; phylum Mollusca; class Gastropoda; family Patellidae; genus Patella; species Patella vulgata. The sequence goes on from NC_065887.2 coordinate 735,329, forward strand.
TAACCAAAGTTAAGTAGTTTGTTCATAATCGAAGAAATCCGTTTAAAATTTACCAAGACTCAGACAGTGGGCGGCGTACACGGACGGCCATGTTAACCAAGATAAGAGTACTTTTAACAAGTTAGGAGTGCTACAGGAGGACTCCTAAATATGTGTCATAGTTAGGAGTAATTCTTAAAGTAAAATGTTTTATAAATAGGTCTTAGGAAAATCTACAAAGTTAGGAGTAATTTTTGACAGTTAAGAGTTGGTTCCAACTCTTAGAATTTTTATAAATACCGCCCCAGTTCCCTGATTATATTTATGTTACATTTCGGTTAATCCAGGTGTTAAAGGCTTCATTCGGGTTCACAATTATATTTATACGTTACTTAAATCTATGTGTTTCAGATGTACAGGAAATTCTGATATTGTGGGTCCAGGGGGATGTAACTCTTGTGAAGTCGGTTTTCGAAAGTCTCATTTTACAGAAACTATAAGATGTTTACCAACCGATACTAATTCCTGCCCCGACAGTCATCATCTAACTCCCGTTAAAATAGACAATAATAATCTACTAGGTGGAAAAAGGGTAAGATTGTGTTTCTGTCATTTAGGGATTGTGGTGTTAGAGGTATAATGTCCTAGGTTTTGGTCATTTAGGGACTGTGGTGTTAAAGGGATAATGTCCTAGGTTTTGGGAGCTCAGTGTGTGTAAGGTGTTGACTCGCTACATTGCAAGTTCCGTTTTCGATCCCTGTGTTGACCAAGAAAAATTATCAGGATTTTCTGGTCTTGGTCCCCAAAGTCATGCAGGATGCTACAATTCATAGTTGTTTGGATGGGACTAAAAACCGAGGTTCCATGTACATATCGGCGTGCAGGTAAATTAGCATGCTCTAAGGTGTATACTTGTTTTCATTAGCCCAGTCGGTGCAGAACAGTAGGACATTAAACACTATTTTATCTGTCGAAAATAACATATATTGCAAATTGTTTTTTATTTAAAAAAAATTATATATATTCCAAATTGTTTTTTATTTGCATAAATACTATATTCCAAATTATTAATTCTATTTTAGTTGTGTGAACCTTGTCATCAACTGTGTCAGACATGTTACGGGGCCAGTAATATGAATTGTAATAAATGTAAATTTTTCAAGGCCGATTCGTGTGTAAAATTCTGTCCAACTATGACATTCGGTAATAAAGCGACACAGAAGTGTGAACCATGTTTTGACGAGTGTCGAAGTGGATGTCGAGGATCAGAAAGTACAGATAGCTGAGGATGATAAGAGGGTAAGTGCTTGAATTTATCTTGTAGATGGTGGTAGAATTTATCTGGAAGGGTACAGGTTGGGAAGATGGCGATGATACGAGGGGGGGGGGGTAGATAGATTTTATTTGGGCGTGTGACGGTAGGGAAGATGGCGATAACCAAGATGTTAGTGGTAGAATTTATCTGGGAGGGTACGGGTTGGGAAGATGGCGATGATACATTGGGGGTAAATGGTAGATTTTATTTGGGCGTGTGATGGTAGGGAAGATGGCGATAATCAAGATGTTAGTGGTAGAATTTATTTGTAGGAGTAGGGAAGTTGGCAATGATACAATGATAGTAAGTTGTAGAATTTATACGGTACTATTCAACGTTTTGAAAGGGGTGAGAGTAGGGAAGTTGGCAGTGAGGGTAAGTGGTATTATTCAATGTTTTGAAAGGGTGGGGATAGGAAAGTTGGTAATGAGGGTAAGTGGTACTATTCAATGTTTTGAAAGGGTGAGGATAGGGAAGTTGGTAATGAGGGTAAGTGGTACTATTCAATGTTTTGAAAGGGTGAGGATAGGGAAGTTGTCAGTGAGGGTAAGTGGTACTATTCAATGTTTTGAAAGGGTGAGGGTAGGGAAGTTGGTAATGAGGGTAAGTGGTACTATTCAACGTTTTGAAAGGGTGAGGGTAGGGAAGTTGGTAATGAGGGTAAGTGGTACTATTCAACGTTTTGAAAGGGTGAGGGTAGGGAATGATAAAATGGGCAGTTGTTAAGCAAGTGGGAGGCCTCTGTCTGGGATATATGTACCCGATTTCATTCATCCTGGCCGTTTGAATTTAGTAAATATATTTTATAAATTTGTAGTTTAACTGCACGGATGAATGTCCACAACATCTACCATATTCAGTGTTGGATAACAACACAAATAGTGAAACAGCATCTAGAACAGTTTGTGCTGATAATACCCATCCAGAAGTCATCGCTTTATTATCACGTAACGCTGAGTAAGTACTGTATATGTATTTAGTGTTTGTGTCTTCCATATATCGAGGAGGGGTGGATGGCTGAATGGTTAGTGCGTGCTTGTTGTATCATAAGGTCTGGCATTGAGTCAACTGTTGTGGTTTCCATTCCCCGGTTGTACGTGACAAGGAGTAGGGTCGCCTGTCCAACCTCATATATTTTCTCTGGGTCTTCCTGTTTCCTCCCACTGTTAAAGACCCCTACTTGGAAAGGAATTATTGAAATTAAATTGAACCATATGTTAGTCCCGAAGTGACCTAGTTTGTGTTAGCTCCATTTCTCTCTTTCTCCAATATTGATAGAACTGCTCAATCTGACATTTCTATTACAAGATGTTATTTTTCATTTTCATATTTGAACATTTCTAATAGGAATACTGAGCACAGTGGGTAAGACGCTGGAGGTCGCGGTTTCGCTCCTGGTGTTGGCTGAGAAAGTTCATTGAGATTTTCCGACATGGTTTCCCCTTGTCTATGGTTCAGGGCGGAGGGTCTGATAAGGATAGCTGTATAGTTGTTCAGATGGGACAAAAAACTGAGGCTCTGTGTACACATTGGCATTCATGTAAAAGTTCCCTTGGCATTTTGAATTCGATACAAGAGTAAGCCATAACACCGCTGTTTGGGCCAAGTGTCCCTTATAGCATACTGTATGGCGTATGCCCGTCTTCATTAGCCCAGTCAGAGCAGAACAGTTGTCCTCAGAAATAGAATATATACTGAGCGCCATGGAAAACGCATCTCTTAGTTTTTCGTATAACAAAATGATCCTGTAAACAGATCTTATTTATTTTGCTTCTTATTGTCAACAATATTCAAATGGGAACACATCAATAACAACACATTTGTACACTTATGGATGTTTAATCTGTAATCAACGGTACAAAGTCAGAGGGGTCAAAACCAAAAGTACGACACAGATGTCAGTAGCGCTTGTGTCCTACACGGGCTCTTATGCACGCTGTGCAGCAACGGCGCATGGAATTAACCAATGTTTGAAAGAAGGCCTGGGGCAAATTGTTCCATTCTTGGACAAGAGCAGCTTCTAAAGCAGCAATGGTGTGCATCTGTGGCGTCCAATCTCATCCCAGACATGTTCTATCGGTGCCATGTCCGGAGACATGGCTGGCCAGTCCAAGACATTGATGTTGTTAGCAGCCAGGTAGTCCATACTAAAACGGGCGGTATGCGGACGCGCTTTATCCTTTTGGAAGTTGTGGGTGCGCTCGAAACATCGGGCCAACAATTGAATGCAAGACATCATCACGGTAGGCTACAGCATTAACGCGACCCCTGCAAATGTGTAGGGTGGTCCGTGCGATGAAATGTGAAGCCTCCCAAAACATTACACTTCCCCCACCCCATCGATTGGTTTTGAAGACGCAGCAGTCTGCAAGACGTTCCCCAAGACGTCTCCACACACGTTGCCGGCCATCAGCGTGATAAAAGATGAAAGCGACTCGCATCACTGAAGAGCACACTTTGCCAGTCTACTCTTCTCCATGTCTGGTGTCTTTGAGCCCATATCAAACGCCGCTGAAGGTTATGATCCCTGAGGATAGCTCCAGCATAAGGTTGTCGTGCACGGAGTCCTCCTTCTCTTAGACGACGTCTTATGGTGTTGGCACTTACTGGTACGTGTCTTCCGACGACTGCTGCACCTGTTCGAGTCGCTGGGTGGAATCTGTCACGCAGATGAGTGACCCGGATGTAGCGGTCTTGAGCCTGGGTTGTAACGCGTTGTGGACCAGGACGTTGACGGTCACGTGTTGATCCAGAAACTCGAACACGTTCCACCAACCTTACAATAGTGGACTGATGACAATTGAAGTGTCTGGCAATAGCATGTGTAGACATGCCAGCCCTGGACATTCCCATGGCTTCATTCCGTTGATTTTCAGTAAGTCTCGGCATCTCTAGTGCGTTTGGGAGCATTGTGTGAAACAATAGTTCACAGTATTGCATAATATTATACATACAGAACCACCTAGTAATAAAACATTTGGGAAAAAAAAGTGATGCGTTTTCCATGGCGCTCAGTATATTATATTATCTACAAAGATAATGTAGTGATAGGTCAGTTATGTTCGGCAAAATACGACAGAAGTCTCAATCGAATAGCAATCTCTAGTGTCTGGTTATTCCAGACTAGGCCTACACCATAGTATTTATTGCACATGCTCTCCAGATAAGAATATGGCGTAACCGTTTGACATGACTTGTCGAAAATGTCTAGCCTTGTTCTTCGAATCCCTTGTTACAAAATGTCACTGAAATACATTATGGTACACGATGTGTTTTCCAATGGTAAAATGTTTATTTCGTCTTAAATATTGGATATCAGAAGCTCATCTTTTCCCGGTAAGATCACATCATCGATGTTGATTTAAATTGACAAATAATTTGTGTTTTCAATGTCGAATACTTTGGATGATATTGAGTTTAAGACTTAGCTACTTTAATGTTAAATAATCATATTATGTTAAGTACATATTGGTGTGGGACTAAGCTGTAAGAAATTTGATATTTTAATCACATATATATGTTAAGTACATATTGGTAAGGGGTTATTTAAGAAATTTGATACTTTAGTGAGAAATACCAAGTTATCAATCTAGTTATTAGGTAATGTGTCTTTATAAAAAAAACATAGAAAATACTCAATTTGCATCCCCACCGACGATTTAAATTTTTGATGGTCTATTGTTTTAGTTGATTGTATTTTTTATTTTCTCTCTCAATAAAATAAATTGATATATTTTTTTTTTAATGTAGAGATGAAAAGAAGAAAATGGCTATAATTGTTGCTCCATCTGTAGCCGGTGTACTGATTGTAGCTGTTTTGATCGCTTGTATAGCTTGGTGCTGTCAAAAACGAGCTAAAGCCAAGGAAAAAACGGCAAAACTTACGGCCAAGATGACTGGCTGGGATGAGGAAGTAGTGAGTATTTATTTGATGATGTACACCAATTGGCACGCACCTAAAAGAACCCTTGACAGTCGGAGTTCGAAATAAGAGTAGACCGTTATCCAGGAGGACTTTCCCTCATAGCACACTGCACACATGTCCATCTTCATTAGCCCAGGGCAGAAGAAAAGGACATTAAACTCCGTATCATTTCATTTATTTAATCATACTTAAAACATATGAATAACTGGATTATGTTAATGTTTTTTATACAGCCGCATTGTGGTCGTATATTGCCGTCGCCTCCATCTGTATGAGCGTTGCTTGGCAACCTATGTTTTATATATGAATTAAATTAAAAAAAGAAAAACAGTGATCATACATCCTTGTGTTATATAACTCTTTGTAGATTTGATCAAATGTGACCATTAGAATTAACACATAGCTGAAGGGGAATAACTCCATTTAATCAAATTATCTGTTCTCTAAACATTTGTCACTGTGTTGATTTTGAGAAATGAAATGGGGTTTAACATCCTACTTTTCTGAACCAACTGGGCTGATGAAAACGGTAGATAAACAATTTACTGTAGTAGTTACTGATTTTAAAAGAATTAAATTTTTGTAATAAATTCAAGTTTGTTTAGGGCCACTTCATATTTTTCTAACATTTTTTATTCAGCCTCTTACACCTACGACAGCTAAACCTGACCTTGCTCAGTTAAAATTGATAAAGGAATACGATTTACGACGTGGAGGTATTATTGGCTCTGGAGCATTTGGTACTGTCTATAAAGTAAGTAATTATTCCTTTAACTGTCAGATTTTCCAGGAGGCCATTTTGCAGGTCATGACCTATAAGTAAAAATGACAAAAAATGTTAGATATTTTATACCACTGAATAAAGGAATTCAAGATCTTTCCAAAAAATATATACATTAACTGCGACAGTTGGAATTTGAAAAGGTGTAGATAAAAATTCCACTGTTTGGGCAAAATTCTACCCCTTCTATTGTATACATGACCATAAGAATTACAATTACTATATGTTAGTCTCAAAATAACCAAAAGTATTGTGTTGATGATACATTAACCATATGTTAGTCTCACAATAACCAAAGGTAGTGTGTTGATGAGACATTAACCATATGTTAGTCTCAAAATAACCAGAGGTATATAGTGTTGATGATACATTAACCATATGTTAGTCTCAAAATAACCAAAGTATTGTGATGACACGATGTCAAATTCCATTCTAGTCATGTAACAATTGCAAACATACTAGAGAAAATATATTTTATAATTATTTGTTTTTCGCTGCTTTTTTTTTTCTAAGGATTTTGGATTCCAGAAGGTGAAAATGTTAAAATTCCTGTGGCTATAAAAGTTTTACAGGAAGGAACCTCACCCAATCAGAATAAAGAATTGTTGGAAGAGGCTCGTGTCATGTCGTCAGTAGAACATCAGTATTGTGTCAGGATATTGGCAGTCTGTATGACGGCACAAATGATGTTAATAACGCAGCTCATGCCTCTCGGATGTCTTCTGGATTACATGCGAAAAAACAAAGATCACATTGGATCGAAAGTTTTGTTGAATTGGTGTACACAAATTGCTAAGGTGAGTAGAATCACAGTTTTATCCACAAAAACACTCTTTTAGTTCCTGAAAACCCCCAACAATCCTTAAGATGCAACACTGACAAGGGGGAGTTAACAAGCTAGCACCATACCCACTGAGCCACAGATAGGATTATGCAAGAGCTAAATCTGCCTATTGTAGGTCTTTGTTTAGGTCTGAAATGTTTTCTAAAGTATTAATTAGACATTAATTAACTGATCCAGGCCTTAATCAACTCTAGATGGTATCAGATTTCTCCAATATACACCAGGATCTAGCTGCCTTGTGCATGATGCCTGTCTGTAGAAAGTCATATACACCAGGATCTAGCTGCCTAGTGCATGATGCCTGTCTGTAGAAAGTTATATACACCAGGATCTAGCTGCCTTGTGCATGATGTCTGTCTGTAGAAAGTTATATACACCAGGATCTAGCTGCCTAGTGCATGATACCTGTCTTTAGAAAGTGATGTACTTCAGCCTCCAGATATCTAAAGATAATTATTTAAACATCCTGATCTACAGAGAATTAAAGATGATCTGGAAATTGTAATCATGCTCTTACTGCCTGGTGCATGACAACTGTTAATACCTATACTCCTGATATCCCATTTTAAAAATAAACTTTAATTGTTTTTGTGGAAAGGTGTACAAAGTGATATACTCCCGGGACCGTGTTCACTAAAATATGTTAAGAATGCAGCTTTTTCATTGGTTAATAGCTTAAATTTGTACTAGGATTTAAAGCCTCAGCCAATGAAAACCTTTCATCCTTAAGATATTTTAGTTCACGATTTCATGAATAAGGTCCGAGATATCCCATTTTAAAAATTAACTTTTTGTTTTTGTAGAAAGAAATTGTTTTCTCATTTTTAACCTCACATAATATAAAATGCTATCAGGTTTGGTGGAATTGTTAATAAGATAAAATTCTGTATAATTGTAAATACTTGTAATAAAGAGCATATTAATTCAATATATCATAGATCTAATATCAGTAATAATCCAAATACGACACATAGCAAATATTTTAATTTATTAAAAAACGAATTCCATATCATTTTTTTTTCTTTTTCATTTTTTTTTGTTTAGTAGCTTAGAGTTTCTAATCAAATCGTGGAAACATGTTGTTTTAAAATCAATTGGTTCAAATAGATCATTAAAAGGTAAACAAAAGTAAACAAAAATCATAATTTCTTTTCTTAAACTATGTTAAGCCAATATTCTCTATATAATGAAATGAAATGGGGTTTAAAAGTTCTTATTTCCTGCAAAGACTGGGCTGATGAAGACAATCATACATCGTACAGTGTGCTATGAGGGGAATTTTACCTGGACAGTGGCACTACGACCTACGCTTTATTTCAATTTCTGACTGTTAATGGTTCTTTTAGCTTACTTGCTGCCCATCGTGTAAACGGGACCTAGGTCTTTCATCTGATCCCGAACGACTAGACATCGTTTGGTCTATATAAAGACAGTTGTAAATCCTGTTTTAGTTTACGTGCTGCCCATCGTGTAAACGGTACCTGGATCTTTCATCCCATCCCGAACGACTAGACACTGTTCTGTTGATATCAATACAATACAATTTTAAATCCTATTTTATTTGTATATTTACCAAAAGTTTTATAAATTTTATCAATCATATTGAAATTTTATAAACTGAAATTCCAAAATTATTTTGAATTAATGTTTTATTTTCATGCAGTGATTTTAAAGTAGCCATTTTAAAGGGACACAATTGTCAGCCATGTTTTAGATAGTCTTGGATACTCAGAACAATCTGAATGGTAGAGACTATGTATTACATTCATTTGCCTAAAATAAATGTTATTAATAAATTATGTTTTTAGGGGCCAGAATACAAATGTAAATTCGATAATTCTCAATTTTGTGAAAATTTTGGACCTTATTCACAAAAACTTAAATTATTTGAGGGATGCAACAATTTCATTGGTTGAGATTTGAAATCATAGTACAAATTTGATCTTTTCGCCAATAAAAAAGCCACCATTCTTGAAATATTTTAGTTTAAATTTTTGTGAATAAGACCCTTGATGTTAATTACGTAATATGTTGAATAAAATCTCTTTTTCAACCTACATGAAAGCCAACCTAAAATTTAAAAATTTATAAAAATAAGTAATTCAGCTTGACACCATGATCATATGATAACTGAGGTATCCAGGCTGGATAATCGTGACTTAGTCTCGATTGTCAAGTACTGCTGCTACGGTATTAAATTCTCAATGCTTCAACTTCAAGTAGTCATAACTTTGCTCAGAATAAAGTAATTTGAATGATATTTTCAATATTATCTATTTATCAACTGGTATATCAAGAAAGTCCAGGGTTTTTTTTATCTAAATCTTACATAATACATTTTTAAGAAGAAATCAACAACATAACCATTTTTATCCAAATTTTAAATATATTTTTAGCTTTATATATATATTTATCCACAGAGTCTGTAAGATATTTATCATTTGAACCTTGAATTAGGACAAAATGGGTCTAAAAGCACACATCAAAGTAATATGAATGTATATATACAATGATTTCAAAATTAGTCAGAAACCATAGAGTAGAGTACACGACTCGTGTACCTAATTTAAAATGTTCATTATGTATTAAATATTGGATATTATAATTAAGATCCCATATTTCTTATGGCAAGATAACAATATCAATAGTGATTGAAATGGACCAATATTGAATTCTACTTCATGTTTTTAATTTCGAATATTATAAAAAAATAGTTAGAGGTTAAGCTCCTTTAATATATTTAAATGAAAAGTAAAATATATATATAGATGTACCCGGAAGCTATATCACGTGATTTAGACAGATTAATTATCATACTAAACTTACGCTGTCTGTCTATAAATAGCTCGGTTTGATAACAGACAGGAAGTAGAGTAGATAGTTCTCTGGGTGCTGAATGAATAATTATAACCTGTTACTTCCTGTGATGTATTTGATTTCAGTAAGTTGTTAGTTCTTGTATAACCTGTTATATACACAGCTGTTGTTATATTATATAACCAACTACCTGATATATCGTGTGAGTTAATATGATGATCATGTCAGATGTATAATATACAAATTAATAATAAAAATATTTCTTTCAAACACTAGAAACTCACAGTTCTTATTTTGTTGTATCCAGCTGTTATGTTTTTTATACCCTCTTATCGTGGAGTATGTAACAGAATACATTGAAAAGAAAACGGGGCCTAACAGTACACTGATCCATGTGGTACTCCAGCTTTTGTATTTATAATTTTCATTATTAATATAAAAAGAACCAGTTTTACTTGATTTTTGGACCAGGGACTGGTCATCTTTTTCTTGTTGTGGCGGTGGGGGGGGGGGGGTAAGTATTACAGGTGTCAGGTTATTATAATAACAATAGGGTTTTCTGTATGTGAGTCGCCGACAGGCCGCAATACTTATTCCTTATACCCAGAGGATGATCCCTATTGTTTTGGTACATGCCCGACCCCCAGGGGCAGAGCCACGCCCATTTCTTGTATTTGTTTGTCGTCTACAGGCCGCATTTCATAACGTAGAGCCTCGCCCATTTTCTTTTTGTGTGTCGCCTACATGCCACAATTCTTAATCAATCGTCTTGAAAAATGTTTATATTTATTCCATATACCCTAAGGATGATCCATATTGTTTTTGGTGCATGCCCAACCCCCAGGGACAGAGCCACGCCCATTTCTTGTATTTGTTTGTTTGTCGTCTACATCCCTATTGTTTGTGATGAATGCCCAACCAACAGGGGCAGAGTCACGCCCATTTTCTTTTTGTGTGTGTGTCACTTACAGGCCGCAATTCTTAATCGATCGTCTTGAAAACTTTTCATACTTATTCCTTATACGCTTAGGCTGACCTATTTTTTTGGTGCATGCCCGCCATATTTATGGAGATATGTAAGGATAGCAACTATTTATTTTGGTGCATGTCCCGACCCCCAGGGATGTGGTATCGCGTCCACATTTTTGTTACTTTTTATCTGTAAACACAGGTTGAAATAATTAACATATTTTGTTTCAATTCAGCATATCAATCATTTCAATAACAGGGTGGTACCTATTTTTATTGTTCCATATCCAACCCCCAGACTGCAGTTCTGAATGGATCATCTTGGAACTTTGCATATTTATTCGTTATACCGTAAAGACAGAAACTGTTTATTTTGGTGCATGCCCCGACCCCCTGGAGCGGTGTCACACCCACTTTTTTGTTAATATTTTTTTCTGTAAAATTTGGCTAAACAAAAACAACGTCTAGCCTTTTTTTGCATTCTTGTCATATTACAGCCATTTCGTATTTCATTCTCTACATTTTAAAAAGTACCATATCAATCAAAGCAAGAATTTGGACGTATATTGCAGCGTTAGCGATGCACTTGTTGATGTTGTAAACGACAGGTTTTTATCACATATAAACACATCTAAAATTGAAATGAAATGAAATGGAGTTAAATGTCCTATTGTTCTGCACCGATTGGGCTAATGAAGCAGACATACGTCATGTGCTATAAGGGATATTTTGCCCGGATAGCGGCACTACGGCCTACTCGTATTTCAAATTCCAACTGTCAAGGTTTGTTTTACGTGCAAGTCAATATGTACACGAGACCTCAGTTTCCTACAAGCTCTAAGAAAATCATCAACGTGAACTCACTTCCCGCCAATTGTACCCCCCCCCCCCCATCCATACACGCACACCTGCTACCCCCACCCCACCTCCCCACAAATCAAAATAGTTGTCCAGGGGCACCATAAACACTTTTATTTATAGATGGGCAGTCCTAGAAATTTATGTTTTATTAATATATCATGTCAACATAATGACACCCCCCCCCCACACACACACACACCTGCTATCCCCACCCCACCTCCCCTCAATTCAAAACATTTGTCCAGGGACATCATAAACACTTATTTATAGATGGGCAGTCTTAGAAATTTATGTTTTATTAATATATTACGTCAGCATAATGACATCTCCCCCCCCCCCCCATTGTAGACATTCGACCCCCTATATCTCGAAAACGCCCCTCAAACGCCTGATCACCACCCAGATTCGGAATCTACGCAATAAACTGGTCTAGAAAAACTTGGTCTCATAAATTCACAGCTCGGGTGGCGATTTCCCCCCCCCCCCCCCCGCCATTAGCCACCGGACTAAGACTCTAGTTTAAGATATGTTTATACATGTATTTGATAAACACGTTAAGGTCTACGTGTGTGTCTCTTGAATTGTAGTGTAAAAAATAAATGAACAACGTAATAAATTGTAACTAATGAATAAATTCAACACATATCTTATTATATGTTTTATTGAATTGGTATATAAACAGATTAACACCCCGTGTGGGATATTTCTTACAAATATTGTGAAAGGGTTGGCAATTAATTTGAAATTATCTTTGTATTATTAAACATTGAGTATTCGTATTCTATAGTCGTCTCAACATGTTGTTGTCACGTGTTATGTCTGCTAAACAACTCAATAGAAACAAGTAATGTCTATAGAGTAATTCATAATATATCTCACGTGAAAAGGTTCATGGTAGTCCTACTTATCTGGTGGTTGTAAGGATCTATGACACTTGCTCGCTAGCACTTAGATCCGTGTTTGATCCCAGTGTTAGCCGTGAAAGGTCCTCTGAATTTTGTGGTTTAGTTTCCCCCTGTGTCAGTTGTGCAGGACGAGTGGGGGTGGGGTAGTGTCTAGTCGCTCGTATCGTACCAAAAAAGGTATCATATACACATTGGCGTAGTTGCCATTTGAAACCCTAAATAGGAGCAGGCCTTAGGCCGCTGTCCGGGCAAAATTTTCGTCATAGCACACTGTATGACGTATCAGCCATGTCCTCAATTTGAAGGCATGTTCTTATTTAGGTCCTCTTTTAGAAGGTTGATTAATAATGCTGATGTGTGTCCTAGATAATGATCATCCACAAACGCACACCCACACACACACACCCATACACACACAAACTGGGTTATTTCGGGACTAACATATGGTTTAATTTTATGGTTAGCGCGTGCGCACTGTATCACAAGGTATGGTTTTGATTTCCGGTTGTACGTGACAAGAGTTGGGTCGACAGTTCAAATTCGTGAGGTTTCTCCGGGTCCTCCGGATTCCTCCCACTGCTAAAGACCCATAGTGTCTACGTGCAAGCGAATTATTGAAATAAAATAGAACCATATGCTAGTCCCTAAATGACCTGGTTTGTGTCGAGTGGACGTTAAACCCATTTCTCCCTCTCTCCTCTCTCTGAACTACTCTTAAAACGAATTCCAGCTGCCAAGGGATCTTTTACGTGCACGCCACTGTATATATGGGACCTCGGTTTTTCGTCCCATCCGAACGACTAAACAGCTAGCTGTCCCTGTCAGGCCCTCCGTCCTGACAAGGGAAAACCATGTGGGAAAATCCCGATTAACTTACTCGGCCAATGTAGGGGTCGATCACGCGGTAACCTCCCGGCTCCAAGAAAACATAAAACAAATAGCGACATTAACGGGTGTGAATCGTATTTTGTATATAGTCAGGTCCGCTTGTTTGGAAACAAATCTTTAACAAAACGTGAACGGGGTTTACAGTTACTCAAAGACCCGGGGCTGCAGCCAGCGGCCAACATTATTTAAGGGGCCCCCGAATTAGTTCGAAATACAATATGGTGCTATAAATAAATATGTTGTATATATATGTTGTATGCTGAGATATAAATTATATTTGTGTGACGAACAATGGCCAGAATATGCCCGGACAACGGCGCAATGGCCTACTCTCATTTTTAATTCCAGCTGCCAGGGGTTGTTTTAGCTTCCTGTTTAAAACATTTTAGAATTTAATTTGTCGTAGGAAAAAAGTTAATATTTGGTGTTCATTAAGTCGCATCGATGTCATCAGTGATTGTAGCGGCCTAGCGAATATTCACTTCTGATCACTGTATCAGTGTGCGTTTCTGCCCCGACGAGGTTAACGGAGATAGCATAAAATTTAAAACAATATCTCGTGCCACGAATAATGGCTGCAACTATAGAAGGCTAGAATCAATATATTTGCTTTGTCTCCAGACGAAGAACTTTAATTTTAACCATTTATATAATTTTATAAATGGGAGACGCTGTGACTCGAATAATGGCTACATCTATATGAGCCTAGAACCTATATCTTGACTTCAATTTTAACCAGCTCTACAATTTTATAGATGGGAGACGCTAGATCGCTTACCAGAAGGTATCGGGTTCGAACCCAGTGTTGGCCGAGAAGTTTCTAAGGGATTTTCCAATGCGGTTTCCCCTTGTCAGTGGTGCAGGACCGGAGGGCCTGACAAGGACAGTGCCAAGTCGGTCGTTCGGATGTGACGAAACACCGAGGTTCCGTGTTCACGTTGACATGCATATGAAATAACTCTTGGCAGTAGGTTGTAGCCACCATCTTCATTAGCCCAGTCGATGTAAACAAAGTATGATGTTAAAACCCATTTCAAGTTTTGGGTAATACTGATGATAGTAGAGCGGAGAGATAGGGGGTGTAAAGTGTCTTTCTGCAGAGCAATCATTGTGTCGGAAGTGAGATTTTCACCCCAGTCAACTTCAAATCCCCGTAGCAAAAAATCTAAATGGTAAACCCTCCACAAATTTATGATGAGGATATTGCCAAATATGGTCCCCATTGTGCCTATAAAGATTGGAACCAACGGAATGTTGAGCAAAAAGCTACAGCCTGTGATGTTACAGCCATTAAACATTGAAGTCAATGGGCAAATAATTGCTAGTCCGAGTCCTGATATCGATAAAAGGAGTTATGCTTCTTTTAGTCATAGCTAAATACATCATTAGGTATTTAAATATTAGACAAAAGACAGTAGTGTTCTATGTTATGTTTATATTAAAACATGAAATTATATATAAATAATAAATACAATAGTCAAATAGACTATAATCTCGTCATTTATCTGGGTACGGCTCGAACCTTATATTTAGAAGGAGCGTGGGTTATTCCAAAAACACCCTTTAATGTTGGTAAATTATCAGGATCCACTGGTTTAAATTCAAATTCAAATTCAAGGTTGTCATAAATAGCCAAAGATTCTCCAAGACAGTTTCTTCTTCCTGCAAATAGAAACAATGGTTGTTTTATATTAATTCTAGAACATCTGATGCAATACAATAAAGAAAGATGGAGGTCATTATGGGACTAACATATGGTATCTTCATTTCAATATTTAGCTAGTGTGTATGGCACTCTAGCAGTGTGTGTGTGGGGGGGGGGCATAAGGTCTGTCATTGAGTCAAGTTTTGTGGTTTCGATTTTTCCGGGTCCATCCGTGACAGATTGTTATATAAAAAAGAGTTATAATTTGGTACACATTAGCTGGTTCCATGGGAGTGAGAATATAATGTTTAACACGTGATAGAAAATACGATTACATCATTTGGCTGGAGTAACCATTCTCTATAATTATTTACATCATATTTGACAAATTAGATAATTGAAGGCCCAAAACCCAAAGCTACAAAACTATCATATTTGTTAGCATTCGTCAGACAGCAGCTTGATCCTGAAAGGGAACAGATGTAGCAATTTCTATCAGCAGACCTGGCTGGATGAGGTTTGAGAGAATGACTTTAGTATTGTAATCTACTATGCCTGTATCTATGTATCCAGCTATGATAAATAAAATGTACAAACTAACTCTTGTATTGTTATTCCTGATAAGAAAAACGTCTTAACTAACTGAGATAGATAAGAAGAAGAGAATACACAACGTGAAGGGGGAAACAAAGGCGAGAAGTGAAACTACTAGACGATCACAAGGCTACTAAGATGTGTAGTAAGAAAAGATGCATGAGTCATACGCCGGACGTGGCTACCAGTATTAGTACGTGGGCCGCATTTCACATCTGACAATAGACCCATGGTGCTACAGAGAATCCAGTGAAACCCCAAGTATCAGAATCAGGTCCCTTGACTTAATGATTCTATTATATATATATAGGTTTATACCTAGAGAAACGGGGATGAATTATTCCCTTTTTACAAGTTGTCCCTTTTCATCCAGGAATCTTTCAGGTCGAAAAACATCAGGACCTCCCCAGATTTTGTCGTCTGAAAGAACTGAATCAAGACTGGGAATGACTACAGTCCCTTTTGGAATATGATAACCGTAGGCAGGGTAAGCTTACTCTTCCGGACACCTGTTACCACTGTTTGTCGTGTATTTTGTACACGAGGAGCAGTCCATTTGCTGATTACACTATTTTGCTTGAATACACTATTTTGCCTATAACGGTTTTTAGGACTTCGAATTCTGTCTTATGGTTTGGATTGTTCGTACTTGGTTTTATTTTATTTTATTATATCCTCGTCAACAGTGTGCGGCACCCCAAATATAACAATATTATCCTTAAAACTTCATGTAGAACAGCTTGGGTATATGGCATAGATGGTCTGTCTTTGATAGATGGTAGACGATCTGAACCAACAATATCTTGAATCTCTTTGTAACATCTTGTTTGTTTGTTTGGATGGTGAAGGAAGTGGAGAATCATCCATAAAATAGTTGTTGATGCTGTCTCTGTACCAGCTACAAAAAGATCTCCGATAGATTTAGGTAAATTCTCCCCTGAAAATGGTAAAAAATATAAATTTCATTGGGTGTACAGAGATTATAATGCAGAAATCAGAATGTACACTGATTTGTATAAACTTCCCAAAGCAACACATTAGCATTAACTGCTGTTGTTTAGTTCGTCGTGCAAGTAATGAAATTAAATGGGGTTTAACGTCCTACTATTCTGCTCCGGCTGGGCTAACGAAGATGGCGTCGTGCAGGAGAGGTGCGAGTATATTTTAACAGTTGAATTTAAGATAAAATAAAATACAGGAGCGTGGTGACAGTGAGTACACATAGCCATTCGGTCACACGATTTTTGGCATCATTCTTAATTCTGGCGCTATTACGTTGAATTATATTTCGCACGAGATTTTTCAGAATGTCATGAACGGGTCAGGGTCTGTTCTAACGTGTTCCTCTGGATGAAAAATCCGTGCTTTGAAAATCTGGAATACGTGCTTACAAATACTTGTGAATCTGAGAAAAGGAAAGTGGGCACGAATTAAGAAGGTTCATTCACGAGGGACAGGCGATCCCACATCTCACCAAAGTCACGTGGCGTATCGGAACCCCGGCACTCGACTTCATGACAGACCTTACGATCTAAAATGCACGAGTTAGACAATTAGATAGATAATAAGAAGGATAGATAATGATGACAAGGGTAGAAAATAACATGGATAGATAATAGCAAGGATAGATAATAACAAAGATAGATAATAACAAGGATATATGATAACAAGGATATATGATAACAAAGATAGATAATAACAAGGATAGATAATAACAAAGATATATAATAACAAGGATATGTAATAACAAAGATAGATAACAACAAAGATGGATAATAACAAAGACATATAATAACAAGGATAGCTAATAACAGAGATGGATAATAACAAAGATAAATAATAACAACGATATATAATAACACGGATGATAATAACAAAGATAGATATAGATAATAACAAAGATATATAATACAGCACACTTACTATTTATATTGGATTCTTCCACAGTTTTTTCAATTCGTTTCATTTCTTTAAAATAACTAGTAATATAATCATCGGTGTTGTTCTCGTCATAATTCTTCACATGATCATTAATAGATGATTCAATCAACTTTTTCTCAACGGTCGCAACATTACGAACAATTCTCTTAAACTTAAACATATCTCCAGGTAAGAATCGAAGAATTGGTAGGACATTCAAAACAGTCGTGGATTCAACCCATGAAAAATTCTCCTCGACCTTCTCCAGATATTCTTTAAATACTCATAATCAAATCTTTGTCCATAAACTAAAGATGATATCACGTTGGATACCGAGGCTTGTGTTAAACGGCACATGTCAAATTGTTTACCCTTCTGGTTTCCAATAATTTCAACAAAATGGCCAATTTCTTCATTTATTTTGTCTTCAAGTATCGTTTTTCCAAAACCAAATTCTCTTAAAGTTTCTAGAGCAAATTTTCTTTGATCTTTCCATAGTTGACCCGGGGTGAAGGCAATCCCTGAAAATGATATTTTATAATTTAGTGATATTTGGTTTGACGACATTGAGAGGAGTATACATGGATTCAAAATATGTCTACATTCCATAAGACCTGGTGTTCCATAATCGAATGTTCATTTCAGTAGACCCGACCTTCCATAACCTAATGTCCATTTCAGTAGACCCGACCTTCCATGACCGATTGTCCATTTCAGTAGACTGAATGTCCATTTTAGTACACGACTAGGTCATTTCGGGACCAACACAGGGTTCAATTCATTTCAATAATTTGCTCCCGCGTATTATCTTTCAGTGGAAGGAAACCGGAGGACCCGGAGAAAACCAACGAGGTTGGACATGTGACCCTACTCCTTGTCACGCACAACCGGGGAATTGAAACACGCCACTTGACTTAATGACAGAGCTTGTGATTTCACGCGCACGCGTTAAACTACTAGACCACTCGACCCCGTCCACCTAAGAAATATGAGGGATGGGACAGTGCTTATGCAAAGAACTGTATATCTCCGAGAACACGTATTACGCTTCTGGACGTGGATCCTTGCTTACCTTTTTTCTGGTTGATTACATCGTTTATAAACATTGATGGTCTGTTACTAAACATGTCGGCCCTTTTCACCAAAGCTTCTTTAATCAAATCATAACCATTGATAAATATAAATAATCTCGGTCCAAAATAAACGCTAAATATATCTCCATGTTTCTTCCTCAGTTGTCTTATAGCTAATCTCATATCACCGTCTCCTCCTTCCAGGGACAACAGATCTTCTCGTATTGGTAACGTAAATCTTGGACCTGGGGGAATCCCTCGGGGTTTTCGCACCAGTCACCATAGTCCAACACCAACGCCAAATATCAAACAAGTTCTGACATTAACATTATCCTTACAAAACTCCTTGATATCGTCGATGGTAATGGCTAGAAATACGACATGAAGTTTTGTTAGAATTCCGGCCATGTTATTGAATACTAACTATGATTATATAAAAACACATAAACTACTGAACACAGTACATCGACGTAACATCAATTTATACAACTACTACGTTAGCGTAATATATATCACAAATTACATATTTGTCAGTTTTTGTTATCATACTGATTGAACATATTAGAGTCTTGCATCATTAATGGAAGCAATCCAACCAAATATCTCCGCTATAACAGTGTTTTAACATACCCCAGTCTTATCGCTGTTTATATTATTTATTGTAGGTCATATTTATGGAGCGGAAATCCCGACATAATTGTTACTTGACGCAGTGTCGCGTCCTTTAATACATGTATCCTCTGGTTTGAATATCGTAAATTAAAAGAGTTAGAACTGTACCGTGAATTCAGCTCTATACAGTTAGTGCGTAAACAAGCACAGTCAGGCGCGAAATGAGTTAGCTAAGAAAAGAAACTATTCGTGAGTTTCGCGTCAATACATAGGGTCAATATATAGGGTCAGTAAAAAGGGCTAAATTCTGGTGGAATAAATACACTAACAGACCAGAAACATGATCTGTAGGCTACTGGCATTTGTTTATTTGTTTGAGGGTTTTCTTTTTATGGGTGGGGTAGAAAATAGGGTTTAATGTACACTAATCACTGAATAGGTCAGTTCGGGTACATATAGTACTGTTAGCTTGCCTGGGGTGTTTTTTAGAATAAGGTTTAAGTGGGTGGGGTGGGGTATTAGATATACTTGGACAGTTCCTGGAATCCCCCAAAAGACAATATTGGTGTCAGTCATTATGACATATTATGTGATAGAACTGGTTACGTTCTATATATAATTTTAACTCAGAGATGATTGCTACGATAGATACGTTATGAAGCTTTCAAGAAAGGGAAGTGACGAACGCAAAAGGAAAACACGAGTTATCCTTCTATATAACTAACTGAAGTGACAAGTGATAACAGATACAAGGGCCAATTTCTGCTCACTAATAATTCCTTCGAAAACCAAAAGTTGTTATAAAAAAATAATTGACTGTCACTAGATACGGGAAAAATAGAAAAAGTCCATGCATTACCGTATTTATATTGAGCATAGAATGAATAAAAACAAGGAAATGTACGGACTATTTCTATTTTTCTCGTTTTCCCTTATCTAGTGACATTCAATTAATTTTGAATTATCAGGATATCCTCTCACAGCCTCACAATTTCTATTTAATTGGACCAATCGGTGCACGAAATGACTGGACGATAGTACCCTACTTTCAGCAATTGATGGTGGCAGAAAATGTCTGTGACTTAGTTTAAGAAACTTGAATCTTGTAAAATACCTACTTAGCCTATTTGTGGTTGTCACCCATTTGTTTAACCACTTCAATATATTCAACAGAGCACCTTTCATAGAACTAAAATAACCCCTATAGTATTACAAGTTGCCATACTGAGCGAGGCCAATTGACCCTTACATTTGAGTGATGAAGGGTTGGGTGGGGTAGAACAATATATAACAAAATTAAAATATTTTATTAATATATGATACAAACAATTAATATGAACAATTAGATCTAGATAAATTACATACCAATGTAATCCGGGTGAGGGTGCTTTATTTAAGATTGATAGAAAGAGCTGACTATTCTTGCTACAATGGTTCAAAATGCATTTTTAAAAAATGAGTTACGAGTGTTTGAAGTTTTTAATAGATAGTCTCGATTGTCAAGTTGCTACCATAACAAACAAAGTCTAGATTATCCATTTAAACTAAAAGGATGAATTATCAAATGGCGCGATTGTTCTAATCCATTCAATATCACGGCCTTCTGATGAACTAGAGAGTTAGCATGTGAATAAAGGCTTAATAACATTTAAAACTAGATAAACATCTCCAATAGTCAGATGTAGAACTTGTATATTGCTTATTAATTTTACTACGTCTACACCACGAGAAGTGGTTTTAAATGTTCTAGACAGACTAAGTATATCCTACCTTGTACACGACACTTATAGTTATGTACATTGTTCCCCCTGGCCATTGACACACAAGTGTTGAACCAAGCGCAAAAAATTAGGCCACACAGAACAAATAATTCAAGATCTCAGATATCGCCGTATCACAACAAAAACAAAAAGAGTTGTAAATATATTGTCCACGTATTGTTGCCACAAAATGAAATATGCATACCACGTGATGTGTGCGCTCACTAATTACTAAAATTTAGAGGGAACATGTCGATAATATATACCTTACAAAAATTATGTTTGTTGACATTCTGTAGTTGATCCTATTATTGTTTATGAATGTAGGCTAATGTTTATTATATAACTATAACTGTTATTGTTTATTATATGTCTTCACTATCGTTCTACATCAGTTATATTAACAGTAGTTTGTACAGTAAATATCTTGTCATCATCAATAAAACCATTGTTTATATCTTGTAGTTTATCCAAGTCTATACGTAATGCAGCAGGATATATAGAATGACCAGGTTTACATGTACATGTATCTTGTCCAACTAGTGATTTACTCTCATCATTGATATTTAACAGTTTTACTGTATAAATAGCTTTAACAGCTTTAATAGTTTTATCTTCTACTTTCTTCAATTTAAGGCCAATATAAAATGTTGATGTATCCCGTCTAACACGTCTAACACGTTCAACACGTGCAACACATACACACCATGGTAATCCTTGTATTATTACATCATCACTATAGTACCACTCATATTTCTTCACTATCTGGTTCAAACTAAAACTACTGGTAAATGTTGTTGGTGTTTCTACTTCACCCAGTAGTCGTTTTAAACAGTCTACATCAACCTCAACCATAGAATAACATGGATGTCTGACTACAGGTTTCTGTAAATTTGTTGATATGTTGTAATCAGTTTTGGTTTGAACATCTGTTAATCCATGTTTATCTACGGCTGTAATTATAGATCTATGTTGTAATATACGATCAGCATATTCACACCATTCTTTCATTTTAGATGTCATCTTGTCATCATCTTCTACTAGTTTGGTTAGTTTACTGTTTTCATCTTCACGAATTTTATTGATGTCATTTTTAATTGTTCCTCCCATCTTCTTGGCTTTTTCACAAATATCGTCTATTTGTTTCTGAACTTTATCACAAGCTGTCTTACATGAGTTGTTCGTGTCAGCTATTTTGGTCTTCAGAAAGTCAGAATGTTTCTGTAACTGTTTTATCTTCTTTTCTGATTCCGTTTTCAGTTTCATGACAATTTCTCTCATCTCCTGGTCTACTTCATCTAAATCTGCCAATATGTGGCCTGTATGATCCACCATAACACAAACAGAACAACATGGTTTACGACAATCTCGACAATAAACTTCTATTTCTTTCTTCTTGTGTTTTGTACAATACTGTTTATCATCATCATCGTCTTCTAGATAAAAGTTGTTGACAAACTGACTGGCGCCACCTGATGGCACCTCTGTTTCTTGTCTACAGAGAGGACAGTTAAACCTGTTCAAATGAGCATGAGCCTTGATGTAGTCATCTATACATTGTTGACAAAACGTATGATAACATGGCAGTAGCTTGGGTTTAGTAAAGTTGTTTAAACAAATAGAACAGGTATATTTAGAAGCCATATTAAAATCCCAGGAAATCAGAATGATAAATAATTGCCGTTATAAATCCATTTTAGAAAACATCCGTTGATTAACCATGTTAATGTTAATAACTACCGTTATACATCGACACAGAAAACATAATTTGATTAACCATGTTACCAAACATCCAGTTATAATCTGATATATTTTACAAGGTGTTTGAACAACATATAATGTTTGTGTACACCTCACTGGTTAGCGCGAATAAAATGAATAGACAGACCTATTATTCTCCTTAACGCCGTCACATGGGTAAAAATAAAACAGATATTTGAGTAACGTCTTTGTTGAATAAGTATGTCAACTGTAATATATAATGTAAAGACGACTGTGTGTGAAATTTTATACGTATGTATAACATCAACGATAAATAATTCATTATTTATACATTTGGATTATAACGTGGCTTATGATTTTTTTTCATAACCAGAGGCCTTTTATGAAGGGTGTTTCATGACAATTGGCATGCCTGTTCTTTGGCATGCATCGATGTGTTGAAATAGATGTGTATGTTCTTGTATGTTTAAGCGACACAAGACATGTTTGAATTGATTATGGCCGAACCGAAAGCAACACTGATTTAGTATTTCAGTCTACATTAGAACTAATCGACAAGGGACGCACGGGGATAAGTTCTTGTAAATAATTTATTAACAGAACAGTGTTATATTATATAAAGAAAACGAAACAAATAATGTGACAAATAATGCTTCGGAGTCGTCAATATATCCCACTGCCCACTAGTTTGCTTCTTAGCGATTTTACAGAACCATTCTCGACGTAGCCGTTGGTATCGCGTTCTGTTTTTCGTCCGGTGCGTTTTGGTTATGACGGTAGTGTCCGATTGCGTTTTTCACGACCGTTTTATTATTGGTGGCTTGATTGAATTCTAGGAGCTATCTAGAAATTTACCTAATTTCCTTTTCTCTTAGTAGCCACTAGTGCTCGTTACCGAGTGTATGGGTGCGTGTGTAGGTCGGACAGTGATTCACGCATGCGCGACAAAGCCTGTACTGATAATACGATAGGTTATCTTCGGGACTGTTTCTGTGAGGTTTAAGTAGATACATCCGCTGAAAGCCAATGTATCGTAATTAAAAGACAATTTAATAATGTATTTTCTGAACGCAGTGTGCGTGCTTTATGTAAATCCCGTTTTAATACGTTTTGGAAATTAGATATCTTGATACTAAGGCTCTTGAACGCAGTGTGCGTGCTTTATGTAAATCCCGTTTTAATACGTTTTGGAAATTAGATTTCTTGATATTAAGGCTCTTGAATTATTTCAGTTTCCATGTACTGTCTATAATAATTTCTACTGGTAACCAGGTTATTGCCAGAATATCAAATTTACTAATGAAGCATTTACAAACTTTTCGCCCAATTTTTGTTTCGGTTTATTTTAAATATATTGATTGTTTTCATGGTCTAGAGTGAATCAACACCCCCAGTTGATCGGGGCACTTGGGGAATCTCTCCCCCGCCCCCTTTCCTAATCCGGTGTTGGTCAATATTATTTTTTATCATTTGAATAATGTAATTGTATTAATATGCATAAAGGATTGGGCGATATTATAAATGAAATATGGTTTAACGTCCTACTGGGGTAATGAATAGTCAGTCATACGCCATTTTATGAAAAAAAGTTTGTTTAAACAGTTGCGTTTCCACCTACTAAAGGCTGTTTATGTGAAGTTGAACGCCGGGGAGACATTCCTCACGGGGTCAATCACTTTGAATTGCACATGACGTCAGAATTTGTTTATGTGCACGCCATAGAGTGTACGACTGGAACTCGGTTTTTCGTCAAATCAGCTCGTTCCTTTGATAGAGGCCATAAGCATGCCGAGTTTCAAGATGATCTATGAAAAATTGCGGCCACAAAATATTAAAATAAAAGAGTGGGCGTGGCACTGCCCGTTGGAGTGGATATGGGCCAATATCAATAGGTACAATCTGTTATTAAAATAATTGATCATGATTCATACTGAATTGTGGCTTGTAGGCGATACACATAAAAATAATTTCCGTGGTTCCGTCCCTGAGGGTCGGGCATGCACCAAAACCAGTAGGGGTCATCCTTGGGTATAAGGACTAGGTAAGGCAGAGTTTCAAGAAGACCCGTTAAGAATTGCTCATTGAAATAAATAATTATTGTATGATATTATCCAGCAACGTCGATAAATATTCGCTTAACTGAGAGTTTATTTTCATGTGGTGGGTAGCCTGGAGGTCGGGTGTTCGATTCCTGCATTGTCCGATTTTCCGGCGTGGTCACCCCTTGTCAGTGATGCAGGACGGAGGGCCTGACAAGGACAGCGGTCTAGTCGTTCGGATGGGACAGAAAACCGAGGTCCCGACTACACATTGGCGTACACGTAAAAGATCCCTTAACAGTTGGAATTCGATATAAGAGGAGACTCTTATAGCACACTGTATGGCGTATGCCCGTATTCATTAGCCCAGTTCGGAGTAGAACAGTAGGACGTTAAACCCCATTTCATTTCATTTTGTTTACTACAATACTTTCTATTTAGTTTATTTTGAATGGAGCTAGCCACACCTCACTATTATTAAAATGCTAAAAATAATCCTACAGCGTGATTGGTTGAGCCATGTATAAACTATTATGAACAGTGTAACGGGGTTTCCCCTAGGAAAACTATGAATGGAATGACTATGACGTGCGCTTCTAAGAAAGCGTTTTCTATTAATTTCTATCAATAAGCGTGTCACGATCATACCAGTATATAAGCTTATATGGATTTTTATTAGTCATAATCATTATTGAGGAGTCTGGATGTTCGCTGCTTCATTATTTACCGTGATTCATGGGTAAACACACCAAGTAACACTTCTAGTATTGCGACATTTGGTGTCTAGATTAATTCGTTGAGGTCAATTCGTTGTCAAATACACTAAGTAAAGGAGAATCCGTAAATATGTCACGGTCAAGTGGATCGGGTAGTCCCCGTTTATCTAAACTAGCTGTCCCTCATGATGTACTGGAAATTCCTCAACTACCAAACCCCAACATGTCCACCCTGACGATAGGGGGGCATACATACGAGTGCAATGATGCTCAATATTTTAAAAGAATTCGTCTTCTTGGACGCGGGGCGTATGGTGTCGTGGAGGAAGCCGATAATATAGAAAAGGTCCATAGGTCATTTTGTAAGAAAATGTTGGGTGTTAGAACATCAACAAGTAACGTATAGTAGCCTTTGAACTTGGTAGATATCTTCTCAGTATACAGAGGAATATATTAATAATTTAAGTACTGGTTATATATAATTAAAAGTAATAATAGTGTTTTAAGTAATTGTTACTATGATAACTGTTTTATTGTTGTACACATAATGAAAGAAATTGTGTTATTTCACAGCTGAATTGTATGGTGAGAACCGTAGAACCACCTTGTAGGGAATAACTTTTAATCTTTAACACCCTAATACACACTATGTCGGCGGCATGTTTGACCTACATTCACTTAACCTTAATCCAAACTTTAAATCATTCAACGGTTTACAAGAAGGTGCTAAATATTTTCATTTAAACTTTTAACCTCTGTAAATAAATACAAAAAGCAATTCGAAAAATAAACCATAAATAAAGTACCATAGATGGGTGTCATCATAATACAATGCTATATCTCTATTGTTAGTCCAATACAAGGATAAATATCTCTATTTAACGTATGTTAGTTCAATCAGAAACATGTAAGTTACCTGTATGTGAAACAAAACAGATTTTAAACTTTATTTTGAAACTAAATCAGCGTAAGGTATGCGTCTATGGTTGTGGGTGCAATGGATCGGTAAATAGCTATAAACTGATACAGTGCACGTGTAAGGTATTTTTTTTATGGCTGTGTGTGCAATGGGTCGGTAAATAACTATGAACTGTGTAAAGGTACCAGTTACGTGTAATATTAAATACCTATTAACTACAAAGGTATCATTTGTGTTGTGAGAGATAGAAAAATGGGATTAAACGCCAACTCGAAACCAACTAGGTTTTTAAGGGACTTATACATGACTCAATTGATTTCAATAATTCTACCGTTCGTAGAGGTCCTTAGTAGTAGGAGGATGACTCAGAGAAAACCCACGACATTGGACAGGCGACTCAACTCCTCGTTACGCACAAGTGGGGAATCAAAACCACGCCACATGACTTAATGACAAACCTTATGATTTAACGCACACACGTTAAACCACTAAACCATCCCCGAATTGGGATGTAATGGTAAAATTAAGATGATTATGTGACACACAAAAACAAGATAATAACATTTTTGTAATTCAGATAATTTATATAACGATGTAATTTATCGACAGAAAATGATTAGCAGATAATAATTGTGTTATGTAAAATGGGATATTTATAAACCACAGTATTAAAATACTAATAGTTTTTAATTCTTAAAATTGTAGTAATTTCTTATATTATATGTAGGCAATGTTTGATACATGAAATGAAAAGACATCGGGTTGAAGGAATGAAGACCGGCATACACCATACAGTGTGCTATGAGGAACTCTTACATTGAATTCAACTGTCAAAGGTTATTTTATATGCACGCTAATGGATACACCAGACGTCCCATTCCAACGTTTATACGCCGCCACTTGCCAGGCCCTTCGTCCTGCACCACTGGCAAGGGGAAGCTGGTCGCAAGATTCCGAGGAACTTTCTCGGTAAACACAGGGATCGAACACAGAAAATCCATGTTAACAAGCCAACGTCTTACTCACTGAGCCGCTGTGGCTTCATTTGGTATAATACAGCTAACAGGTTGTTTTAGAACAGATTATACCACTTATTTAACAATTTCTAAAATAATTATGATTGTGGTTTTCATCTATTATATTTAGTTTAATACTGGTGGCCTATATGCATTTTGTTGACTTTGATTTAATTGTATCATATATTCTACCTGACTAAAACCTACACACAGGTGTATTAACGTGTTATATACCTGTACGACGTTATCACCTAAAGAGATTTCAAGTTTTATATTAATTATATTTGGAGAATAGATCATAATAACAGGTAATATAAATATCCTGTATGTGATTTACACCTGTTGTTATAAATATACATTGTACATATTATAGTCTTTAGATTAGTATATTGGTGGATATTACAAATTTTACATTAAATAAAATATACCAGGCAACTGTTCGTTTCTTTCATAACCCGTAAATAACGCGCCTCGACCAATCAAAGGGCTTCCCCAACATGATGTCGTTGACCTCAGTTCGTCTTATTTCCGGTCCGTTGAAGATACGAATAGCCAAGTGATCACGCTTCAAGTTTGATTTGTAATTAATAACGCTGTAAAATGACCAATTTAATTACATTGGAAGGTGTATAATGATCAAATAAAGTCTCGTTAGCAATAAAAATGACGGGAAATGTTACAACTTTAATGTATGTATATGTCGTATTACTATATTATATACGTATAACTTGCACTAAATCTCATGATAAACTACGAAAGCCCAGAAGGCTCATTCCAAATTCCAGATTCCAGATTCCAAATTCCAGATTCCAAATTCCAGATTCCAAATTCCAAATTCCAGATTCCAGATTCCAGATTCCAAATTCCAGATTCCAAATTACAAATTCCAGATTCCAGATTCCAAATTCCAAATTTGCTGCTGTAGCAAAAAACAAATGCCAGTCCTAGGATACCGAGTAGCAGAGTAGCTCACTGCAGAGGAACTTTGCCCCAAACTGTTCACATCTCACGAAGCAAACCCGAACTGGAATATTGTTATTATACCCGGGGCGAATCCAGACGAGGGGGGGGGGGTTGGGGGTCGACCCCCCCCCCCCCCTGCTCAGCTACATAATTTTTTTTGTAAATCAACACTTTTTATGAGAAAGGTTTCTCGGTCGTGTGCTTTATCCTTTATCGATAGATTTGGGACAGGATGGGCACTCAAAGCACGAGGTAATGATATAGATATTATGTGATATCACAATTAATGCTTTGCATCCATGAAATTGAATCACAATGTCATTGTATTAATTCATAATAAAATTGAAGTCAAACGAGGTGTTGAATTTCTCTGTTTAAAAAGCTCAATGTGTATTTATATACACCAAAATGACGATAGAGACCAAGCGGGAGGTGGGGGGAGATACATTGTCTCAGGAACATGACCCCCCCCCCTGCAAAAATTCCTTGATCCGCCCCTGTATACTCTAACTGATTAGGGGGTGGGGGTGGGGTGGATGGCCGAATGGTTAGCACGTGCGTGCTGTATCATACGGCCTGTCATTGAGTCAACTGGCGTGGTTTCGAATCCCCGGTTGTACGTGACAAGGAGTAGGGTGGCCTGTCCAACCTCGTGTGTTTTCTCCGGGTCCTTCGGTTTCCACCCACTGCTAAAGACCCCTACGCGCAAGCGATTTATTGAAATAAAATTTAAACCATATGTTAGTTTGTGTCGAGTGGACGATAAACCCCGTTTCGCTCTCTCTCTCTCTAACTGATTAGTCAAAAGCAAAAACCTGATCCGATTGGTCAGATCAGATTTGGAATTTGGAATCTGGAATTTGGAATTTGGAATCTGGAATCTGGAATCTGGAATTTGGAATATGGAATCTGGAATTTGGAATCTGGAATTTGGAATCTAGTAATTTGGAACGGGTATTTATCCGCCCCAGATAGGTAAACTAGAAGTAATTAGTTGTGTAAAATTACAATTTATATAATTTCTAATTTGTTTAATTTTGGGGGGGGGGGGGGCTGCCAATTTGCAATTTATCGGTAAGACATGAATTTGGAATTTAGAATTTGGAATTTGGAATTTGGAATTTGGAATTTAGAATTTCGCATTTGGAATTTGGAATTTAGAATTTGGAATTTGGAATGAGTCTTCTGGGCTTTCGTAATAAACAGATTGCTCATGAACAATTCAATAAACGCTGAAAGATAAGTCATATCATGTTCGTGTAATCTGAAGCATGTGACAAAAAACAATCTGCATAATAATCATTTTTTGATTTTAAAGGCGACATTGTGGCGATATGAGTATTTGGGTAGGATGTATAGTTATAGACGGAGGGGGGGGGTAAAAAAGATTAAACATGTTGTGGTGCTCTAGTTGGTCGATTAGAAAATGAAATGAAATGGGGTTTAACGTCCTACTGTCTGGGATAATGAAGACTGGCATATTTGGGTAGAATGTATAGTTATAGACGGAGGGGGGGGGGTAAAAAAGATTAAACATGTTGTGGTGCTCTAGTTGGTCGATTAGAAAATGAAATGAAATGGGGTTTAACGTCCTACTGTCTGGGATAATGAAGACTGGCATACGCCATGCACCACTGACAAGGAGGGAACCACGCCTGAAGTTTCTCGGTCAACACAGGGATCGAATACAAGACGTCCAGGTTAACGAGCCAACGTCTTACTCACTGACTCACCGTGGCTCCTTTTGGTATATGCTAACAGGATGTTTTAGAACTCATGCCACGTATTTAACAATTTCTAAAATGATTCTGATTCTGTTTTTTTCATAATTTAATCAATCAAATACAAAATCTATTTAGTCTAAAACTGGTGGCCAATATGTATTTTGTGTAAAATCAAATTATTTTTATTCTATATTTTACCTGAGAAAAACTACACACAAGTAAATTGAAATATTATATACTTAGTAGATATGGTCACCTGTACTACGTTATCATCTTGTGTTGTGTATATAGTCGATTATGACAACCTATTTAAAGATCCGTTTCGTGAAAGGGCGATATAATCCTTTGACGACGGTGTAATCGTACCTTTATATGGAAGAATAACGTTGCCATTATTATTTCAGTGTTCACGGTCCAAAATGCAAATGTCTATATTTCCAAATACTTATTTTAGTTGTACAATTTGCAATTTTCATTGCTCCACTTGATGTGTCGCTTGAAAGATATTGTTTTTTAAACCCAGGTAAGATAAACATAATGATAGTTGTTCTAAATAAATATAAATATATGGTCATATCATATTACACCACGTTAGTCTAATATGAAGTTATAAACATAAAATCTGCACGTCATTATTTGATTTTAAAAGTGGGTTGAGTAGAAGGACTGGTAGGGTTTATTTAAAGTGGAGATAGGGTATATTCCCTTTCAGCTTTTAGGTGGTGATTCGAGTATACGTATTGAACAAATCTGAATGCTATATTAACTGATGGTTAAGATAAAATTTCACATTTGTATTATAATAGAATAAGGCATATGGAGATGCGGTATCGATCACTACAGGGTAGAACCACAGGGTAAAATATTTTCCAGGCCGACACCCAGTAACTTAAACATAAAGCAAGCAGATGCAAACTTCGCCGTCACTTGAGCCAAGTTTTTAGAAACGGTGGTAAGATCATGTGTAATGAAATGTGGTAAAATCATGTGTAATGAAATGTGGTATTATAGAAATATTTTAGTTGAAGTAGTCATAGTAGCTTTAATTACCTGGGTATAGTTTTCAACTAAAACGGTAAATTATCTGTTACCCGGAAAACTATAGCTCTACAGGGACAGAAATCTTGCTTTAGTTTAATGCAAACCTTCAAAGACAACCATTTTAATATACAAACCAGTTTAGCATTATTTGACACATACGTGATCCCCGTTCTAAATTATGCATCAGAGGTCTGGGGGTGTCAGGAAGCCGATAATATAGAAAAGGTCCATAGGTCATTTTGTAAGAAAATGTTGGGTGTTAGAACATCAACAAGTAACGTATTGGTAGCCTTTGAACTTGGTAGATATCCTCTCAGTATACAGAGGAATATATTAATAATTTAAGTACTGGTTAAATATAATTAAAAGTAATAATAGTGTTTGAAGTAATTGTTACTATGATAACTGTTTTATTGTTGTACACATAATGAAAGAAATTGTGTTATTTCACAGCTGAATTGTATGGTAAGAACCGTAGAACCACCTTGTAGGGAATATAACGTTTAATCTTTAACACCCTAATACACACTATGTCGGCGGCATGTTTGACCTACATTCACTTAACCTTAATCCAAACTTTAAATCTTTCAACGGTTTACAAGAAGGTGCTAAATATTTCCATTTAAACTTTTAACCTCTGTAAATAAATACAAAAAGCAATTCGAAAAATAAACCATAAATAAAGGAACCATCTCGTTTCTAGAGTTTTACGTCCACTTCCAACTAGGGGCATGGAACCATCTCAGTGAATAAAGCTATTAATATGCCGTTAACCCGTGACGCGAACCGAATTGTGTTTTATAGTATATTAGAGGAATAAAACATATAACGTTGCTGATTGGGGCCATTATTAATTAAGAACGCTGTGTGTGTGAAATAATTTTACTTGGCGTACGCTTCGACCTAACTGATATCGCAGACAAGAAATTAGCGTTTTTTAAATTGAACACTATAGCATTGACTATGTTTCCTTTGAAACCCCATAACATTGCACAAAATGTCATTATTGGAGCAAGGCTATATCTACGTGCAGCGATGAATTTGTTGACTCATACCAATTGTCAATTAAATGTAAAATAGAGCACACCTCATACATTAAACTTTAATTAAAACGTTTAATTATAAAGACATATGGACATTAATAATGCAATACTAATTTGTGGTATGGCTTGTATTCTTGTCTTGTCTATTTCTTTCTTTGAACATTTTATAATATTATATTATAGTTTGGACTGGTTTTATTTTCGTATTCAAAAAAAGCAATCTTAATTTTCACAAATTCCTAATGCATGTATCAAACAGTATAGTCAATGCTATAATCAGGGTTTTTTTCTACAGTAAATTTAGAACATAAACTGGCGTATTGGCAAGATGAAATGTTATGCTTTTTTGAATAATAATAATGGATTATTTGTTGTGTTTGGTGGTTCGTTTTTTGCATAATATCAAAAATATACAGTCAAAATGGGTAATAAATAATGTAATTTTTTGTCATGGTTGATTGATTAGAATCCTTGATATCGTTGACCTATATAGGTGTTAGTAACAACTGCCGTGTTGTGATACCTGATTGGGGCCATAAATTAATCAAGAACGCTGTGTGTGTGTGAAATAGTTTTACTTGAACTACGCGTCCACCTAACTGATATCGCAGACAAGAAATTAGTGTTTATCTAATCTAACATATGCAAAAGAAGAACCACCAAACACAACAAATAATCCATTATTATTATTCAAAAAAGCAGAACATTTCATCTTTCCAGTACGCCAGTTTATTTTTTATATTTACTTTAGAAAAATAACTTGACTATAGCATTGACTGTGTTTCCTTTGAAACCCCATAACATTGCACAAATTATCATGATTGGAGCAAAGTTATATAAACGCGCAGCGATGAATTTGTCGGATCATACCAATTGTCAATATAAATGTATATTATGTATAATAAGATTACAAACAGAATATAAGTGTTAACTAACAACAGAACCAAAACGGGGTCGATACTCGACTGCTTAGTTTATATGCATTACTCTAAAATCTTGAGCGGGCCGGGTGGGGATCCAATATAATTGTAAGATCCGTAATGAATTTAGAATAAACTATGTTGAAATCCTAGTTCACAGGTGTAATAAAAATCTTATTTGACGTTGATAGTTATTTACTGTTAAATATTTTCGTTAGTTTATTTGTCGGATCTGGTGTCTCCATATAGCAAGACGCGAATGTCTTGTATATCGGGTGGGAGAGTTTTGATAATTGTTTGCTGTTCATTAAAGATAATTTGGACAATGTTATGGCAGCAACAACATGATTCATCTTTGTGAAAATTAGGATTTCTTTTATTTTATGCGAAAATAAAAACAGTCCAAGCTATATTATAATCAGAGAAATGTTAAAACAAAGAAATAGACAAAACAAGAATACAGTCCATAACATAAATTATTATCGTCCATGTCTTCATAATTAAACGTTTTAATTAAATTTTAATGTATGAATTGTGTGCTTTGTTTTCCATTTAATTGACAATTGGTATGAGTCGACAAATTCATCTCTCGCTGCACGTATATATAGCCTTACTCCAATAGTGATATTTTGTGCAATGTTATGGGGTTTCAAAAGAAATATAGCCAATGCTGTAGTCAAGTTATTTTTCTACAGTAAATGTAAAAAATGAACTGACGTATTGGAAATATGAAATTTTATGCTTTTGTGAATAATAAGAATATATTACTTGTTGTTTGGTGTTTCTTCTTTTGCATATGTTAGATTAGATAAACACTAATTTCTTGTCTGCGATATCAGTTAGGTAGACGCGTACGTTATATTTAATTGAAAGAAACCAAACGATGAATAAGCAAAGAACCAATCGGACACCATTCTCTGAATTTAAATGACCTTTGATTGTATGCATCGAAGCCGAAGGGCAACCGGTTAGTGCCGAAATGTAAATCAACAATCATCACAGTATTCTGTCTTGTGGATTCAGCCAAGGTTATAAGTTCCATAAATTTATAATCACCGAATGAAGGTTGTGATTTAAACTTTACGATGTAACCCGGTGGGAAGATGTTATATCTATCTTTTGTTTATCTTTTTTTATTTAACCAATATTTTATTCACGGGATAACAAAACAAGCCAATGGCTTATATAAATCAGATTCCCAAAAGCGATATACATAAACGATATACCATTTATTCAGATCGATATACATGTATGTAGAGTATTAAAGTACATATATAATAAGATTACAGAAGGAATATAATCAAGTGTTAACTAACAGAACCAAAAAATAGTCGGTACTTTGACTGCTTAGTTTATATGCATTGCTCTAAATTCATGGGTGGGATGGATGGGGGTCCACTAAAATCATAAGATCCGTAATGAATTTAGAATAAACTATATTGAAATACTAGTTCACTGATGAAGTTGATAGTTATTGTTAAATGTCAAAGCGCTCGGTTAGATTAATTAAACAATAAACAGCACATACAATATTTTCGTTAGTTTATTTGTCGGATCTGGTGTCTCCATATAGCAAGACGCGAATGTCTTGTATATCGGGTGGGAGAGTTTTGATAATTGTTTGTCGTTCATTAAAGATAATTTGGACAGTGTTTTGTATTGTGTGTGAATTCTGTGATCTATTCAATGGTGGTCTCAATGCTATAGTCAGGTTATTTTTCTACAGTAAATATAGAAAATAAACTGGCGTATTGGAAATATGAAATGTTATGCTTTCTTGAATAATAATAATGGATTTTTTGTTATGTGTGATGGTTCTTCTTTTGTTAGATTAGATAAACACGAATTTCTTGTCTGCATATCAGTTAGGTGGAGGCGTACGTTATATTTATTTGAAAGAAACCAAACGATTAATAAGCAAAGAACGAGGCAAAAACTAGGCAAAAATTTTAACACATTTTAGCTTCGTTTGGACAGAAATGCCGAACGAGGCATTCTAAGGTTTATAGTGTAAACTTAGAGTTTTCAACTATAATTGACTATTAAGGTTTATAGTGTAAACTTAGAGTTTTCAACTATAATTGACTATTAAGGTTTATAGTGTAAACTTAGAGTTTTCAACTATAATTGACTATTAAGGTTTATAGTGTAAACTTAGAGTTTTCAACTATAATTGACTATTAAGGTTTATAGTGTAAACTTAGAGTTTTCAACTATAATTGACTATTAAGGACTTAAAATGTTGGTTGAACTAGCTTAGTGTCTGTTCTCTAGCGGTGTTACTTGTAGACAGACAGTGTAAGTTTAATATGACCCAACAACCAGCACACTCTACACAGATCCACAGGCTATCCGACTGCTGCTACTCTTTTATGGGAGTGTTCCGGCTATCCGACTGCTGCTACTCGTTTAAGGAAGTGTTAGTTCCTGATCCCTTTCCCCACCTCTCGATTCACTGAAGTCTTGGCTCCATTTTCCATGTACACATGTTTGCATTGTTTCTACATGTGTTTTCGCCAGTGAAGCCAGTCCGGGTTAAGCCTTATGTCTCTTGTTAGCTTAGTGGAACAAATGTAATGGGTCTGTTTCCATGTGATTACGTGTATATAGAAAATGGACCATAAACAATATGTGAGACTTGTGTACCATTAAAAAAATAAAATTGTGCATTTACAGTCTGGGAACACCTGATAACACCTGGTTAACAGCCGAGAATATTCACGACTTTGCAGCTTGTACCAAGATACAGGGAACACTCAGAATTTTTACTGCTAGTTTTCAAGGGTAAGTAACGAAGGCTGGTGGTCAACGCCAATGTGTACACTGGACTTCTGTTTTTAGTATGAATGACTACCTATTTGTTTTCCCTTGCCAGGCCTCTGTCATCAGGGCCATAAATGTGTGGGGGCAGGGGGAGGAGGTGTCCACAAACAAAATGTAAACATCTCCCCAATGCTTTCCACCAGATTTGAAAAGAATCTGTAAAAATGTGGCCTAGCTCTATCATGCTAACAAGGCTTCAGCAAAAAAGGGGGCAGAACTCTAAAAATTATTGATTCGACATTGACGACAATAACTAGGAGTCCTAATTTGATCATAAACAAGCTTCCGTAAAGTTTGAGAAAAATCTGATGAAAACTCTGGTCTATATCGTACTGACAAGGATTACAAGCAGTGTGGATACGTTTCAGCAAACAAGGGGCATAACTCTATTAATCCTATTTTGATGAAATGAAATAAGGATCTTCATCTCATCATAATAACAGCTTCCTAAAATAGGATTAAAACTGTAGCCTTTATTACGCTGACAAGTATTACAGGCAGTATGGACAGGTTTCTGAAAAAAAGGGGCATAACTCTTAAAAATCAATGGCACTCAATGTACGTATAAGCACCATCGTTTTATCCTCCTGGCTTGTTGGCTTTTAGATTCATTGAACAGGAAACCAGTTAACGCTGCTGGTGATCAACTGATTGTGGCCGGTATCTGAATTTCTCGGATTTCATTTACAGCTTTAAATAGTTTGCAATTGTGATTATCCTGGTCCCGGACTCTTAAATAATCTATTTTTAATAAATATGTTTTGGTGTTTTAATTTCAGAGATCCCCATTTGAAGATACCTCCCATTCACCCATCCAATCTTTCCGTGTTTGAAGATGTGGAGGAGATATCGGGCAACTTAATTATCCAATCAAATCACACAGAATTCCGGAATCTCTCATATTTTAAGAGTCTGAAATATATTTCTGGTCGGGAACCGAATGGGTGAGTAAAGTATTGAATATATTTTCATATAATAATGTGGATTCATTGAGGTTAACTGATCCCATTTCATACAAGGGGTTAACTGATCCCATTTCATATAATTGACAGAAATAATAAAAGGTTGTATACGTTGGCATGCATGTAAAGAACCCTTGACAGATTTCGAAATAAGAGTAGGTTGTAGCGCCGTTGTCCGAGCAAGATTTCCCTCAAAGCACACACTGCATAGTGCACGCCTGTCTTCATTAGCCGAGTTGGAGCAGAACATTAAACCCCATTTCATTTCTTTTTTTCAAACAGTGCCCTAGCTCTTAATATTATGATGACACATTTGGAATCGTTGGAATTGGTGAAGTTGAAGGAGATACGTCAAGGTGGCATCCTGATAGCGGGCAACAGTAATCTGTGTTACGTAGGTAGTATGAACTGGAGGTTACTCATATTAAACGACGATCAACGACTCAACATTCAGTCCAATGCTAAACCTGAAGATTGTGGTGAGTTGGTACCATAGAAACCACAGCTAGCTTCTGTTTCAGTTATTTTATATCGGTCAATACTGTGAACATGACTAGATGGAAAACTTATATGTCAGTACAGTAAATGTAAACACCATGATATTAGAATTTCAAGTACCCTTAAAAAATAATAAATGTAGTTTAATTTTTAGATGAACAACATGGAAAAATATGCAAAAAATCGCTATTTTATTTGGGGAAATGTTTTTCTGACTGACCGAATGGTCATGCAAATGACCAGCTAGAAAACCAACGCGTCAGTCAATTTATAGTATGAGGTTATCAAGGCTGTTGTTTGAGTTATATGTACCATATATAAGTTAAAGATAAAGAGCTGGTAGTTCTCACTATAATAGTTAAAAACTAGATAATGTAAAGGGAATTTGCTGAAAATTTCAGTCAAATTGATCCACCCTGAACAGAATATTTGGCAATTGAATTTTAGGCCTAGTCTCGATCAACATTACTAATAAACATAGTCTTGATTATCCATTTTTTAATTTAATCAGAAGCAGCAGACTGGGTTATAATTCAGTCAATATCACAGGCTAGCGATGCCATTGAGAGTTGATTATAGTCTGGATGAGTTAATTAATGTCCAATTAATGATTTAGATAACATTTCAGGCCTAAAGAAAGACCTGCAATAGGCAGATTTAACTCTTGCATAATGTATGTTTAATGTAGCAGTGATCTCAATATTAGTCAAAGCATACTTGTACCTGTCAATCTATTGAACCTTCCCAACTTTCACTCACTCTGAGATCACCGCACGATGCAATACGAAGCGATGTGAATAAGGTCATTCTGCCCACTCGACTTTTAATTTTAAATCTCTGTTACCCGTAATTACTGTCGTTGTTATTGTAGTTCGTGACGGTCACGTATGTGATGATGAATGTTCCCTGGATGGTTGCTGGGGAAAGGGAAAAGACAAATGCCTCAAATGTCGAAATTATCGTGTTGAAGAAGAAAATATGTGTATTAAATCCTGTTCTCATATAAATCTTCATTACCATGCTGGAAATAAGAGATGTAAACCTTGTCATGCTCAATGTAAAAACAACTGTACTGGACCAGTAAGTATTTTACAATAAGGAACCAACGGTCAGTTGTGAAGGGACCATTGGTCATCTAGTAACCAACAGTCGCAAAGGGTCAGACGGTCGTAAAGGGATCATCGGTCATAAAGGGACCATTGGTCATAAAGGTACCATTAGTCGTAAAGGTACCATTAGTACCATCAGTTGTCAAGGGAAATCATATTCAAAGTCTTTAACTACAAAAAGATAAATACATTCTATAGACACCTGAATTCTGTGACAAAGTGACTGTTTTCTGTAACAAAGTGACTGTTTACAATTTAATAACAAAGTGACAGTCTTCTATAGCAAATTAAACTGTCATCCTTGGCAAGTTTTCCATGAGAAAGTGGCTGTTTACATAGTGACTGTTTTCTACAGCAATGTTACTGTTTTCAATAGCAAATTGACTGTCTTCCATTGCAGTGTTACTGTTTTCAATAGCTAAGTGACAGTCTTCCATTGCAGTGTTACTGTTTTCAATAGTAAATTGACTGTTTTCAATAGCAAATTGACAGTCTTCCATTGCAAAGTGACTATCTTCCATTGCAAAGTGTCATTCCTCCACTGTTTTCCATGAGAAAGTGACTGTCTTCATTTAGAAAGTGACTGTTTTCATTTAGAAAGTGACTGTTTCATTTAGAAAGTGACTGTTTTCCATGAGAAATTGACTGTTGTCCATGAGAAAGTGACTGTTTGCCATGAGAAATGATCGTTTCCATAGGAAAAGGTGACTTTTTTCCTTGAGAAAGTGACTGTTTTCCATGAGAATGTGACTGTTTTCCATGAGAATGTGACTGTTTTCAATATATAGCAAGCAGTGCCGGACTGGGTCCACCTGTCCACCTGTCCGTGACAGGTGGGCCTAAGCTCATAAAAAAAAGTGGGCCTAAGCCTATAAAGAAAAAAGAGAAAGGAAAAAATAAGAAAAGAGAAAGAAAAGAGAGGGGGAGGAAAGAAGGAAGGAAGGAGAAGACAGGACACTCCCCCTCCTTCTTTCCTAATGATAGTGCTCTTAGGTCATTCTGTTATCTAATTGTATCAGAAAATTAAACATTTGCCTTCTTCTGCTTTGGTCTGAAATGCTTGGAAAATGTGTTTGCGGTTGTCAATTTTCTAAATTTTCCTTGGGGGAGACCCCTCCCCCCCCCCAGACGCTCGTGACGCCTTTGGCGCGTACTTGTGTGTGCCTTGGTCAATGACCTGACAGGTGGGCCTTCGGCCCACCAGTCCTGCGCTGATAGCAAGTGACTTTTCAATAGCAGTGTTACTGTTTTTTTTTTATAGCCAAGTGAAAGTCTTCCATTGCAGAGAGTGGCTGTCTTCCATTGACAAAGTGACTGTTGTCCATAACAAAGTGACAGTCTTTCATTAACAAAGTGACTTTTGTTCATAGCAAAATGCCTGTTGTCCATTGACAGAGTGACTGTTGTCCATAACAAAATGGTATCATATATTCGAGAGAGATTGATGTTGTATATTTCAGGAACCGAATCAATGAGACAGTTGTAAGAATGTTACCATTCTAGATAACAACAATGTCACCATCTGTCTAGCAGAGTGTCTAAGTATCATGTACCCAGATGAAAATAATATCTGTAGAAAATGTCATAAAAACTGTGCTGATGGGTGAGTAGCCATCTTCTTTGTAAGCGTAAAATACAGAGCCTTAAAGCATCTTCAAGTTTATAACGTCATTGATGGTGTTATATAGACTGTAGCTAATCCTTTAAGCCATGGGGGGATTTGCAGTAGCTCAGTGGGTAAGACATTATCTCGCTAACCTGGAGATCGCAGGTTCAATCCCTGTGTTGGCCGAGAAAGTTCATCTGGATTTTACAGCGTGGGTTTCCCCTTGTCTGTGGTGCACGACGGAGGGTCTGACATAGATAGCTGTCTAGTCGTCGGATGGGACGAAAAACCAAGGTCCTATGTAAGTATTAGGCAAAATTTTCCTCATAGCACACTGTATGGCGTATGCCTGTCTTTATTAGCCCAGTCGGAGCAGAACAGTAGGACGTTAAACCCCATTTCATTTGCTGGTCTACATTAACTGAAACCAGGGGCCGTATTTATAAAAATTCTTAGAGTTTTCATAACTTTTACTCTAAGACTTCCTAAAACAACATTTAGTTAAAAGTTACTCTTTAGAAATATTTATAAAGGGTCTTAGAGTTACTTTTAACTAAATGTAAGACTTGGGTCCTAACCAAACTCTTAGCGATGTAACCATGGGATATCTGGGGATTCCCTGAAGTTATTTATAGCTCAGTGTTGATGTCATGCAATCACTCTACTCACTGTAGGTTGACTGACGCCGAAATCGTCACCACTACACAGTTGCATTTTACCAGTAGCTAGGAAACGAAGCGTAATGGCGATCTTCATCTCAGCGTCGATTGAGAAATTTCGTTTCGTAGGACTCGTAAGTAGATGCCGAACTAAATCTGTCACAAAAAGAATCCCACCCATGTCCATTCGATATCTCCTTATCAACTCGTCATTGTTGTACTCCACTAAGAAATCTCTTCTTGTTTTAAACTCTCTTAGGCGGCGTACACGGACGGCCATGTTAACCAAGATAAGAGTACTTTTAACAAGTTAGGAGTGCTACAGGAGGACTCCTAAATATGTGTCATAGTTAGGAGTAATTCTTAAAGTAAAATGTTTTATAAATAGGTCTTAGGAAAATCTACAAAGTTAGGAGTAATTTTTGACAGTTAAGAGTTGGTTCCAACTCTTAGAATTTTTATAAATACCGCCCCAGTTCCCTGATTATATTTATGTTACATTTCGGTTAATCCAGGTGTTAAAGGCTTCATTCGGGTTCACACTTATATTTATACGTTACTTAAATCTATGTGTTTCAGATGTACAGGAAATTCTGATATTGTGGGTCCAGGGGGATGTAACTCTTGTGAAGTCGGTTTTCGAAAGTCTCATTTTACAGAAACTATAAGATGTTTACCAACCGATACTAATTCCTGCCCCGACAGTCATCATCTAACTCCCGTTAAAATAGACAATAAAAATCTACTAGGTGGAAAAAGGGTAAGATTGTGTTTCTGTCATTTAGGGATTGTGGTGTTAGAGGTATAATGTCCTAGGTTTTGGTCATTTAGGGACTGTGGTGTTAAAGGGATAATGTCCTAGGTTTTGGGAGCTCAGTGTGTGTAAGGTGTTGACTCGCTACATTGCAAGTTCCGTTTTCGATCCCTGTGTTGACCAAGAAAAATTATCAGGATTTTCTGGTCAGGGTCCCCAAAGTCATGCAGGATGCTGCAATCCATAGTTGTTTGGATGGGAGTAAAAACCGAGGTTCCATGTACATATCGGCGTGCAGGTAAATTAGCATGCTCTAAGGTGTATACTTGTTTTCATTAGCCCAGTCGGTGCAGAACAGTAGGACATTAAACACTATTTTATCTGTCGAAAATAACATATATTGCAAATTGTTTTTTATTTAAAAAAGATTATATATATTCCAAATTGTTTTTTATTTGCATAAATACTATATTTCAAATTATTAATTCTATTTTAGATGTGTGAACCTTGTCATCGACTGTGTCAGACATGTTACGGGGCCAGTAATATGAATTGTAATAAATGTAAATTTTTCAAGGCCGATTCGTGTGTAGAATTCTGTCCAACTATGACATTCGGTAATAAAGCGACACAGAAGTGTGAACCATGTTTTGACGAGTGTCGAAGTGGATGTCGAGGATCAGAAAGTA
Organism: Patella vulgata; assembly: GCF_932274485.2. Taxonomy (NCBI): domain Eukaryota; kingdom Metazoa; phylum Mollusca; class Gastropoda; family Patellidae; genus Patella; species Patella vulgata. The sequence continues at coordinate 777,420 of NC_065887.2, forward strand.
CAGATTGCTTGGCATGTAAAAACTTCAAAATCTACATCGGTGAGGATGATAAGAGGGTAAGTGCTTGAATTTATCTTGTAGATGGTGGTAGAATTTATCTGGAAGGGTGCAGGTTGGGAAGATGGCGATGATATGATGGTGGGGGGGGTAGATATTAGATTTTATTTGGGCGTGTGATGGTAGGGAAGATGGCGATAACCAAGATGTTAGTGGTAGAATTTATCTGGGAGGGTGCAGGTTGGGAAGATGGCGATGATACATTGGGGGTAAATGGTAGATTTTATTTGGGCGTGTGACGGTAGGGAAGATGGCGATAATCAAGATGTTAGTGGTAGAATTTATTTGTAGGAGTAGGGAAGTTGGCAATGATACAATGATAGTAAGTTGTAGAACTTATACGGTACTATTCAACGTTTTGAAAGGGGTGAGAGTAGGGAAGTTGGCAGTGAGGGTAAGTGGTATTATTCAATGTTTTGAAAGGGTGAGGATAGGAAAGTTGGTAATGAGGGTAAGTGGTACTATTCAATGTTTTGAAAGGGTGAGGATAGGGAAGTTGTTAGTGAGGGTAAGTGGTACTATTCAATGTTTTGAAAGGGTGAGGATAGGGAAGTTGGTAATGAGGGAAAGTGGTACTATTCAACGTTTTGAAAGGGTGAGGGTAGGGAATGATAAAATGGGCAGTTGTTAAGCAAGTGGGAGGCCTCTGTCTGGGATATATGTACCCGATTTCATTCATCCTGGCCGTTTGAATTTAGTAAATATATTTTATAAATTTGTAGTTTAACTGCACGGATGAATGTCCACAACATCTACCATATTCAGTGTTGGATAACAACACAAATAGTGAAACAGCATCTAGAACAGTTTGTGCTGATAATACCCATCCAGAAGTCATCGCTTTATTATCACGTAACACTGAGTAAGTACTGTATATGTATTTAGTGTTTGTGTCTTCCATATATCGAGGAGGGGTGGATGGCTGAATGGTTAGTGCGTGCTTGTTGTATCATAAGGTCTGGCATTGAGTCAACTGTTGTGGTTTCCATTCCCCGGTTGTACGTGACAAGGAGTAGGGTCGCCTGTCCAACCTCATATATTTTCTCTGGGTCTTTCTGTTTCCTCCCACTGTTAAAGACCCCTACTTGGAAAGGAATTATTGAAATTAAATTGAACCATATGTTAGTCCCGAAGTGACCTAGTTTGTGTTAGCTCCATTTCTCTCTTTCTCCAATATTGATAGAACTGCTCAATCTGACATTTCTATTACAAGATGTTATTTTTCATTTTCATATTTGAACATTTCTAATAGGAATACTGAGCACAGTGGGTAAGACGCTGGAGGTCGCGGTTTCGCTCCTGGTGTTGGCTGAGAAAGTTCATTGAGATTTTCCGACATGGTTTCCCCTTGTCCATGGTTCAGGGCGGAGGGTCTGATAAGGATAGCTGTATAGTTGTTCAGATGGGACAAAAAACTGAGGCTCTGTGTACACATTGGCATTCATGTAAAAGTTCCCTTGGCATTTTGAATGCGATACAAGAGTAAGCCATAACACCGCTGTTTGGGCCAAGTGTCTCTTATAGCATACTGTATGGCGTATGCCTGTCTTCATTAGCCCAGTCAGAGCAGAACAGTTGTCCTCAAAAATAGAATATATACTGAGCGCCATGGAAAACGCATCTCTTAGTTTTTCGTATAACAAAATGATCCTGTAAACAGATCTTATTTATTTTGCTTATTATTGTCAACAATATTCAAATGGGAACACATCAATAACAACACATTTGTACACTTATGGATGTTTAATCTGTAATCAACGGTACAAAGTCAGAGGGGTCAAAACCAAAAGTACGACACAGATGTCAGTAGCGCGTGTGTCCTCCATGGGCTCTTATGCACGCTGTGCAGCAACGGCGCATGGAATTAACCAATGTTTGAAAGAAGGCCTGGGGCAAATTGTTCCATTCTTGGACAAGAGCAGCTTCTAAAGCAGCAATGGTGTGCATCTGTGGCGTCCAATCTCATCCCAGACATGTTCTATCGGTGCCATGTCCGTAGACATGGCTGGCCAGTCCAAGACATTGATGTTGTTAGCAGCCAGGTAGTCCATACTAAAACGGGCGGTATGCGGACGCGCTTTATCCTTTTGGAAGTGCTGAAGTTGTGGGTGCGCTCGAAACATCGGACCAACAATTGAATGCAAGACATCATCACGGTAGGCTACAGCATTAACGCGACCCCTGCAAATGTGTAGGGTGGTCCGTGCGATGAAATGTGAAGCCTCCCAAAACATTACACTTCCCCCACCCCATCGATTGGTTTTGAAGACGCAGCAGTCTGCAAGACGTTCCCCAAGACGTCTCCACACACGTTGACGGCCATCAGCGTGAGAAAAGATGAAAGCGACTCTCATCACTGAAGAGCACACTTTGCCAGTCTACTCTTCTCCATGTCTGGTGTCTTTGAGCCCATATCAAACGCCGCTGAAGGTTATGATCCCTGAGGATAGCTCCAGCATAAGGTCGTCGTGCACGGGGTCCTCCTTCTCTTAGACGACGTCTTATGGTGTTGGCACTTACTGGTACGTGTCTTCCGACGACTGCTGCACCTGTTCGAGTCGCTGGGTGGAATCTGTCACGCAGATGAGTGACCCGGATGTAGCGGTCTTGAGCCTGGGTTGTAACGCATTGTGGACCAGGACGTTGACGGTCACGTGTTGATCCAGAAACTCGAACATGTTCCACCAACCTTACAATAGTGGACTGATGACAATTGAAGTGTCTGGCAATAGCATGTGTAGACATGCCAGCCCTGGACATTCCCATGGCTTCATTCCGTTGATTTTCAGTAAGTCTCGGCATCTCTAGTGCGTTTGGGAGCATTGTGTGAAACAATAGTTCATAGTATTGCAGAATATTATACATACAGAACCACCTAGTAATAAAACATTTGGGAAAAAAAAGTGATGCGTTTTCCATGGCGCTCAGTATATTATATTATCTACAAAGATAATGTAGTGATAGGTCTGTTATAAATCCAATTGAATCCAAGCTGTGATATTATCTAGCTTCGGTATTTTCATTACTTAATATTAAAGGAGCTAAATTGCTAATATTTGGGACGTAGAAATTGACACAAATGAGATGCAACGCATATAATAATGTAATTTGAATGTATATAAATCTTTTTACATTCAATCGTTTCCGTTTTCAGTATAATTTCTAATCAGTTATGTTCGGCAAAATACGACAGAAGTCTCAATCGAATAGCAATCTCTAGTGTCTGGTTATTCCAGACTAGGCCTACACCGTAGTATTTATTGCACATGCTCTCCAGATAAGAATATGGCGTAACCGTTTGACATGACTTGTCGAAAATGTCTAGCCTTTGTTCTTCGAATCCCTTGTTACAAAATGTCACTGAAATGCATTATGGTACACGATGTGTTTTCCAATGGTAAAATGTTTATTTCGTCTTAAATATTGGATATCAGAAGCCCATCTTTTCCCGGTAAGATCACATCATCGATGTTGATTTAAATTGACAAATAATTTGTGTTTTCAATGTCGAATACTTTGGATGATATTGAGTTTAAGACTTAGCTACTTTAATGTTAAATAATCATATTATGTTAAGTACATATTGGTGTGGGACTAAGCTGTAAGAAATTTGATATTTTAATCACATATATATGTTAAGTACATATTGGTAAGGGGTTATTTAAGAAATTTGATACTTTAGTGAGAAATACCAAGTTATCAATCTAGTTATTAGGTAATGTGTCTTTATAAAAAAAACATAGAAAATACTCAATTTGCATCCCCACCGACGATTTAAATTTTTGATGGTCTATTGTTTTAGTTGATTGTATTTTTTATTTTCTCTCTCAATAAAATAAATTGATATATTTTTTTTTAATGTAGAGATGAAAAGAAGAAAATGGCTATAATTGTTGCTCCATCTGTAGCCGGTGTACTGATTGTAGCTGTTTTGATCGCTTGTATAGCTTGGTGCTGTCAAAAACGAGCTAAAGCCAAGGAAAAAAACGGCAAAACTTACGGCCAAGATGACTGGCTGGGATGAGGAAGTGGTGAGTATTTATTTGATGATGTACACCAATTGGCACGCACCTAAAAGAACCCTTGACAGTCGGAGTTCGAAATAAGAGTAGACCGTTATCCAGGAGGACTTTCCCTCATAGCACACTGCACACATGTCCATCTTCATTAGCCCAGGGCAGAAGAAAAGGACATTAAACTCCGTATCATTTCATTTATTTAATCATACTTAAAACATATGAATAACTGGATTATGTTAATGTTTTTTATACAGCCGCATTGTGGTCGTATATTGCCGTCGCCTCCATCTGTATGAGCGTTGCTTGGCAACCTATTTTTATATATGAATTAAATTAAAAAAAGAAAAACAGTGATCATACATCCTTAAGTGTTATATAACTCTTTGTAGATTTAATCAAATGTGACCATTAGAATTAACACATAGCTGAAGGGGAATAACTCCATTTAATCAAATTATCTGTTCTCTAAACATTTGTCACTGTTTTGATTTTGAGAAATGAAATGGGGTTTAACATCCTACTTTTCTGAACCAACTGGGCTGATGAAAACGGTAGATAAACAATTTACTGTAGTAGTTACTGATTATAAAAGAATTAAATTTTTATAATAAATTCAAGTTTGTTTAGGGCCACTTCATATTTTTCTAACGTTTTTTATTCAGCCTCTTACACCTACGACAGCTTAATCTGACCTTGCTCAGTTAAAATTGATAAAGGAATACGATTTACGACGTGGAGGTATTATTGGCTCTGGAGCATTTGGTACTGTCTATAAAGTAAGTAATTATTCCTTTAACTGTCAGATTTTCCAGGAGGCCATATACATTAACTGCGACAGTTGGAATTTGAAAAGGTGTAGATAAAAATTCCACTGTTTGGGCAAAATTCTACCCCTTCTATTGTATATATGACCATAAGAATTACAATTACTATATGTTAGTCTCAAAATAACCAAAAGTATTGTGTTGATGATACATTAACCATATGTTAGTCTCAAAATAACCAAAGGTATTGTGTTGACGAGACATTAACTATATGTTAGTCTCAAAATAACCAGAGGTATATAGTGTTGATGATACATTAACCATATGTTAGTGTCAAAATAACCAAAGTATCGTGTTGATGAGACATTAACCATATGTTAGTCTCAAAATAACCAGAGGTATATAGTGTTGATGATACATTAACCATATGTTAGTCTCAAAATAACCAAAGTATTGTGATGACACGATGTCAAATTCCATTCTAGTCATGTAACAATTGCAAACATTCAACTAGAGAAAATATATTTTATAATTATTTGTTTTTCGCTGCTTTTTTTTTTCTAGGGATTTTGGATTCCAGAAGGTGAAAATGTTAAAATTCCTGTGGCTATAAAAGTTTTACAGGAAGGAACCACACCCAATCAGAATAAAGAATTGTTGGAAGAGGCTCGTGTCATGTCGTCAGTAGAACATCAGTATTGTGTCAGGATATTGGCAGTCTGTATGACGGCACAAATGATGTTAATAACGCAGCTCATGCCTCTCGGATGTCTTCTGGATTACGTGCGAAAAAACAAAGATCACATTGGATCGAAAGTTTTGTTGAATTGGTGTACACAAATAGCTAAGGTGAGTAGAATCGCAGTTTTATCCACAAAAACACTCTTTTAGTTCCTGAAAAACCCCAACAATTCTTAAGATTCAACACTGACAAGGGGGAGTTAACAAGCTAGCACCTTACGCACTGAGCCACAGATAGGATTTTTTAAACATGCATTATGCAAGAGCTAAATCTGCCTATTGTAGGTCTTTCTTTAGGTCTGAAATGTTTTCTAAAGTATTAATTAGACATTAATTAACTGATCCAGGCCTTAATCAACTCTAGATGGCATCAGATTTCTCCAATATTAAATAGATTAGAATGGTTCAGCGATACTTTGATTTTATGAAATATGGAGGACCGAGACTTAGCTTCGATCAACCAGTACGGTAGTTGAAATTATTGCACACGTCTGTCAAACCTTCAAAGGCTAATATCTTCGCTTGCAATAGAGTAATTTGAATGAAATTTTCAAATTATTCATTTTACATCATCTACTTTCGAACTATTATAGCAAGAATAGCTAGTTCTTTATCTAAATCTTACATAATGTATCTTTAAGTCGGAAAATTTGTTTATTTTTTTTAGGGTATGGTTTATTTAGAAGAGAGAGGTATTGTTCACAGAGATTTGGAAGCTAGAAATGTTCTGTGTAAGTTTTAATATAGATCATTTTATTTTGTATATTTTGTTTATGGAGCAACCGTTAGCATACTCTTGCTTCAAAGCATGTACTACTGTTCGAGATGCCAAGACATCTTCCCTTGCTGGATCTTCCAAAGTGCACACAAACTGGAACCAGACTGAATAAACCTGAAACAGTTTGGACAAAGAAATTAAATCTGTTAAACTACTGGAACATAAAAAGATATAGAGAGAAAAGACATTAATAGATAGTGTTGAATATTTTATGAATATTTTGATTTTATTTATTTCAGTACATACACCAACCCAGGTAAAGATTACAGATTTTGGATTAGCGAAATTATTGGATTATGATGAAGAAGTCTATCAGGCTGCAGGTGAGTAGACAGATTACTTATATCTTGATTAAATACGTTTCATACCTGTAAATTTTATATGAAGAAATGTCAGTGGATACCTTTTAGTATTAAAGGGCCTTGTTTATTATGAAATGAAAGAGGATTTAATGAAGACGGACATTCGCCATACGGTGTGCTATGAAGGACATTTTGCCAGCGAAGTGGCACTGTTGCCTACTCTTATATCAAATCCAATATAAGAGTAGGCCATAGTGCTGCTGCCCATGAAAATTTCCCTCATAGCACACTGTATGGCGTATGCCAGTCTTCATTAGCTCAGTCGGAGCAGAACAGTAGGACGTTAAACCCCTTTAATTTTATTTCTATTTGATTATTTCAGATGCCTATAAAATGGCTGGCGTTAGAATGTATACAACACAGAATATTTACACATAAAAGTGACGTCTGGAGTTACGGTGTTACCGTCTGGGAATTAATGACATATGGACAGAAACCATACGACAGTATTCGTGCCCGGGATGTTCCCGATCTGTTAGAGAAAGGGGAACGACTCCCACAACCACATTGTTGTACTATTGACGTCTATATGATCATGATAAAATGTAAGTACCGGGGTATTGAACTCTTCTGGGAGGGGATGGTCTAATGGGTTGACGTGTGCACATTACATGGTCTGTCATTGAGTCAAGTGTTATGGTGTTGATTCCAGGGTTGTACGTGACAAGGGATAGAGTCACCTGTCCAACCTCAGGGGTTTTCTCCAGGTCTTCCAGTTTCCTCCCACTGCTAAAGACCCCTACGTGCAAGCAAATTATTGAAGTAAAATTGAGCCATATGTTAGTCCTGAAATGACCTAGTTTGTCAGTTCACCTTGTCATTGTTGCTTAAGCAAGAAAACTTTTGTAGAAAAAAAGGAGCTATGTACTATATCCAGTTATTCACTTGCCCTGGAAAAAATACATACAAAATTAAATGTCATATATAATATCTTGCTATAGGTTGGATGTTGGATGCAGAAAGTCGGCCATCTTTCTTGGAGTTGCAGGAAGAATTTTCAAAGATGGCACGAGATCCTGGTCGATATCTCGTCATTCAGGTAAGATGCCATTTATATTTAATGTTTTTTTATAAACTTATTCATCTATATTTCCTCTGAGTTAGTCTCTACATATCTTTTAATATTTTATTTATTTGTTTTAAATTTATATGTAATTTGTAAATAAGATCGATTTCTGTGTCTATAAACATTATTTTAATGAAAAAAATAAAATAGAATAAAATTTGCTGTGAAATTTCTCATGGACAGTTTTATTACCGTACCGTATAAATTCTTTTTTGAGATATTTTTTATTGTTGATTATATTTGAGTTTTTATTATCTATCATTTATCATTTAAATGTCCCAAAAAAAATACAAAATGTTAATTTTTTTTTAATTATGCTTAAAATTTTGAGTTATTGTGATTTATGATTTTTTATTTAAATGTTAAAAAAAAAAATGTTAATTTTTGAATTATGCTTAAAATTTCCTGACTGGTCATTGTTTTTAGTTATTTTATGGTTTATCAGTTAAATATAAAAAAGAATTTAGAAACGTTAAAGTTTGAATTATGCTTAATATGTCCTGAATTCAATCGTACACATTTTAAATATAGGATTATATAAATTAACTTTAAAGGGTGACGTTCTAAAACGCCTATCAGGAGTGTCCAATGGGGCGGAAGCGGAAAATAATGCGCAAAATTCTGCTGATACTTCTCTTCAGGTAGACTTGATCATCTGGTTTATTGGCATGTTGTATCGTGACTGTTGCAGTTACCTCCCCTTTCATCATATCCCATCATGCACTTTATCATTGTCATTATTTTTTAGTAGAGGAGTTTTGTCTGTCATTTGATTGGGGACTAATTTTCTTGAAAATAGTAATAATGGCGGTTATTTATTTTTTTAGAATCTTGTTATTTCATTGGTTGAGGTCGAGAGATAAAATATGTATTAGCATATCAATTCGCAACCATTCAAAATGCTATATCCTTAAAATTTACTTATTTAAATTTAAATTGCTATTTTACACCAGTAGAGCGAATGAAAGAGAGGATATGGGGTTTAACATCCAATTAACACAAAATAGATCATTTTGGGACTAACACATAGTACAATTTTAATTGAATAATTCACTTGTACGTGGGGGGTCTGGAGAAACCCCAGTAGATTAGGCAAATAACCCCGTACTCTATTTCTGATTGAAACCACACCGCATGACTTAGTGTATCAGATATGTTTCATTATAACGTTTTTGATGAAATGATATTTAACTAAATAACTTCCCAACATGGAGAAGAGGTGTAAATAGGGCTATAACGTGTTTGATAAAATAGGCCTAATAACTTTCAAACATTTATCAGATATGTGTAAATAGGGCTATAACGTTTTTGATAAAATGAATTGATATAAGTTTCAGCTTATTTTCAAATCCATTGTATCGGTATTTTATATACTCATGTCATACTCGAAATGAACTATTTCTTTAAACCAAAATGAAAGTAGAATAATACACACAGTAGGCTTATATTTGAAAGGATATTCTGAACACAGGGATATCCATTCATCTATAGACACAGAGACTGATGTGGCTAGTGGATTGTTTCTAGCAATGGAATGGTTGTAATTTGTATTTCAATAAATCCTGCATGAACTGTAGAAATTTACAAGTTATCTAATATAAACAATTTAACATCAAAATTAAAAGATACACTTATACCAAATTGCTAATTTCATCTGCACTAAATAAATATGAAGTTCCCAAAATTCTCCCAAATTAATTATTTGTCATATAAAATACCTGAAAATACTGGACATTTTCTAGCAAAGATCATAAAAAAACAAGAATTATGTTGGGAGAGAATACACCCTAAACCCATTTTTTGATGCAAAAATCTAGATGTTGAATTTGGTAGGGTTCACTCTAAACTCCTTTTTGATAAGAAAAAAGAACCCCAAAAAACCTCTAGATACTTATTTTGGGAGAGTTCACTCGAAACCCCTTTTTGTTAAGAAAAACCCCTCTAGATATTTATTTTCGGAGAGTTCACTCTAAACTCCATTTTGATAAAATAAAACCCTGCTAGATATTTATTTTGGGAGGGTACACTCTAAATCCTTCTTTGATAAAAAAACAATTAACCTAAAATAAAGAAGAAAAGTGAATGTTTTGCATGTTTTAATATTTAGGATTAAGACAATATAAAAAGCATGTTAACTAACTGAATCTGAATAACATGATGAATTATTCTGTTGTTAATACAAGTTGTATAAACTAGTTCACATGTGCATCGTGACTAGATGTAGCTTGTTACAGAAAGACAGACAGGTAGCTACAGGTGTTCAAATGAAATGGGGGTTAACAATGGTTGCTGTTTCACCTGTATATGTCAGACATGTCGTACGCATTCAGACATCTGGATATGGTGAATCATATTCCAAATTCAAAATAATATTTACTCTACTGAGTGTATAACTATTGCGCATCTCGACTGTCGTTGATAATAAATGAGATTGATTAAGTAATCATTTGCCAAGGCGGCGGTGCTAAGGACCATTCGTACTTTGATAGATAAATAATTGTCAGCCCAGTCAACTAATGCTATCGCCCTTCACATAAGAGTACCAAAAAAAACCCTAATGACCTTTTGTGAATGATTTTTTGGTACCGTCAGTCAAATGAAGTGTTTTGTTTATGACTTTGATGAAAATTATCAAAAGATAAAAATTATAAATTGATACTAAAAATAATTGTTAGGGTGTCTGATTCGTGAGGCCCTTGTTCTTATTCTTCATAAAAGTGCGCAATTGAGACATTTTCATATGCAATCAGGACATGCGTGGAATGAGAGAATACAATTCCAGAATGTTCAATTGAGTATCCCCCATAATACTGAAATGAAATGGAGTTTAACGTCCTACTGTTCTCCCATCTACATTAGCCCAGTAGGAGCAGAACATAAGGACGCTAATGAAGATGGACATATGCCATACAGTGTGCTGTGAGGGAAATTTTGCCCTGGCAGCGGCACTATGGCCTACTCTTATATATGGAATTTCAACTGCCGAGGGATCTTTTACGTACATGCCAAGACCTCGGTTTTTCAACCCATCCGAACGACTAGACAGCTGTCCTTGTCAGGTCCTCCATCCTGCACCGTCCTGACAAGGGAAAAACCACGCCGGAAAATCCTCATGAACTTTCTCGGCTAATGCAGGGATCGGACACGTGGCCTCGAGGATAGCGAGCCAGTGTCTTACCCACTGAGCCACCGTGGCTCTCCCCATACTACTATCATTAACATATTGGTTCTCTTCATGATTCAGTTGCTTCTTTTATTTTGCTTCGGCACTAAGAAGGTTTTTTTTGTTTGGGATTAGGAGGGTTTTTTGTTTCCTAATTAATTAAGCTATTTTTTCTGTTTTTGTCCTATTTGTTGATTTTATTTGTTCCTGCTTTCTGTTTGGACAATCCTATCGTAACACATCACACGACAGTGGGAATCTAGCATAATCAATGAGGCCCATCAAAAGATTTTAGCAAAGATTTACAAATCCAAGAGTGTATCAGATTTCTATATGTATGTACTATGTGTGTATATATATATATATATCTGTTTATCAGATTTCTATATGTACGTACTATGTGTGTATATATCTGTTATGTTGAAAGATGTTGGTTTAGCTGTGAAATATTAGATATTGTCCAAAGAATGCAAGATTAGAAAAAATTTGACAAAGAGTTTAAACTACTCTGATTGACATGATGTGTAGATTTACAAATCCAACGTTTGTCAGATTTCTATATATATATATGTATCTGTGATGTTTTATTAAAGGGAGACAAACTGATCATACGACAAACATGATCTGATGAGGAGCATGAGCGTGGCCATCGACGGACCGGAAGAGGTCGTTGAAGCAGATGATTATTTACAACCGCATTTGAACTCGGACGAGTCTCACGATAATAATAACGCACAAGTCAAGGTAGATAACTCTAGCAGAACGCTGAACAAAAACAAAAAACAACAAGAATCAAGATCTTTGCGATTCAATAATGAATAAGTTTGTGTTATAATGTATCAACGTCTTCCATTTTGAATTTTTTGTAAATTACCTTAAATGAAGACAGCATGGACGTGTTCAGGGGGATTTGAATAGAGGAGGGTGGGGCCGGGTGTCCTGAGGTACCCAAGAATTTGATAAAATCAGAAGCACTGAGACTAGATTTCTACTCATTTATGTGTAGTATTCGAGTGGTGTGATGCCAAAATAGCGACACTGCTTTGCACGGTAGTTTGTTCCGTGATTTATCGCAGGAAAAAATATGCTCTGTGTGATCAAGGGTGGGTCCGGACACCTCTGAAAGAAAATAATATTTAATACCTGTTTCTCAAATCGGTAAATTGACAGGTAATTTAATTAGCTCGTTAGTGAGGTAATTAACGTTTGAATGACTACACCTGAATGTTAACTCATCTGAATGTTGGTGTTTAGTCGGCACAGAAATTGATGTCGTAACCTCTTTGTACTTGTTGTTTTTTGTTGTTACCAGACCTGATTGTTGTGAAAATGATGAGAGTTTTTTTCAGATTAAGATATGAATTATAATATTGTTAAATATCCATTATAAGTTGCATGAAATATGGTTTATTGTTCTAGTTTTCTGCACTGACTGATCTATGAGTGATATGGGGAACAATTTACACTGACAGTGGTACTATGGTCTACTCTTATTTCTAATTCCTACTGTTAAGGGTTCTTTTACATGCACTCAATGTGTTCACGGGACCTAAGTTTTACATCCCATCTGAAAAACTAGACACTGCTCCTTGTAAATCCTTCCCTCCTGCACCACTGACAAGGAGGAAACCACCTGAAAAACCAGAGGAACCACTGGAGATACCGAGGATGTCCTCTATGTTGCATGAAGAGATTCCTGATAATGGGAAGATACTATCGTCCACCCGTCTTTACTGTTCTCCCAATCAATTAATTCATCAATTTATGGTTCCAGATTTTTAAGGGAAATGACATAAAAATACAACTATCTCACCTGACAACTGTCTTCCTTTATTAAAATACCAACGTTTGGCTTGACGTCACGAAAACTCCTATGTCTTAACTAATTTTGTACAAAGATTACCGTACTGACATGTAACATGAAACCACATCAGTAGAGTTACCTCGCTATGTAGAATTCAGTACCTGTTACCATGAAACATTCAATACATCATTAGGGTTACCTCCCTTATACAGAATTCAGTACCTGTTACCATGAAACATTCAATACATCATTAGGGTTACCTTCCTTATACAGAATTCAGTACCTGTTACCATGAAACAGTTAATACAAGAGATGTTCATAAATTTACTGTGAAGTCATTGTCTCTAACCCCCAAAACTTAAAAGCTACCATTGAAAACATTGTTCGTCAGCATGTATTTGTTGACTGGCAACTCTGTATTTTCAAGTCACCTTTAACATAATATGATATTTGATAGGTACCTTTATTACCTGGCATGGAAGGGGCATCACAAATTGATGGAAAGTTTCCAGGAGCCAGCAAGCCTCGACGAGAAAAACGGTATGCTCATCTTGATAACGCTGTTCAAGCACGTCAACAGCGACAGACATCCCCAACCAGAGGGCGTGGTGATAGCATCAATTCACGGTATAGCTCAGATCCTGTCAAATTCTTAAAAGATAAAGGTAAATTGACATATTGTTATATTTTTGGGGTGTTTTCCTTAAGGGTTTAGAGAAATGTTGACTGTATATATCCTGTATATACATTATATACTAACATGTAACTGTGATGGAGGTATGTGGCATATTGGACCATTTCATGTGGCATATTGGACCATTCCATGTGGCATATTGGACCATTTTTATACGCTCACATTTTCATGTGGACGTATTATGCCGTCGCCCCTGTCCGTCCGGACGTCCGTCCGCCCGTCCACAATTATTTGTGGACTCTCTACAGGTCACAATTCTTATCCGATTTCGACGAAACTTGAAATATAGGTGTATCCCCAAAAGATCTCAGCTGCTTTCGATATTGGCATGTATCGGATCGAAACTTCATGGATTATGGCCCCTGTTTGTACGAAAAATCACGTTTTTAGCTTGTGGACCCTATAGAGGTTACAATTTTGATCCGATTTTGTTGAAACTTGAAATTTAAGTTTATAACCCAAAGATCTCTGTTCCTTTCGATATTCGCGCATATCGGACAGTAACTTACTGAATTATGGCCCCTGATTGTACGAAAAATCACGTTTTTAGCTTGTGGATCCTATAGAAGTCATAATTTTTATCCGATTTAAAAAACCGTATTACTATATCACCGTTACACCCTAAGGACGACTGAGTTCGAATTTCGTGAAAATCGGCCCAAAATTGACAGACAAAATGGCCGCCGTTCGTTCTGGAATAACATAAGAATATGTTATATCAAGGTTGTGGACCCTATAGAGGTCACAATTTTTATCCGATTTTGTTGAAACTTGAAATATAAGTTTATAACCCAAAGATCTTGGTTCCTTTCGATATTCGCACATATCGGACCATAACTTCCTGAATTATGTCCCCTGATTGTACGAAAAATTGCGTTTTTAGCTTGTGGATCCTATAGAGGTCATAATTTTTATCCGATTTAAAAAAACGTATTATTATATCACCGTTACACCTTGAGGACGACTGAGTTCGAATTTCGTGAAAATCAGCCCAAAATTGACAGACAAATTGGCTGCCGTTCATTCAGTTCCTTTCGATATTTGTGCATATCGAATTCTAATATCCTGAATTATGGCCCTTGATTGTAGGAAAAATCACTTTCTTGTTAGCTTGTTCTCTATCCATCTCTCGAAAATGTGGGCGTATCCTGCCTGGCAGCCGCTGGTTTTCTATGGTGCATATTGCACCTCATGGTAATGATGATTTGATATAAAAATGTACTGTAGTATTTTGGTAGACCAAAGATTTGACTACTGAGATTAAGACCATACAGGATTATATTTGACACAAGAACGTAAAATGTTGACCTTCCCCAACATTAAAAGGGGGAGTAAAAGTAGCATTGGTATATATGAAATTTTTGATGAGATTTGTCCACCTGTGAATGCGATACGAGACAGGTGTCGTAAATACATGAGCCTCTGGGAAAATACAGATTAGTTGACACATCTGCTATGATCTGTTTTCAGATGACATAGAATTAGGTTTACCGATGTTGTTGTTAAACGGTGGCGATGAGAGGAATGGAGGATTGCCTTACAAACGAGATGTGCCTTTACACCTACCAGTTGATGAAGATGATTACCTGCAACCCAAATCACAAATACCACCTGCTTATATGGACCTTAACGATAAAGGTAAGAGAAATTAAATGAAACCGGGGTTAGCCTTTTACTTTCCTGCATAAATCTGACTAATGAAACAGGGATACACCATGCTATGAGGGACATTTCCCCCTCAGTTTTTTGTTCCATCTTATTTACTAATTGTTGTTCATTGCCCTTCTTCCTGCACAACTGACAAAGAGAGAATACAAAATTATGTTGAAGAATGCTGGGGAACTTTCTTGTGACCTCCTGGTTAGTGGAAATATTTACAGGTTATTGTCAGTGTATGTGTTATATTTACAGGATATTATCAGAATGTGTGTTATATTTACAGGTTATTATCGGAGTGTGTTATATTTACAGGGTATTATCAGAGTATGTGTTATATTTACAGGATATTATCAGAATGTGTGTTATATTTACAGGTTATTATCGGAGTGTGTTATATTTACAGGGTATTATCAGAGTATGTGTTATATTTACAGGTTATTATCGGAGTGTGTTATATTTACAGGTTATTATCAGAGTATGTGTTATATTTACAGTTATTATCAGAGTATGTGTTATATTTACAGGTTATTATCAGAGTATGTGTTATATTTACAGGTTATTACCAGAGTGTGTGTTATATTTATAGATAGAGTATGTGTTATATTTATAGGTTATTATCAGAGTATGTGTTATATTTACAGGTTATTATCAGAGTATGTGTTATATTTACAGGTTATTATCAGAGTATGTGTTATATTTACAGGTTATTATCAGAATGTGTGTTATATTTACAGGTTATTATCAGAGTATGTGTTATATTTACAGGTTATTATTAGAGTATGTTTTTATATTACATGTTATTATCAGAGTGTGTGTTATATTTACAGGTTATTATCAGAGTGTGTGTTATATTTACAGGTTATTATCAGAGTATGTTTTTATATTACATGTTATTATCAGAGTGTGTGTTATATTTACAGGTTATTATCAGAGTGTGTGTTATATTTACAGGTTATTATCAGAGTGTGTTATATTTACAGGTTATTATCAGAGTGTGTTATATTTACAGGTTATTATCAGAATGAAAGAGATGTTTTTGACGAAGAAGAGGAATATGAAGCTACAGAAGAGGAGGCTGTTAATAAACCATTGACACAGGCCATAGATAATCCTGAATATTTCGATACACCCAAGCAAAATGGCGTTAATAAATCGGGGATACCTGCTCCGTTACCTAAACCCAGAAATCTAAACTATTATAATGACATTAATCAGTTGTCTCCCTTGGAGAAAAAACAATTAATATTAAGAGTGAATAGTAATGAGGGTGGTATTGAAACAAGTATTTAGCCCAGAGTTATCTACCCTCCCCCCGTTACAGAATAGACTCTCCGTCAGTTCAGTGAATCTGGTCACATGATTTAATATAGATTGAACTGTGTGATACATCATGTGACTAGGTCATGTGATTAGTGAAAGTTGATGTGTGAACTATTTTATGTTATGAGCTAGGCCTAAATGTGAAACAACAGGATCATGTGACTAAGGAAGAATCATGTGATATGACATGTGACTTAGGAAGAATCATGTGACACACCATGTGACCAGTCACATGATTTTACTGTTGCTGTGTTATAAGCTTATTCATGTTGTGTTTTCGGTTATCGTGAGATAAAATGGATGTTGGAGTGTAATAAAACAGCTAATTGTATGGAAGTAGTATAGGCCTACGTTATCTAACTAGTATAGGCCTACGGTATCCAACTAGTATCGACCTACGGTATCCAACTAGTATAGGCCTACGGTATCCAACTAGTATCGACCTTCGGTATCCAACTTAACAAATCAATTCAATTGGAGTGTGAACTGGTCCTACAAATAGTGTCGGAACGAAGAACAATAATCAGATTCTCCCGTCGTTGTTGGTTGAAGAGATAACATATGTGCTGATATATATTGTGACTCGTACATTCTCTGGACAAAACGAAGTCATAGTTTACCACTCGTTTTAAATAAGTGCTGACGAATTTGTAGTAAAAATATGGGGGGAGGGTCAAATAAAGTCCAGTGTCGAGATGTTAGGATATTTAGTACAGGTGTAAATACCTGCTGTAATTCATACACTAAGTGTAGAGTTGACAATGGCTTGTTGTATTCAACGCTTATGTTACAACCAGGGGCAAAAACATGATATTAAACACTGCCATAACACAAAGCTTGAATCAAACTGAACACTGAATTGAAGGACAGTCTAGAGTCTTGACCACGATGATTCAAGTACTGTCTGGTGTCTTGACCAGGATGATTAAAATAGAGACGAGTCTCGACTACGATGATTCAAATACCGTCTTGTAGAGAAAGACTAATATTGAGATATAAAACTGAATGATGGAAGCTATGAAATGTACGTTGATTTGTCAACATAAGGAGCATACACCTAAGATTGTTATTTGTTGCAAAAAATAGGGCAAATCGTTATAAAATAAAATAAAAACAACTATATCCAATATATCATACACCAGTATTTATAGCGTGAAGACGGATGGAGAGAACAAAGCTCAATGCAAAAAATCATATTTCAGTTACCCAATAATGCCAGTACATAATCATGTAATATGCAGCATTTATCCAGTGGGATAAAACTATGGTGACATCATCATTATCCAATGACATGCTGATAAACTGATCATATGACAGTCATGTGACATCATGATTATCCAATAAAATTCTGATGAACTGATCATGTGACATATGAACTGATCATGTGACATATCATGTGACACTATAATTAACCAATAGTTGAGTTAGAAATTGTGAAATGAGTCCGTTTGAAAATGGTGTCCAATGATGGTTAGTCAATCTATCTACTGCATCAGTTAACTTCAACAATTAAAGCTTTGTTTATATATATATATATGATGTAATTTAAAAATGTCTGTTACAATCACTGTAACAAATTCTTCCATGTATCTGATTGGTTAGTGATTTATATATAGACCAATCGCATTTTGATTTTGCTTAGTTAATGAGTAGCTTTTTTTAAAAAAAAACAAATATGTATGCATGCCACTTTAATTCCTGTATTAATTGTAAGTAGTGGTTGTGATTTTATTGTTTGACTGACTTGATAATAGAGAATCATAATATGAAAGGTTAGATCAACCAGCCTCTTTTTATATGAAAAAACAAGAAGAACTACTGCTTTTCTTTCCTTGTGCCAAATCAAAATCTCCATGTTTGAAAAAAAAAATCCATAAATGTTTTTGTTTTTAATTTATGAATGTGTTTTGTTGAAGGGAGATAAATATTAAATGTGTTTTTAAGAGGAAGTAAAGAAATTCACGCTTATCCAGTCACGCGGAATTAAGGAAAATAGCTTAGTCTATTTCTGTTTATTTTGGGAAGATTAGTCTTGCGGGGTTGAGATCAGACCATTTGGCAAGGAGATCAGGTTTGAGAGAGGTAGGAATTTCTATACGGAAAACTTGCCTGTCGTTCTGGAGGTGATCCGTTTCATGTTGTAAACTCATTGATTGCGAATCCTTTTGGGAAGATTAAGCTCAAGTAGGTTAGACTAGTTGTGTTATGGAATTCTTCACATCACCATCTGGTTTAAAAAATGTCTCTTCTTTAGGTGACAAAGAACTGTTTTGTGTAAGAAGGTTTACAATAGTAGAATTAATAACGGGGGATATGGATAACGATATAAGCGCTTGAGTGGATGTTAACCTCATTTCCCTCTCTCTCTCTCCTAGATAACCTGCGTAAGACAACAATAACTCAGTCTATACCCTATATCTCCTAGATGACCTGATCAATCCATACCAGGGGTAGACAATCTATAGTAGCGAAAGGCTCGGATGGTATCAGCCCACTTGCTAAAAAACCTTAAGTCAATATCTGAAAGTGTTACACATTGTTGATTAATTTAATTTTTAAAGATAATTTAAAATATTGTAGAAAATTACAAGTTTAGTGAATTATATAATAATATATGGATTTTTATGCTAGATTTTAATGATAGAAATTTAAATGTCCCACATTTCATATTTTTATTGTTTGTTGTGTTGTAAATATCAATTGTATATAATGTATAGTAGCCTATATGGTAGCGTACTGATAGTGTGCGTAGTTATATTTAAACATTTGTATTTAGAAATTTGTTAAATTATTTTCAAAATGGGATAATTCAGTCCGGGTAATAATGAACGGTTTTAGAGTTACCTGACGTAATATCAGATTTGGAATTGAGGGTTTTAGTCGTACCTGACGTAATATCAGATTTGGAAATAACGGTTTTATTGGTAGCTGACCTAATATCATTATTGGAAGTAATGATTTGTAGTGGACATAAAAATCAGTCACTACTCAACTAGTACTTTGTGCTGGACTTGTATTGAAAATGTCCTTAAAATATGGAATAAAGATAAATCCATGATAGGCACCAGAGGGAGTATGGCTGACAAAGTCTGACTTTCTCTCTTATAATGTCTGTGACAGGTGCCTTATTTCCAGGCTTGTTCCAATGAGCCTTGAATGAAACATGAAAAATCAGTCAGTTAAACTTCCCTGGAAGATTGTTAAATTGTATATATATAATTTGAGATAATTATATCATAAACTGGAAATTGTAATCATGCACTATCTGCCTAGTGCATGATGCCTGTCTGCAGAAAGTCATATACACCAGGATCTAGCTGCCTAGTGCATGATGCCTGTCTGTATTAAGTTATATACACCAGGATCTAGCTGCCTTGTGCATGATGCCTGTCTGTAGAAAGTCATATACACCAGGAACTAGCTGCCTAGTGCATGATGCCTGTCTGTAGAAAGTTATATACACCAGGATCTAGCTGCCTTGTGCATGATGTCTGTCTGTAGAAAGTTATATACACCAGGATCTAGCTGCCTAGTGCATGATACCTGTCTGTAGAAAGTGGTGTACTTCAGCCTCCAGATATCTAAAGATAATTATTTAAACATCCTGATGTACAGAGAATTAAAGATGATCTGGAAATTGTAATCATGCTCTTACTGCCTGGTGCATGACAACTGTTAATACCTATACTCCTGATATCCCATTTTAAAAATAAACTTTAATTGTTTTTGTGGAAAGGTGTACAAAGTGATATACTCCCGGGACTGTGTTCACTAAAATATGTTAAGAATGCAGCTTTTTCATTGGTTAATAGCTTAAATTTGTACTAGGATTTAAAGCCTCAGCCAATGAAAACCTTTCATCCTTAAGATATTTTAGTTCACGATTTCATGAATAAGGTCAGAGATATCCCATTTATAAAATTAACTTTTTGTTTTTGTAGAAAGAAATTGTTTTATCATTTTTAACCTCACATAATATAAAATGCTATCAGGTTTGGTGGAATTGTTAATAAGATAAAATTCTGTGTAATTGTAAATACTTGTAATAAAGAGCATATTAATTCAATATATCATAGATCTAATATCAGTAATAATCCAAATACGACACATAGCAAATATTTTAATTTATTAAAAAACGAATTCCATATCATTTTTTTTTCTTTTTCATTTTTTTTTGTTTAGTAGCTTAGAGTTTCTAATCAAATCGTGGAAACGTGTTGTTTTAAAATCAATTGGTTCAAATAGATCATTAAAAGGTAAACAAAAGTAAACAAAAATCATAATTTCTTTTCTTAAACTATGTTAAGCCAATATTCTCTATATAATGAAATGAAATGGGGTTTAAAAGTTCTTATTTCCTGCAAAAACTGGGCTGATGAAGACAATCATACATCGTACAGTGCGCTATGAGGGGAATTTTACCTGGACAGTGGCACTACGACCTACGCTTTATTTCAATTTCTGACTGTTAATGGTTCTTTTAGCTTACTTGCTGCCCATCGTGTAAACGGGACCTAGGTCTTTCATCTGATCCCGAACGACTAGACATTGTTCGGTCTATATAAAGACAGTTGTAAATCCTGTTTTAGTTTACGTGCTGCCCATCGTGTAAACGGTACCTGGATCTTTCATCCCATCCCGAACGACTAGACACTGTTCTGTTGATATAAATACAATACAATTTTAAATCCTATTTTATTTGTATATTTACCAAAAGTTTTATAAATTTTATCAATCATATTGAAATTTTATAAACTGAAATTCCAAAACTTAGGGGTTTTTTTAAAAAAAATTATTTGGAATTAATGTTTTATTTTCATGCAGTGATTTCAAAGTAGCCATTTTAAAGGGACACAATTGTCAGCCATGTTTTAGATAGTCTTGGATACCCAGAACAATCTGAATGGTAGAGACTATGTATTACATTCATTTGCTTAAAATAAATGTTATTAATAAATTATGTTTTTAGGGGCCAGAATACAAATGTAAATTCGATAATTCTCAATTTTGTGAAAATTTTGGACCTTATTCACAAAAACTTAAATTATTTGAGGGATGCAACAATTTCATTGGTTGAGATTTGAAATCATAGTACAAATTTGATCTTTTCGCCAATAAAAAAGCCACCATTCTTGAAATATTTTAGTTTAAATTTTTGTGAATAAGACCCTTGATGTTAATTACGTAATATGTTGAATAAAATCTCTTTTTCAACCTACATGAAAGCCAACCTAAAATTTAAAAATTTATAAAAATAAGTAATTCAGCTGGACACCATGATCATATGATAACTGAGGTATCCAGGCTGGATAATCGTGACTTAGTCTTGATTGTCAAGTACTGCTGCTACGGTATTAAATTCTCAATGCTTCAACTTCAAGTAGTCATAATTTTGCTCAGAATAAAGTAATTTGAATGATATTTTCAATATTATCTATTTATCAACTGGTATATCAAGAAAGTCCAGGTTTTTTTTTATCTAAATCTTACATAATACATCTTTAAGAAGAAATCAACAACATAACCATTTTTATCCAAATTTTAAATATATTTTTAGCTTTATATATATATCTATCCACAGATTCTGTAAGATATTTATCATTTGAACCTTGAATTAGGACAAAATGGGTCTAAAAGCACACATCAAAGTAATATGAATGTATATATACAATGATTTCAAAATTAGTCAGAAACCATAGAGTAGAGTACACGACTCGTGTACCTAATTTAAAATGTTCATTATGTATTAAATATTGGATATTATAATTAAGATGCCATATTTCTTATGGCAAGATAACAATATCAATAGTGATTGAAATGGACCAATATTGAATTCTACTTCATGTTTTTAATTTTGAATATTATAAAAAAATAGTTAGAGGTTAAGCTCCTTTAATATATTTGAATGAAAAGTAAAATATATATATATAGATATACCCGGAAGCTATATCACGTGATTTAGACAGATTAATTATCATACTAAACTTACGCTGTCTGTCTATAAATATACTATTCAAAAAAAGTAGGGGATATTTGATTTTTAAGTGTTATTAAAGTCACCTAATGAAACTGACGAAGAAACAAATGACAAAATGAAATGAAGTTCACATTCATCGATTTATTCCAAATGATCGTTAGACTAAGTAAGGCACAGACTGACCATTATAAGGGTAAAATGATACCCGGGGTCAAACAGCAAAGTTACCACAGCATCACAACCAAGTCAGTAACGGGTAAATCCTCCCCTGTTTGCCAAACAAGCATTGATCCGACGTGGCATACTCCTAATGAGACGTCTAAGGTCATTTTGGTCCAGATTGTCCCATTCCTGTTGCAACGCAGCAGCAAGTTCTTGGACATTGGCAGGACGTTGTTGACGTTGACGTAACCTTTGTCCAAGCATGTCCCAGACATGCTCGATGGGGGAGAGGTCGGGACTCAGTGCTGGCCAAGGTGATGTTCTGTTGTTGGAGGTAACCTGTAACGATCCTGGCCCTGTGACATCTTGCGTTGTCATCCTGGAAGATGAAACGGCGGCCATGACGTCGTGCGAACGGCACAACATGGACTGCCAAGATGTTGTCCCGGTAGTACTGGCCTGTAACACGCCCTGCAACAACATGTAAAGCCGTTCTTCCAGCAAAAGTGATGCCTCCCCACACCATAACAGAACCACCCCCAAATCGATCATGTCTGATGACGTTAACGTCTTGGAAGCGCTCGTTTCGACGACGCCACACCCTCCTACGTCTGTCCAAAAAATCAACAGTGAACCTTGACTCATCTGAAAACATCACATTGCTCCAGCGTCGATTATCCCAGTGTTGACGATCCCTACACCAACGACGTCTTGCCTGAATGTGATGATCTCTCAAACAAGGGATCACGCGAGGACGTCGGGCGCGAAGGTGATCCTATGCAGTCGATTCCGAATCGTCTGGCCACTCACTCTCACACCAGTGTCTGTTTGAAGACGAGCGCTGATCTGATTTGCTGTGATGACACGATTTCTCAAGGCCAAGGTACGGATAAATCGATCCTGGGCTTGAGTTGTCGCCCTTGGTCGACCTGAGCGTGGTCTGTCCTGTACAGATTGTGTATCACGGTATCTGGGCCATAGCCTGCTTATGACAGACTGAGAAACATTCATCGTCCGCGCCACAACCGCCTGTGTTGTGCCGATCTGTAGCATGCCAAGGGCACGTAACCTTTCATTTTGGGTAAGCCGACGCATATCAAAATTTGTTTTCTGGTCACTAAAACAATTAAACTGATGTTTCCACCCTGGAATTCAATGCCACAATGACTGTAACATTCAAAGTCAGAGTCGTGCAAATCTTGGGTTGGACCCCCATGATGATCCCAAGCATCACCTGCATTCCATGCGGTAGCTATTGGTGCGTTTGGGCGTCACATGTAACTGGAAATGTTTCTTCTGTTAGGTTCTATAGTGACTTTTTTCGTAGTCATTTGCATATTTTAGTATTATGCCCCCAAAATCAAATATCCCCTACTTTTTTTGAATAGTATAATTCTTCACATGATCATTAATAGATGATTCAATCAACTTTTTCTCAACGGTCGCAACATTACGAACAATTCTCTTAAACTTAAACATATCTCCAGGTAAGAATCGAAGAATTGGTAGGACATTCAAAACAGTCGTGGATTCAACCCATGAAAAATTCTCCTCGACCTTCTCCAGATATTCTTTAAATACTCATAATCAAATCTTTGTCCATAAACTAAAGATGATATCACGTTGGATACCGAGGCTTGTGTTAAACGGCACATGTCAAATTGTTCACCCTTCTGGTTTCCAATAATTTCAACAAAATGGCCAATTTCTTCATTTATTTTGTCTTCAAGTATCGTTTTTCCAAAACCAAATTCTCTTAAAGTTTCTAGAGCAAATTTTCTTTGATCTTTCCATAGTTGACCCGGGGTGAAGGCAATCCCTGAAAATGATATTTTATAATTTAGTGATATTTGGTTTGACGACATTGAGAGGAGTATACATGGATTCAAAATATACGTCTACATTCCATAAGACCTGGTGTTCCATAATCGAATGTTCATTTCAGTAGACCCGACCTTCCATAACCTATAATGTCCATTTCAGTAGACCCGACCTTCCATGACCGATTGTCCATTTCAGTAGACTGAATGTCCATTTTAGTACACGACTAGGTCATTTCGGGACCAACACAGGGTTCAATTCATTTCAATAATTTGCTCCCGCGTATTATCTTTCAGTGGAAGGAAACCGGAGGACCCGGAGAAAACCAACGAGGTTGGACATGTGACCCTACTCCTTGTCACGCACAACCGGGGAATTGAAACACGCCACTTGACTTAATGACAGAGCTTGTGATTTCACGCGCACGCGTTAAACTACTAGACCACTCGACCCCGTCCACCTAAGAAATATGAGGGATGGGAGAGTGCTTATGCAAAGAACTGTATCTCCGAGAACACGTATTACGCTTCTGGACGTGGATCCTTGCTTACCTTTTTTCTGGTTGATTACATCGTTTATAAACATTGATGGTCTGTTACTAAACATGTCGGCCCTTTTCACCAAAGCTTCTTTAATCAAATCATAACCATTGATAAATATAAATAATCTCGGTCCAAAATAAACGCTAAATATATCTCCATGTTTCTTCCTCAGTTGTCTTATAGCTAATCTCATATCACCGTCTCCTCCTTCCAGGGACAACAGATCTTCTAGTATTGGTAACGTAAATCTTGGACCTGGGGGAATCCCTCGGGGTTTTCGCACCAGCCACCATAGTCCAACACCAACGCCAAATATTAAAGTTCTGACATTAACATTATCCTTACAAAACTCCTTGATATCGTCGATGGTAATGGCTAGAAATACGACATGAAGTTTTGTTAGAATTCCGGCCATGTTATTGAATACTAACTATGATTATATAAAAACACAAATGAACGGTGCCTGGGCCAAAGTTCAATGTTGTAATTTCAGTTGAGTTAGTACCACACCACATAAACTACTGAACACAGTACATCGACGTAACATCAATTTATACAACTACTACGTTAGCGTAATATATATCACAAATTACATATTTGTCAGTTTTTGTTATCATACTGATTGAACATATTATAGAGTCTTGCATCATTAATGGAAGCAATCCAACCAAATATCTCCGCTATAACAGTGTTTTAACATACCCCAGTCTTATCGCTGTTTATATTATTTATTGTAGGTCATATTTATGGAGCGGAAATCCCGACATAATTGTTACTTGACGCAGTATCGCGTCCTTTAATACATGTATCCTCTGGTTTGAATATCGTAAATTAAAAGAGTTAGAACTGTACCGTGAATTCAGCTCTATACAGTTAGTGCGTAAACAAGCACAGTCAGGCGCGAAATGAGTTAGCTAAGAAAAGAAACTATTCGTGAGTTTCGCGTCAATACATAGGGTCAATATATAGGGTCAGTAAAAAGGGCTAAATTCTGGTGGAATAAATACACTAACAGACCAGAAACATGATCTGTAGGCTACTGGCATAGGTTTATTTGTTTGAGGGTTTTCTTTTTATGGGTGGGGTAGAAAATAGGGTTTAATGTACACTAATCACTGAATAGGTCAGTTCGGGTACATATAGTACAGTTAGCTTGCCTGGGGTGTTTTTTAGAATAAGGTTTAAGTGGGTGGGGTGGGGGATTAGATATACTTGGACAGTTCCTGGAATCCCCCAAAAGACAATATTGGTGTCAGTCATTATGACATATTATGTGATAGAACTGGTTACGTTCTATATATAATTTTAACTCAGAGATGATTGCTACGATAGATGCGTTATGAAGCTTTCAAGAAAGGGAAGTGACGAACGCAAAAGGAAAACACGAGTTATCCTTCTATATAACTAACTGAAGTGACAAGTGATAACAGATACAAGGGCCAATTTCTGCTCACTAATAATTCCTTCGAAAACCAAAAGTTGTTATAAGAGATTGTGGGAGGATATCTGACAATTCAAAAAAATAATTGACTGTCACTAGATACGGGAAAAATAGAAAAAGTCCATGCATTACCGTATTTTTATTGAGAATAGAATGAATAAAAACAAGGAAATGTACGGACTATTTCTATTTTTCTCGTTTTTCCTTATCTAGTGACATTCAATTAATTTTGAATTATCAGGATATCCTCTCACAGCCTCACAATATTCTATTTAATTGGACCAATCGGTGCACGAAATGACTGGACGATAGTACCCTACTTTCAGCAATTGATGGTGGCAGAAAATGTCTGTGACTTAGTTTAAGAAACTTGAATCTTGTAAAATACCTACTTAGCCTATTTGTGGTTGTCACCCATTTGTTTAACCACTTCAATATATTCAACAGAGCACCTTTCATAGAACTAAAATAACCCCTATAGTATTACAAGTTGCCATACTGAGCGAGGCCAATTGACCCTTACATTTGAGTGATGAAGGGTTGGGTGGGGTAGAACAATATATAACAAAATTAAAATATTTTATTAATATATGATACAAACAATTAATATGAACAATTAGATCTAGATAAATTACATACCAATGTAATCCGGGTGAGGGTGCTTTATTTAAGATTGATAGAAAGAGCTGACTATTCTTGCTACAATGGTTCAAAATGCATTTTTAAAAAATGAGTTACGAGTGTTTGAAGTTTTTAATAGATAGTCTCGATTGTCAAGTTGCTACCATAACAAACAAAGTCTAGATTATCCATTTAAAGTAAAAGGATGAATTATCAAATGGCGCGATTGTTCTAATTCATTCAATATCACGGCCTTCTGATGAACTAGAGAGTTAGCATGTGAATAAAGGCTTAATAACATTTAAAACTAGATAAACATCTCCAATAGTCAGATGTAGAACTTGTATATTGCTTATTAATTTTACTACGTCCACACCACGAGAAGTGGTTTTAAATGTTCTAGACAGACTAAGTATATCCTACCTTGTACACGACACTTATAGTTATGTACATTGTTCCCCCTGGCCATTGACACACAAGTGTTGAACCAAGCGCAAAAAATTAGGCCACACAGAACAAATAATTCAAGATCTCAGATATCGCCGTATCACAACAAAAACAAAAAGAGTTGTAAATATATTGTCCACGTATTGTTGCCACAAAATGAAATATGCATACCACGTGATGTGTGCGCTCACTAATTACTAAAATTTAGAGGGAACATGTCGATAATATATACCTTACAAAAATTATGTTTGTTGACATTCTGTAGTTGATCCTATTATTGTTTATGAATGTAGGCTAATGTTTATTATATAACTATAACTGTTATTGTTTATTATATGTCTTCACTGTCGTTCTACATCAGTTATATTAACAGTAGTTTGTACAGTAAATATCTTGTCATCATCTATAAAACTATTGTTTATATCTTGTAGTTTATCCCAGTCTATAGATATTATATCAGCATATATATAATTACCAGGTATAAATGTATCTATACCTTGGTCAACTAGTGATTTACTCTCATCATTGATATTTAACAGTTTTACTGTATAAATAGCTTTAACAGCTTTATTAGTTTTATCTTCTACTTTCTTCGATTTAAGGCCAATATATAATCTTGATGATCTACCACGTCTAACCTGTACACACCATGGTAATCCTTGTATTATTACAACATCACTAAAGTAGTCCTTAAGTAGCTTCACTATCTGGTTCAAACTAAAACTACTGGTAAATGTTGTTGGTGTTTCTACTTCACCCAGTAGTCGTTTTAAACAGTCTACATCAACCTCAACCATAGAATAACATGGATGTCTGACTACAGGTTTCTGTAAATTTGTCGATATGTTGTAATCAGTTTTGGTTTGAACATCTGTTAATCCATGTTTATCTACAGCTGTAATTATAGATTTATGTTGTAATATACGATCAGCATATTCACACCATTCTTTCATTTTAGATGTCATCGTGTCATCATCTTCTACTAGGTTGGTTAGTTTACTGTTTTCATCTTCACCAATTTTATTGATGTCATCTTTAATTGTTCCTCCAATCTTCTTGACTTTTTCACAAATACTGTCTATTTGTTTCTGAACTTGATCACAAGCTGTCTTACATGAGTTGTTCGTGTCAGCTATTTTGGTCTTCAGAAAGTCAGAATGTTTCTGTAACTGTTTTATCTTCTTTTCTGATTCAGTTTTTAGTTTCATGACAATTTCTCTCATTTCCTGGTCTACTTCATCTAAATCTGCCAATATGTGGTCTTTATGATCGACCATAACACAAACAGAACAACATGGTTTACGACAATCTCGACAATAAACTTCTATTTCTTTCTTCTTGTGTTTTGTACAATACTGTTTATCATCATCATCGTCTTCTAGATAAAAGTTGTTGACAAATTGACTGGCACCACCTGATGGTACCGCTGTTTCTTGTCTACAAATAGGACAGTTAAACTTGTTGAAGCTACCGTGAGCCTTGATGTAGTCATCTATACATTGTTCACAAAACGTATGAGAACATGGCAGTAATTTGGGTTTGGTAAAGTTATTTAAACAAATAGAACAGGTATACTTAGACGCCATCTTAAAATCCCAAGTTGATTATAGGCTTGTCGTGTGAATAAATGTATGAATAATAATTTATATAACATTTGAAGCTAAAATAAAAACCTGTAATAGATAGATTTAGCTCTTAAATAATCTATTTTTAATAAATATGTTTTGGTGTTTTAATTTCAGAGATCCCCATTTGAAGATACCTCCCATTCACCCATCCAATCTTTCCGTGTTTGAAGATGTGGAGGAGATATCGGGCAACTTAATTATCCAATCAAATCACACAGAATTCCGGAATCTCTCATATTTTAAGAGTCTGAAATATATTTCTGGTCGGGAACCGAATGGGTGAGTAAAGTATTGAATATATTTTCATATAATAATGTGGATTCATTGAGGTTAACTGATCCCATTTCATACAAGGGGTTAACTGATCCCATTTCATATAATTGACAGAAATAATAAAAGGTTGTATACGTTGGCATGCATGTAAAGAACCCTTGACAGATTTCGAAATAAGAGTAGGTTGTAGCGCCGTTGTCCGAGCAAGATTTCCCTCAAAGCACACACTGCATAGTGCACGCCTGTCTTCATTAGCCGAGTTGGAGCAGAACATTAAACCCCATTTCATTTCTTTTTTTCAAACAGTGCCCTAGCTCTTAATATTATGATGACACATTTGGAATCGTTGGAATTGGTGAAGTTGAAGGCGATACGTCAAGATGGCATCCTGATAGCGGGCTTCCATTGCAAAGTGTCATTCCTCCACTGTTTTCCATGAGAAAGTGACTGTCTTCATTTAGAAAGTGACTGTTTTCATTTAGAAAGTGACTGTTTCATTTAGAAAGTGACTGTTTTCCATGAGAAATTGACTGTTGTCCATGAGAAAGTGACTGTTTGCCATGAGAAATGATCGTTTCCATAGGAAAAGGTGACTTTTTTCCTTGAGAATGTGACTGTTTTCCATGAGAATGTGACTGTTTTCAATATATAGCAAGCAGTGCCGGACTGGGTCCACCTGTCCACCTGTCCGTGACAGGTGGGCCTAAGCTCATAAAAAAGTAGGCCTAAGCCTATAAAGAAAAAAGAGAAAGGAAAAAATAAGAAAAGAGAAAGAAAAGAGAGGGGGAGGAAGGAAGGAGAAGACAGGACACTCTCCCTCCTTCTTTCCTAATGATAGTGCTCTTAGGTCATTCTGTTATCTAATTGTATCAGAAAATTAAACATTTGCCTTCTTCTGCTTTGGTCTGAAATGCTTGGAAAATGTGTTTGCGGTTGTCAATTTTCTAAATTTTCCTTGGGGGAGACCCCCCCCCCCCAGACGCTCGTGACGCCTTTGGCGCGTACTTGTGTGTGCCTTGGTCAATGACCTGACAGGCGTCCTGCACTGATAGCAAGTGACTTTTCAATAGCAGTGTTACTGTTTTTTTTTATAGCCAAGTGAAAGTCTTCCATTGCAGAGAGTGGCTGTCTTCCATTGACAAAGTGACTGTTGTCCATAACAAAGTGACAGTCTTTCATTAACAAAGTGACTTTTGTTCATAGCAAAATGACTGTTGTCCATTGACAGAGTGACTGTTGTCCATAACAAAATGGTATCATATATTCGAGAGAGATTGATGTTGTATATTTCAGGAAACGAATCAATGAGACAGTTGTAAGAATTTTACCATTCTAGATAACAACAATGTCGCCATCTGTCTAGCAGAGTGTCCAAGTATCATGTACCCAGATGAAAATAATATCTGTAGAAAATGTCATAAAAACTGTGCTGATGGGTGAGTAGCCATCTTCTTTGTAAGCGTAAAATACAGAGCCTTAAAGCATCTTAAAGTTTATAACGTCATTGATGGTGTTATATAGACTGTAGCTAATCCTTTAAGCCATGGGGGGATTTGCAGTGGCTCAGTGAGTAAGACATTATCTCGCTAACCTGGAGATCGCAGGTTCAATCCCTGTGTTGGCCGAGAAAGTTCATCTGGATTTTACAGCGTGGGTTTCCCCTTGTCTGTGGTGCACGACGGAGGGTCTGACATAGATAGCTGTCTAGTCGTCGGATGGGACGAAAAACCAAGGTCCTATGTAAGCATTAGGCAAAATTTTCCTCATAGCACACTGTATGGCGTAAGCCCGTCTTTATTAGCCCAGTCGGAGCAGAACAGTAGGACGTTAAACACTATTTTATCTGTCGAAAATAACATATATTGCAAATTGTTTTTTATTTAAAAAAAATTATATATATATATATATTTATATTTATAAAGGGTCTTAGAGTTACTTTTAACTAAATGTAAGACTTGGGTCCTAACCAAACTCTTAGCGATGTAACCATGGGAAATCCGGGGATTCCCTGAAGTTATTTATAGCTCAGTGTTGATGTCATGCAATCACTCTACTCACTGTAGGTTGACTGACGCCGAAATCGTCACCACTACACAGTTGCATTTTACCAGTAGCTAGGAAACAAAGCGTAATGGCGATCTTCATCTCAGCGTCGATTGAGAAATTTTGTTTAGTAGGACTCGTAAGTAGATGCCGAACTAAATCTGTCACAAAAAGAATCCCACCCATGTCCATTCGATATCTCCTTATCAACTCGTCATTGTTGTACTCCACTAAGAAATCTCTTCTTGTTTTAAACTCTCTTACTGTGTGAACCATCGTAAATTTTAAACGGATTTCTTCGATTATGAACAAACTACTTAACTTTGGTTATTATAAACTTACCTGTGTGTTTGTAATGAACTCCCGTTCGATAAAATCCATTGCACAACTATTTATCACAACGATGAGAACAAGTTCTCTCTTGAAAAATTTGAAAATTTACTTGTAATTTCGACCGAGTCGATGTCAACAATGTCTTCGTAACATATTGGTCGAATCCAATATACCTGTTGCGGGGGTTGGTTAACATTGAAAGATAGTTTGACATCGCGATCATTTTGATCGTATATGGGTTTGGGCGACGAAAAATATCAATTGAAGGCAATTACATAGGAGATTTATATGGAAACCATTGATCGCCAGTCTATCAAATTTTCTTCACAATTAAAATATCACTGATTGCACGGATACTCGTAAAAATAAAGTCATGTATAAACTATAAATATCCTATCTTCTTTATGTTATAAATAATTTAACAAGGATCATGAAGCTTACCTCCGAATTCTCTGAATGTATTTTTAATTTTATACGCATTCTTTCGATCGAATAATAACCGCTTCAGTAACATCTTTAAGCGTGTTGCGGCAGCCCTCAGCGTGTCTATTGGGTGCCCGGGTGAGTATATAATGCTACTAAGCCCGTATGACCCCGTAAGAAGCGGAACATTAATTCTCGATTCGACAGTTTTGACCGAAGTGTGATAAAGCCCGTAAAACGAATGTATAGGTGTTTGTGCGGCATGCGTGTTCAAAAGTAAATAATCCCATCCGAGTCGCTAATCAAATAATTAGAACAAAATATTTCAAAAAGTAAAGCTATAAAATTTGCAGAGATTTTACTAGAATGTAAAAGACGGTAACTAAATACAGGAATGCGGGTAGTTATGTGTGCAAACGCTCAAACTCAATGCCAATCGTCGTAGGTATCCAGACCACTCGGACCAAAGACTACTTGGATTAAGACCAGTCGGACCAAAACAAGACCAGTCGGACCAATTAAATTATATTATAAGGCTAGACAATATGCTATTTATTTATTATTAAATCACAATACAAAGAAGCAAATAATTCTTATACGGAATTCTTATATTTAGAGTTGTTTGGTTCAATTTTGTGTACGGAAAATAAATCAACGATTAGTTTTAAAATTAATTAATAATGGAGCCCAAAAAAAATATCAATCTAATTTTTCTTTCCTCTTGCAATGAGACTCGGTATGTCCAGACTTTTGACAGTTTCTACATATACGGGTATACTGTTCTTGTCTGATAGCCTAATTTTACTTTTTCCACATTCGCGGTATCCCCAGTGGTTTCATTCCGTTCTACCTCACTAACCCCTGGGTTACTATATATGGGGGGGGGGGAGACACGTTTTCAAGTTATCCGCCCTTGATGCGTTAATATAAACAGCACATAATAATACGAAGACCGAACGTTTATATGCCCCTTTTTAAACGTGACTACAAGTGTGGTTCTCGATATTTTGCGATTTGGAATACAATTATCAATTTATTCAAACAACACGTTATTATTAGTTCGAGTAGTCATATTAAAACACACACAATTAGCAATTTATTCAAATAACACTTTATTATTGGTTCGAGTAGTCATATTAAAATAAACACAATTATCAATTTATTAAAATAACACTTTATTATTGGTTCGAGTAATCATATTAAAACAAACGCAATTATCAATTTATTAAAACAACACTTTATTATTGGTCCGAGTCGTCTTTCTGTTGGGTCCGAATAGTCTTTTTGTATGGTCCGAGTAGTCTATTTGTTTGGGCTGAGTGGTCTATCAGTTGGTCCGACTGGTCTTCAACCGAGTGGTCTTTGGTCCGAGTGGTCATGGATTCTTGTCGTAATTGTACTTGAATTTCCTATCATGCTGTCACCCCTAATACGAAATGATATCTTCCGCAGAGTGACGTAACCATCTTCCATATTGGTATTTTTCTCTGGGAAAAGTTTGTGATATTTCAATTTTTCAAGAGAAAACTTGTTTTCATCGTTGTGATAATTAGTTGTGCAATGGATTTATCGAACGGGAGTTCATTACAAACACACAGGTAAGTTTATAATAACCAAAGTTAAGTAGTTTGTTCATAATCGAAGAAATCCGTTTAAAATTTACCAAGACTCAGACAGAAGGCAGCGTACACGGACGGCCATGTTAACCAAGATAAGAGTACTTTTAACAAGTTAGGAGTGCTACAGGAGGACTCCTAAATATGTGTCATAGTTAGGAGTAATTCTTAAAGTAAAATGTTTTATAAATAGGTCTTAGGAAAATCTACAAAGTTAGGAGTAATTTTTGACAGTTAAGAGTTGGTTCCAACTCTTAGAATTTTTATAAATACCGCCCCAGTTCCCTGATTATATTTATGTTACATTTCGGTTAATCCAGGTGTGAAAGGCTTCATTCGGGTTCACACTTATATTTATACGTTACTTAAATCTATGTGTTTCAGATGTACAGGAAATTCTGATATTGTGGGTCCAGGGGGATGTAACTCTTGTGAAGTCGGTTTTCGAAAGTCTCATTTTACAGAAACTATAAGATGTTTACCAACCGATACTAATTCCTGCCCCGACAGTCATCATCTAACTCCCGTTAAAATAGACAATAATAATCTACTAGGTGGAAAAAGGGTAAGATTGTGTTTCTGTCATTTAGGGATTGTGGTGTTAGAGGTATAATGTCCTAGGTTTTGGTCATTTAGGGACTGTGGTGTTAAAGGGATAATGTCCTAGGTTTTGGGAGCTCAGTGTGTGTAAGGTGTTGACTCGCTACATTGCAAGTTCCGTTTTCGATCCCTGTGTTGACCAAGAAAAATTATCAGGATTTTCTGGTCTGGGTCCCCAAAGTCATGCAGGATGCTACAATTCATAGTTGTTTGGATGGGAGTAAAAACCGAGGTTCCATGTACATATCGGCGTGCAGGTAAATTAGCATGCTCTAAGGTGTATACTTGTTTTCATTAGCCCAGTCGGTGCAGAACAGTAGGACATTAAACACTATTTTATCTGTCGAAAATAACATATATTGCAAATTGTTTTTTATTTAAAAAAAATTATATATATTCCAAATTGTTTTTTATATGCATAAATACTATATTCCAAATTATTAATTCTATTTTAGATGTGTGAACCTTGTCATCGACTGTGTCAGACATGTTACGGGGCCAGTAATATGAATTGTAATAAATGTAAATTTTTCGAGGCCGATTCGTGTGTAGATTTCTGTCCAACTATGACATTCGGTAATAAAGCGACACAGAAGTGTGAACCATGTTTTGACGAGTGTCGAAGTGGATGTCGAGGATCAGAAAGTACAGATTGCTTGGCATGTAAAAACTTCAAAATCTACATCGGTGAGGATGATAAGAGGGTAAGTGCTTGAATTTATCTTGTAGATGGTGGTAGAATTTATCTGGAAGGGTGCAGGTTGGGAAGATGGCGATGATATGATGGGGGGGGGGTAGATATTAGATTTTATTTGGGCGTGTGACGGTAGGGAAGATGGCGATAACCAAGATGTTAGTGGTAGAATTTATCTGGGAGGGTGCAGGTTGGGAAGATGGCGATGATACATTAGGGGTAAATGGTAGATTTTATTTGGGCGTGTGACGGTAGGGAAGATGGCGAGAATCAAGATGTTAGTGGTAGAATTTATTTGTAGGAGTAGGGAAGTTGGCAATGATACAATGATAGTAAGTTGTAGAATTTATACGGTACTATTCAACGTTTTGAAAGGGGTGAGAGTAGGGAAGTTGGCAGTGAGGGTAAGTGGTATTATTCAATGTTTTGAAAGGGTGAGGATAGGGAAGTTGGTAATGAGGGTAAGTGGTACTATTCAATGTTTTGAAAGGGTGAGGATAGGGAAGTTGTCAGTGAGGGTAAGTGGTACTATTCAATGTTTTGAAAGGGTGAGGATAGGGAAGTTGGTAATGAGGGTAAGTGGTACTATTCAACGTTTTGAAAGGGTGGGGGTAGGGAATGATAAAATGGGCAGTTGTTAAGCAAGTGGGAAACCTCTGTCTGGGACCCGATTTCATTCATCCTGGCCGTTTGAATTTAGTAAATATATTTTATAAATTTGTAGTTTAACTGCACGGATGAATGTCCACATCTACCATATTCAGTGTTGGATAACAACACAAATAGTGAAACAGCATCTAGAACAGTTTGTGCTGATAATACCCATCCAGAAGTCATCGCTTTATTATCACGTAACGCTGAGTAAGTACTGTATATGTATTTAGTGTTTGTGTCTTCCATATATCGAGGAGGGGTGGATGGCTGAATGGTTAGTGTGTGCTTGTTGTATCATAAGGTCTGGCATTGAGTCAACTGTTGTGGTTTCCATTCCCCGGTTGTACGTGACAAGGAGTAGGGTCGCCTGTCCAACCTCATATATTTTCTCTGGGTCTTTCTGTTTCCTCCCACTGTTAAAGACCCCTACTTGGAAAGGAATAATTGAAATTAAATTGAACCATATGTTAGTCCCGAAGTGACCTAGTTTGTGTTAGCTCCATTTCTCTCTTTCTCTAATATTGATAGAACTGCTCAATCTGACATTTCTTTTACAAGATGTTATTTTTCATTTTCATATTTGAACATTTCTAATAGGAATACTGAGCACAGTGGGTAAGACGCTGGAGGTCGCGGTTTCGCTCCTGGTGTTGGCTGAGAAAGTTCATTGAGATTTTCCGACATGGTTTCCCCTTGTCCATGGTTCAGGGCGGAGGGTCTGATAAGGATAGCTGTATAGTTTTTAAGATGGGACAAAAAACTGAGGCTCTGTGTACACATTGGCATTCATGTAAAAGTTCCCTTGGCATTTTGAATGCGATACAAGAGTAAGCCATAACACCGCTGTTTGGGCCAAGTGTCTCTTATAGCATACTGTATGGCGTATGCCCGTCTTCATTAGCCCAGTCAGAGCAGAACAGTTGTCCTCAAAAATAGAATATATACTGAGCGCCATGGAAAACGCATCTCTTAGTTTTTCGTATAACAAAATGATCCTGTAAACAGATCTTATTTATTTTGCTTCTTATTGTCAACAATATTCAAATGGGAAAACATCAATAACAACACATTTGTACACTTATGGATGTTTAATCTGTAATCAACGGTACAAAGTCAGAGGGGTCAAAACCAAAAGTAGGACACAGATGTCAGTAGCGCGTGTGTCCTCCATGGGCTCTTATGCACGCTGTGCAGCAACGGCGCATGGAATTAACCAATGTTTGAAAGAAGGCCTGGGGCAAATTGTTCCATTCTTGGACAAGAGCAGCTTCTAAAGCAGCAATGGTGTGCATCTGTGGCGTCCAATCTCATCCCAGACATGTTCTATCGGTGCCATGTCCGGAGACATGGCTGGCCAGTCCAAGACATTGATGTTGTTAGCAGCCAGGTAGTCCATACTAAAACGGGCGGTATGCGGACGCGCTTTATCCTTTTGGAAGTTGTGGGTGCGCTCGAAACATCGGGCCAACAATTGAATGCAAGACATCATCACGGTAGGCTACAGCATTAACGCGACCCCTGCAAATGTGTAGGGTGGTCCGTGCGATGAAATGTGAAGCCTCCCAAAACATTACACTTTCCCCACCCCATCGATTGGTTTTGAAGACGCAGCAGTCTGCAAGACGTTCCCCAAGACGTCTCCACACACGTTAACGGCCATCAGCGTGATAAAAGATGAAAGCGATTCTCATCACTGAAGAGCACACTTTGCCAGTCTACTCTTCTCCATGTCTGATGTCTTTGAGCCCATATCAAACGCCGCTGAAGGTTATGATCCCTGAGGATAGCTCCAGCATAAGGTCGTCGTGCACGGAGTCCTCCTTCTCTTAGACGACGTCTTATGGTGTTGGCACTTACTGGTACGTGTCTTCCGACGACTGCTGCACCTGTTCGAGTCGCTGGGTGGAATCTGTCACGCAGATGAGTGACCCGGATGTAGCGGTCTTGAGCCTGGGTTGTAACGCGTTGTGGACCAGGACGTTGACGGTCACGTGTTGATCCAGAAACTCGAACATGTTCCACCAACCTTACAATAGTGGACTGATGACAATTGAAGTGTCTGGCAATAGCATGTGTAGACATGCCAGCCCTGGACATTCCCATGGCTTCATTCCGTTGATTTTCAGTAAGTCTCGGCATCTCTAGTGCGTTTGGGAGCATTGTGTGAAACAATAGTTCATAGTATTGCATAATATTATACATACAGAACCACCTAGTAATAAAACATTTGGGAAAAAAAAGTGATGCGTTTTCCATGGCGCTCAGTATATTATATTATCTACAAAGATAATGTAGTTATAGGTCTGTTATAAATCCAATTGAATCCAAGCTGTGATATTATCTAGCTTCAGTATTTTCATTACTTAATATTAAAGGAGCTAAATTGCTAATATTTGGGACGTAGAAATTGACACAAATGAGATGCAACGCATATAATAATGTAATTTGAATGTATATAAATTTTTTTACATTCAATCGTTTCCGTTTTCAGTATAATTTCTAATCAGTTATGTTCGGCAAAATACGACAGAAGACTCAATCGAATAGCAATCTCTAGTGTCTGGTTATTCCAGACTAGGCCTACACCGTAGTATTTATTGCACATGCTCTCCAGATAAGAATATGGCGTAACCGTTTGACATGACTTGTCGAAAATGTCTAGCCTTGTTCTTCGAATCCCTTGTTACAAAATGTCACTGAAATGCATTATGGTACACGATGTGTTTTCAAATGGTAAAATGTTTATTTCGTCTTAAATATTGGATATCAGAAGCCCATCTTTTCCTGGTAAGATCACATCATCGATGTTGATTTAAATTGACAAATAATTTGTGTTTTCAATGTCGAATACTTTGGATGATATTGAGTTTAAGACTTAGCTACTTTAATGTTAAATAATCATATTATGTTAAGTACATATTGGTGTGGGACTAAGCTGTAAGAAAATTGATATTTTAATCACATATATATGTTAAGTACATATTGGTAAGGGGTTATTTAAGAAATTTGATACTTTACACTATAAACCTCAGAATGCCTCGTTCGGCATTTCTGTCCAAACGAGGCAAAAACGTGTCAAAATTTTTGCCCCGATTTTGCCTCGTAACGAGGTAAAAAAAATACCTCGTTTCTCTGGAGTTCCAAAACGTGTTTTTTTAAATTGCCCTGTTTTTGGAACGAGGTATTTTGTTCAGAACGAGGCTGGGTAAAATTGCCTCGTTTACTAAACGAGGTATTTTATCCAAGATAATTATTAGCGGTATTTGCTGTCAACAAATAGAGCCATACAAATAATGTTCGGACCATCATGTGACCAATTGCAGATCTACAAATTAGATTATTTATTTGGGACATGATATTGTTCATAGTTATGGCTTACTACACTGGAGTTCTATTGTGTATAATAAACGCTTCCCAAGCGAAACAAAACATAACAATGTCACGTGACAATATTACATACGGCGGATACAAGCGCTCTTTGATTACATGCTGTTTGGTTTGATTATTAAATAATACGGTAATCTGTATTTATGGGAAAAGGAGAATGAATTTCCCCAAATCCAAAACTAGATAACTGGAATATTTATTGAATGGAAAGTGAATATTTTATAAACAAAAATATTCGAATTTGCAGTTTTCTAGCTTAGGTGGATTTGTGATTTGAATCTAGAACTCAGTGTTTTATACATTTTATTATAAAATTGTAATAAATGTTTTACATGAATGAATAAAATCTACAATTTAAAAAAATACAATAACATTGTGATTTGACGCTCTACAAATCACTAAGAGTATAACAATTGCTTGTTGAAAAAGTGTTAATAATATGTTTTTTTCCAATGCAGCAAAACCTACTGGACTGTTGTACTTAACTTATTATTTTTTAAAAATATATTCAAAAAGAATGCGTCTTTTACAGATTTCAATATAACCACAAATGGTTGATAGTTTTAATGCTATACATTTTATTATAAAATTGTAATAAATGTTTTACATGAATGAATAAAATCTACAATTTAAAAAAATACAATAACATTGTGATTTGACGCTCTACAAATCACTAAAAGTATAACAATTGCTTGTTGAAAAGGCGTTACTAATATGTTTTTTTTCCCAATGAAGCAAAACCTACTTTGAAATATATTCAAAAAGAATGCGTCCTTTTCAGATTTCAATATAACCACAAATGGTTGATTGTTTTAATGCTTAGATAAGTATGGGCATATGCCATACAATGTGCTATGAGGGAAATTTTGCCCAGGCAGCGGAACTATGGCCTATTGTTATACATCTATCGACTTTCAACAGCCAAGGGACACACGGACCTTGGGGTTTTTTTTGTCCCATCTGAATAACTAGACATCTGTTTTTCTCAGGCCCTCCGTTTGAACTGCACCACTGACAAAGGGAAACCCCCGCTGGAAAATCCTGATGAACTTTCTCGGCCAATGCATTGATAGGAAATAGCATTGATCGAATATTAGTAATCTAGATAACGAATGGATACCAAAATAGTCTCATAGATTGGTCCTAGAAAGTATATATATTGTGTATTGTAATGTGGCAGACAAAGGAGGTTATAATATCATCGTATGGCCCCGTAGAATTACCCAAAACAACCATATTTTGCTTAAAACTGTTGTTTATCAATACCGGTATACTTATTGAGGTTTTTTCTATGTTGGGCTTTCTGTGATTATAAAGAAAAAAATCATTGAAATGTTCAAAGAAATATCATAGACCAAGAAAATTACACCATGGATTTAAAATAGAAGTCAATTAGGGGGAGAGAATTAAAAATTAGGCCTACTAGCTGACTCCTTTATTAGGGTTGTCTTTCTTGCTTTTATCTTCCATTTATTTACGTTTTTGTTGTCTCAGAGATGGACTATTATATAAAAAAAAAGTTGAAAATCGTAAAGTTTAGGAAATGTTAATCATATAATGATGAAAAAAAAAATAAGAGCATATGATAAGAAAAATGTGTTTGAAATTGAAGGCTCTATAATTAAGGCCGTGTTGAATTGATTCCTTGTTTCTCCTGCCACCACTCTGGCAATCATGTGCGGTAGTGCGGTAAACACAACACAAAGTGGGTTTCAAAACACAAAGTGGTCTGGCATAATACCTATATAGTCTGAGGGTTGTGTACCATTTTTAATAATATTATAAATAATCTAGTTATATTATTGGGTAGAATAAAAACACAGATAATATTTAATTAAATAAATTTAATAACAAACTAAAATTTGGTAACAAGTGGCTTCTTTGTTTAACTTTTTAAAAAATGAAATAACCATATTTTGATATAAATTTTCCGTATTCTTGTGTTAAAATACAATGGAAACATTCCAGTTATAATTTGATTCGCTTGTTGAGTTCTAGATGGTTTCGATAATATCATCGAACGTGAAAGTGCTGGGAATAACCACCAAAGTCGAGTCGAGATAAGTAAATTCGCGTACCGGTCGGCCTAATTTATTTATTGATGTTCAAGGAAATAATAGGGGTCCCGTTTGTTCGTTCGTTTGTTAAACTCCAGAAACGAGCGAACGGGGCCACTATTATTTCCTTGAACATCAATAAATTAGGCCGACCGGTACGCGAATTTACCTATGTCCCGGCATAGCTCACCATTTTGTAAGGCGTGCGTTATTTATTACACAAGATATGATTGGGTAATACTTGAATAATAATGACATGAGTTATAATTTTAGCCAATGAAAAAATTGATTATTCAGGTTCGCGGTTGAATATTAGCGATTGTCTTACAGTTTATAATATGCTTTCTCATTAGCCGAAATGACTGCTACACGCGCCATTTTGCGGAATTCATCCAATCATATACAGTGTAACTTATTCCATAGCATGCGGGCCCCTACATGTGTATTATCAACCGGATCCATTCACTTGATTTGATATTTGT
Organism: Patella vulgata; assembly: GCF_932274485.2. Classification (NCBI taxonomy): domain Eukaryota; kingdom Metazoa; phylum Mollusca; class Gastropoda; family Patellidae; genus Patella; species Patella vulgata. The sequence continues at coordinate 819,048 of NC_065887.2, forward strand.
TTATTCGGTGCAATGCCTATTTTCTGTCTTGTCCGCAGGTTTATCTTGTAGATTTTTGTTTTGCGTGTAGTGCGGCCCCCTGCACTTACTTATTTAGTTCGTAACGAGGAATAAACAACGAGAATTGACTTCTGATGTTTGGTAGAATTTTATTTAGATGTTATTAACGTAATTTTTTGAATATTTTCTTTTGTGTTAAAAACGTAAGCGCACGATTTTCGGGGTCCTCGACCTAAGCCCGCGGGCGAGGAGAAACAAGGAATCAATTCAACACGGCCTAAGGTATCAGTATGGAACGGATCGTAATCGTACGGTATTCACTTCTGTCAGACTGATATTCAGGAACGTAAAGTTATCAGTCTGGAACGGATCGTAATCGTGCGGTATTCACTAAGGTCATACTGATATTTAGGAACATAAAGAAGACCATTTTACTAACCGTCTCCATTTTAAGAAAGAGCAGATATAAATATATGATTATATCGACAGAATCTCCACACGAATCTTTAATTTAGTAGAAGAAGAGCAAGTTGATCATTGTCGCCATATTTGACCTATTTCTCTATTGGTTGTATATGCATTAAGGCGTGGATCTAACCAACCCGAGTAGCTCATTATTGAGCCGAGAGATTTATGAAATGAAATTGGGCTTTAATGACCCGCATTCCTTCACTATTCAGGCTAATGAACACGAGGCGTTCAAGCCAGCTCTTTATTCACAGAGCCGCCTGGCTCCCCTGAGAGACTTTCACTGACAACTAGTCATTGTCGAGACTAATGATTTTTATCGCCGCTGTTGATCAATATATATATTAAATAATAGCCCGAATTTAAGTATACCAAAAGTTAAAGAAATATAACCAGTTTTTGAGCCATTCAGATATGACTGCCAAAATTGTAATCAGCGCGCATGTTTTTTTAGGCTAAAGTCTAACCATAAAACTTAGTGTCCATACATAATAAATATTTTATTCCATTAATCAATTCCATTCCGCCATTGGTTTGTCTTAAACTCGTCATTTGTGTTCATGGGCATCAGGGTCGAGATGGCAACGTTATATGTTTTATTTTTCTAATTTACTATAAAATATCATTCGGTTTGCCTCACGGGTTAACGGCATATTAATAGCTTTATTCACTGAGATGGTTCCTTTACTTATAGTTTATTTTTCGAATTGCTTTTTGTATTTATTTAAATGGAAATATTTAGCACCTTCTTGTTAAACCGTTGAAAGATTTAAAGTTTGGATTAAGGTTAAGTGAGTGTGGGTCAAAGATGCCGCTGGCAGAGTGTGTATAGGGTGTTAAAGTTTAAAAGTTATTCCCTACAAGGTGGTTCTACGGTTCTTACCATAGAATTCAGCTGTGAAATAACACAGTTTCTTTCATTATGTGTACAACAATAAAACTAGTCTAAACCACGGTGCTGTGATGTATGCATCTAAATGTTTCGACGACCCACCAATCAGTAGTTGCATGATGATTAAATTTATCGGACATGGAATGTGAAAATGCTTTGGAACTTTCAACTGTAACACGTTGCAATAATTACTCAATATAAGCCAAAAGGATCCGCCTTGTTCATTTATAATCCGGCCCTGTCTTCAGTATTAAAATATAAAATTGAACACAAAGTATATTTAGTAATCCGTATTGTAGTAATGGCAATCACGGCTTGTGTTTTTTTGTTTTGTTTTTTGTTGTTTGTTTTTTTTGCAAAATATAAAATAATTACGATGTCGTTTAACACTCACAATAACATATTTGGTTACCGGCCATTCAGCCATTCAGGTCGTACATGTGTCAAGTATACAGTCATATATACAAACGCCTAACTATAGAAGCCTACCATTCTTAATTTCTACTTTTCGCCCTCCAAAACACGAAAGTCGAAAAGTAGCAGTTACGACCAAATGTGAGGCGACAGCAACGCTATACAAGCCAAAATCGACTCGAAAATAGGAAATCAAGAAATAATACACTGCGATAATAGCGCCCCTCGTTTTTTTTCCTAATTTCTTATTTTCGACTTGCATTTTGGCTTGTATACCGTCTTGTCGACTTTCGACTTAGTCATATTTTTGTATTTATTGATGTCAGTAAGATGTTACTATGGAGAACGTAAATTTCAGATTATACATTCCAGACTTCGTAATTGTAAAAGTGCTCTAAACTTCCATAGATTTTTAATGCATATTTCACATAACCCGACATGCAGTTGTGGTCATACGCAAGAAGACAGCAACCATTATTTTCTACACTGCCCAAATTATTCGTCTCAGCGTATCTCAACATTAAATACCCTCCCATTTAAATCCATAAATACAAAAGCGTTCCTATATGGCGATACCAACGAAAGTAACCTGTTCAACAAAGTGAGTTTTAGTAAAGTTCACAAGTATTTAAAACTAAACAAGCGCTTTGAATAGATAAGGTAATTGTCAGGCGACGATGATTGGTGTTAAATAGTGATGACGATGATGATGACCATGAAGATGATTTATTTATATATTTATTTATATACTAGAAGAATGCCCGGCTTCGCTCGGGGGTCATAACTCCGAAACCGGAAGTGGTAGACTAACGCCACCTGGCCTATGTTACTCCCCAGTCCGAGCTACCCTTATACCCCAAATTTCAGACTCGGAAATGACAACGTGAATGATGGATCAGTCGAACGACAGAGTGAATGACAGGAGTTTTCCAGTCGAATAATAAAGATAATGGCAACTCTGGTCATAGCATATCTGTTTATAATATATTTCATATAAATGTTTATACACGTATTTGAAAAATACATTTAGGTCTACGTGTAATGTTGAATGTATAAATTCGGAAATGTTTTGATCTCTTGAACTGTATTATTTAAAATACACGATTAACGTATTAAATTGTAAATAATGAATCAAGCCAAGACATGTATTAAATGTTTAAAATGTTTTATTGAATTGGAATAGAAACTGAAAACAGATTAACACCCCGTGTGAGATATTTCATTCAAATATTGTGAAAGGGTTGGTAATAAAATTAAAATTGTCATTGTGTCATTTTAATAACATTGAATCGTCCTATTCTGTTACGTAGTCGTCTCAACATATTGTTGTCATGGGTTACTTCTGCTAAACAACTCAATAGAAACGAGTAAAGTATTATAAAAGAAATTATGTCTAAAGAGTTCTTCATGACATGTATTGACTGTAAGACACAAAGCGTACAGGATCTAAGTGTGATGTTAAAGGTCAACACGCAAATATTGAAATTGGGTATATTCGTGGATTGACTTATAGAATGTTGTTAATATTTCCATTTAAATAAATACAAAAAGCAATTCGAAAAATAAACTATAAGTAAAGGAACCATCTCAGTGAATAAAGCTATTAATATGCCGTTAACCCGTGAGGCAAACCGAATGATGTTTTATAGTAAATTAGACGAATAAAACATATAACGTTGCCATCTCGACCCTGATGCCCATGAACACAAATGACGAGTTTAAGACAAACCAATGGCGGAATGGAATTGATTAATGGAATATAAATTTTATTATGTATTGACAATACTTTTCTGGTTAGATTTTAGCCTAAACACAACATGTGTGTTGGTGACAATTTTGGCAGTCATATCTGAATGACTCAAAAACTGTTTATATTTCTTTAACTTTTGGTATACCTAAATTCGGGCTATTATTTATGGTAGAAAGATATAATAAAATGACCTAAAGCTTTAAAACATATTTTTAAATATGTTGAGGCACCCTAAATTGAATTTGAAGCACCAGGGATAAATAAATAAAAATAGCTATAATGCATGATTTTATTGTAACTAGTGAACTGATAAATATTGTACAATTTATCTAAAGAGTACATTTATGAAAACGTGGTACTTTTCTGATATCTAGTTGAATTAACACTTACCCAGATCTTGGCATAAGCACGACTTAAAATGATCACGGCTAAAACAATTCCGTGCGAATCAAGAATTCTTTATGTAAGAATAGAGCTTTATGCACCACACATTATGTCTTCATAAGATGGTAGCTATAATCTTTCAATCCAATCCCCTAATTAAGTATACCCCCACCCAATCATAAAAAAATAATAACATAGCAAAACGGTGTTTAATTCTGATCATCTAAATTATCAAATGATATTCGCCGAAGTAGTAACAGAGAAGGGCGTGTTTTAAGATATACATAATGTATCTTACTATTTTTCGCTTATATAATTTGATTTTCAAATACAAACCATTAATACTTATCTTAGCATTAAAACAATCAACCATTTGTGGTTATATTGAAATCTGTAAAAGACGCATTCTTTTTGAATATATTTTTAAAAAATAATAAGTTAAGTACAACAGTCCAGTAGGTTTTGCTGCATTGGAAAAAAACATATTATTAACACTTTTTCAACAAGCAATTGTTATACTCTTAGTGATTTGTAGAGCATCAAATCACAATGTTATTGTACTGTTTTAAATTGTAGATTTTATTCATTCATGTAAAACATTTATTACAATTTTATAATAAAATGTATAAAACACTGAGTTCGAGATTCAAATCACAAATCCATCCAAGCTAGGATACTGCAAATCCGAATATTTTTGTTTATAAAATATTTACTTTCCATTCAATAAATATTCCAGTCATCTAGTTTTGGATTTGGGGAAATTCATTCTCCTTTTCCCATATATACAGATTGCCGTATTATTTAATAATCAAACCAAACAGCATGTAATCAAAGAACGCTTGTATCCGCCAGATGTAATATTGTCACGTGACATTGTTATGTTTTGTTTCGCTCGGGAAGCGTTTATTATACATAATAGAACTCCAGTGTAGTAAGCCATAACTATGAACAATATCATGTCCCAAATAAATAATCTAATTTGTAGATCTGCAATTGGTCACATGATGGTCCGAACATTATTTGTATGGCTCTATTTGTTGACAGCAAATACCGCTAATAATTATCTTGGATAAAATACCTCGTTTAGTAAACGAGGCAATTTTACCCAGCCTCGTTCTGAACAAAATACCTCGTTCCAAAAACAGGACAATTTAAAAAAAAACACGTTTGGAACTCCAGAGAAACGAGGTATTTTTTTTACCTCGTTACAACGAGGCAAAATCGGGGCAAAAATTTTGACACGTTTTTGCCTCGTTTGGACAGAAATGCCGAACGAGGCATTCTGAGGTTTATAGTGTTAGTGAGAAATACCAAGTTATCAATCTAGTTATTAGGTAATGTGTCTTTATAAAAAAAACATAGAAAATACTCAATTTGCATCCCCACCGACGATTTAAATTTTTGATGGTCTATTGTTTTAGTTGATTGTATTTTTTATTTTCTCTCTCAATAAAATAAATTGATATATTTTTTTTTAATGTAGAGATGAAAAGAAGAAAATGGCTATAATTGTTGCTCCATCTGTAGCCGGTGTACTGATTGTAGCTGTTTTGATCGCTTGTATAGCTTGGTGCTGTCAAAAACGAGCTAAAGCCAAGAAAAAAACGGCAAAACTTACGGCCAAGATGACTGGCTGGGATGAGGAAGTGGTGAGTATTTATTTGATGATGTACACCAATTGGCACGCACCTAAAAGAACCCTTGACAGTCGGAGTTCGAAATAAGAGTAGACCGTTATCCAGGAGGACTTTCCCTCATAGCACACTGCACACATGTCCATCTTCATTAGCCCAGGGCAGAAGAAAAGGACATTAAACTCCGTATCATTTCATTTATTTGATCATACTTAAAACATATGAATAACTGGATTATGTTAATGTTTTTTATACAGCCGCATTGTGGTCGTATATTGCCGTCGCCTCCATCTGTATGAGCGTTGCTTGGCAACCTATGTTTTATATATGAATTAAATTAAAAAAAGAAAAACAGTGATCATACATCCTTGTGTTATATAACTCTTTGTAGATTTAATCAAATGTGACCATTAGAATTAACACATAGCTGAAGGGGAATAACTCCATTTAATCAAATTATCTGTTCTCTAAACATTTGTCACTGTGTTGATTTTGAGAAATGAAATGGGGTTTAACATCCTACTTTTCTGAACCAACTGGGCTGATGAAAACGGTAGATAAACAATTTACTGTAGTAGTTACTGATTTTAAAAGAATTAAATTTTTGTAATAAATTCAAGTTTGTTTAGGGCCACTTCATATTTTTCTAACGTTTTTTATTCAGCCTCTTACACCTACGACAGCTAAACCTGACCTTGCTCAGTTAAAATTGATAAAGGAATACGATTTACGACGTGGAGGTATTATTGGCTCTGGAGCATTTGGTACTGTCTATAAAGTAAGTAATTATTCCTTTAACTGTCAGATTTTCCAGGAGGCCATTTTGCAGGTCATGACCTATAAGTAAAAATGACAAAAAATGTTAGATATTTTATACCACTGAATAAAGGAATTCAAGATCTTTCCAAAAAATATATACATTAACTGCGACAGTTGGAATTTGAAAAGGTGTAGATAAAAATTCCACTGTTTGGGCAAAATTCTACCCCTTCTATTGTATACATGACCATAAGAATTACAATTACTATATGTTAGTCTCAAAATAACCAAAAGTATTGTGTTGATGATACATTAACCATATGTTAGTCTCACAATAACCAAAGGTAGTGTGTTGATGAGACATTAACCATATGTTAGTCTCAAAATAACCAGAGGTATATAGTGTTGATGATACATTAACCATATGTTAGTCTCAAAATAACCAAAGTATTGTGATGACACGATGTCAAATTCCATTCTAGTCATGTAACAATTGCAAACATACTAGAGAAAATATATTTTATAATTATTTGTTTTTCGCTGCTTTTTTTTTCTAAGGATTTTGGATTCCAGAAGGTGAAAATGTTAAAATTCCTGTGGCTATAAAAGTTTTACAGGAAGGAACCTCACCCAATCAGAATAAAGAATTGTTGGAAGAGGCTCGTGTCATGTCGTCAGTAGAACATCAGTATTGTGTCAGGATATTGGCAGTCTGTATGAGGGCACAAATGATGTTAATAACGCAGCTCATGCCTCTCGGATGTCTTCTGGATTACGTGCGAAAAAACAAAGATCACATTGGATCGAAAGTTTTGTTGAATTGGTGTACACAAATTGCTAAGGTGAGTAGAATCGCAGTTTTATCCACAAAAACACTCTTTTAATTCCTGAAAAAACCCAACAATCCTTAAGATGCAACACTGACAAGGGGGAGTTAACAAGCTAGCACCTTACCCACTGAGCCACAGATAGGATTATGCAAGAGCTAAATCTGCCTATTGTGGGTCTTTGTTTAGGTCTGAAATGTTTTCTAAAGTATTAATTAGACATTAATTAACTGATCCAGGCCTTAATCAACTCTAGATGGTATCAGATTTCTCCAATATACACCAGGATCTAACTGCCTTGTGCATGATGCCTGTCTGTAGAAAGTCATATACACCAGGATCTAGCTGCCTAGTGCATGATGCCTGTCTGTAGAAAGTTATATACACCAGGATCTAGCTGCCTTGTGCATGATGTCTGTCTGTAGAAAGTTATATACACCAGGATCTAGCTGCCTAGTGCATGATACCTGTCTTTAGAAAGTGATGTACTTCAGCCTCCAGATATCTAAAGATAATTATTTAAACATCCTGATCTACAGAGAATTAAAGATGATCTGGAAATTGTAATCATGCTCTTACTGCCTGGTGCATGACAACTGTTAATACCTATACTCCTGATATCCCATTTTAAAAATAAACTTTAATTGTTTTTGTGGAAAGGTGTACAAAGTGATATACTCCCGGGACCGTGTTCACTAAAATATGTTAAGAATGCAGCTTTTTCATTGGTTAATAGCTTAAATTTGTACTAGGATTTAAAGCCTCAGCCAATGAAAACCTTTCATCCTTAAGATATTTTAGTTCACGATTTCATGAATAAGGTCCGAGATATCCCATTTTAAAAATTAACTTTTTGTTTTTGTAGAAAGAAATTGTTTTCTCGTTTTTAACCTCACATAATATAAAATGCTATCAGGTTTGGTGGAATTGTTAATAAGATAAAATTCTGTATAATTGTAAATACTTGTAATAAAGAGCATATTAATTGTCCCCCGCCTTTCGAAGAAAGCAGGGGACTATTAAAATGGGTTCGTCCGTCCGTCCGTCCGTCCGTCCGTCCGTCCGTCACACTTTTTGGGACACAATAACTCTCTTCCTAATTGAGCTAGAATGTTCAAACTTGGTGTATGTGTTTATTAGGTCAATGCCTTGATGAAGTTCGAAGATGAGCATTTTCCGCTTAGGGTAAGCAGAGATAAGCAATTTGATTGGTTGATGCTTTGGGACACGATAACTCTCTTCCTAATTGGGCTAGAATGTTCAAACTTGGTGTATGTGTTGATTAGGTCAATGCCTTGATGGAGTTCGAAGATGAGCATTTTCCGCTTAGGGTAAGCAGAGATAAGCAATTTGATTGGTTGATGCTTTGGGACACGATAACTTTTAATTGAGCTAGAATGTTCAAACTTGGTGTATGTGTTTATTAGGTCAATGCCTTGATGGAGTTCGAAGATGAGCATTTTCCGCTTAGGGTAAGCAGAGATAAGCAATTTGATTGGTTGATACTTTGGGGCACGATAACTCTCTTCCTAATTGAGCTAGAATGTTCAAACTTGGTGTATGTGTTGATTAGGTAAATGCCTTGATGGAGTTCGAAGATGAGCATTTTCCGCTTAGGGTAAGCAGAGATAAGCAATTTGATTGGTTGATGTATATGTGTCCTCTAATTATTTTCCTATTTCGGCGGGGGACATCAGCCTCACTGTTGGCTTGTTCAATATATCATAGATCTAATATCAGTAATAATCCAAATACGACACATAGCAAATATTTTAATTTATTAAAAAACGAATTCCATATCATTTTTTTTTCTTTTTCATTTTTTTTTTGTTTAGTAGCTTAGAGTTTCTAATCAAATCGTGGAAAGATGTTGTTTTAAAATCAATTGGTTCAAATAGATCATTAAAAGGTAAACAAAAGTAAACAAAAATCATAATTTCTTTTCTTAAACTATGTTAAGCCAATATTCTCTATATAATGAAATGAAATGGGGTTTAAAAGTTCTTATTTCCTGCAAAAACTGGGCTGATGAAGACAATCATACATCGTACAGTGTGCTATGAGGGGAATTTTACCTGGACAGTGGCACTACGACCTACGCTTTATTTCAATTTCTGACTGTTAATGGTTCTTTTAGCTTACTTGCTGCCCATCGTGTAAACGGGACCTAGGTCTTTCATCTGATCCCGAACGACTAGACATCGTTCGGTCTATATAAAGACAGTTGTAAATCCTGTTTTAGTTTACGTGCTGCCCATCGTGTAAACGGTACCTGGATCTTTCATCCCATCCCGAACGACTAGACACTGTTCTGTTGATATAAATACAATACAATTTTAAATCCTATTTTATTTGTATATTTACCAAAAGTTTTATAAATTTTATCAATCATATTGAAATTTTATAAACTGAAATTCCAAAACTTAGGTTTTTTTTTAAAAAAATTATTTTGAATTAATGTTTTATTTTCATGCAGTGATTTTAAAGTAGCCATTTTAAAGGGACACAATTGTCAGCCATGTTTTAGATAGTCTTGGATACCCAGAACAATCTGAATGATAGAGACTATGTATTACATTCATTTGCCTAAAATAAATGTTATTAATAAATTATGTTTTTAGGGGCCAGAATACAAATGTAAATTCGATAATTCTCAATTTTGTGAAAATTTTGGACCTTATTCACAAAAACTAAATTATTTGAGGGATGCAACAATTTCATTGGTTGAGATTTGAAATCATAGTACAAATTTGATCTTTTCGCCAATAAAAAAGCCACCATTCTTGAAATATTTTAGTTTAAATTTTTGTGAATAAGACCCTTGATGTTAATTACGTAATATGTTGAATAAAATCTCTTTTTCAACCTACATGAAAGCCAACCTAAAATTTAAAAATTTATAAAAATAAGTAATTCAGCTGGACACCATGATCATATGATAACTGAGGTATCCAGGCTGGATAATCGTGACTTAGTCTTGATTGTCAAGTACTGCTGCTACGGTATTAAATTCTCAATGCTTCAACTTCAAGTAGTCATAACTTTGCTCAGAATAAAGTAATTTGAATGATATTTTCTATATTATCTATTTATCAACTGGTATATCAAGAAAGTCCAGGTTTTTTTTTATCTAAATCTTACATAATACATCTTTAAGAAGAAATCAACAACATAACCATTTTTATCCAAATTTTAAATATATTTTTAGCTTTATATATATATTTATCCACAGAGTCTGTAAGATATTTATCATTTGAACCTTGAATTAGGACAAAATGGGTCTAAAAGCACACATCAAAGTAATATGAATGTATATATACAATGATTTCAAAATTAGTCAGAAACCATAGAGTAGAGTACACGACTCATGTACCTAATTTAAAATGTTCATTATGTATTAAATATTGGATATTATAATTAAGATCCCATATTTCTTATGGCAAGATAACAATATCAATAGTGATTGAAATGGACCAATATTGAATTCTACTTCATGTTTTTAATTTCGAATATTATAAAAAAAATAGTTAGAGGTTAAGCTCCTTTAATATATTTGAATGAAAAGTAAAATATATATATAGATATACCCGGAAGCTATATCACGTGATTTAGACAGATTAATTATCATACTAAACTTACGCTGTCTGTCTATAAATAGCTAGGTTTGATAACAGACAGGAAGTAGAGTAGATAGTTCTCTGGGTGCTGAATGAATAATTATAACCTGTTACTTCCTGTGATGTATTTGATTTCAGTAAGTTGTTAGTTCTTGTATAACCTGTTATATACACAGCTGTTGTTATATTATATAACCAACTACCTGATATATCGTGTGAGTTAATATGATGATCATGTCAGATGTATAATATACAAATTAATAATAAAAATATTTCTTTCAAACACTAGAAACTCACAGTTCTTATTTTGTTGTATCCAGCTGTTATGTTTTTTATACCCTCTTATCGTGGAGTATGTAACAGAATACATTGAAAAGAAAACGGGGCCTAACAGTACACTGATCCATGTGGTACTCCAGCTTTTGTATTTGTAATTTTCATTATTAATATAAAAAGAACCAGTTTTACTTGATTTTTGGACCAGGGACTGGTCATCTTTTTCTTGTTGTGGCGGTGGGGGGGGGGTAAGTATTACAGGTGTCAGGTTATTATAATAACAATAGGGTTTTCTGTATGTGAGTCGCCGACAGGCCGCAATACTTATTCCTTATACCCAGAGGATGATCCCTATTGTTTTGGTACATGCCCGACCCCCAGGGTCAGAGCCACACCCATTTCTTGTATTTGTTTGTCGTCTACAGGCCGCATTTCATAACGTAGAGCCTCGCCCATTTTCTTTTTGTGTGTCGCCTACATGCCACAATTCTTAATCAATCGTCTTGAAAAATGTTTATATTTATTCCATATACCCTAAGGATGATCCATATTGTTTTTGGTGCATGCCCAACCCCCAGGGACAGAGCCACGCCCATTTCTTGCAGGACGAGTAGGGGTGGGGTAGTGTCTAGTCGCTCGTATCGTACCAAAAAAGGTATCATATACACATTGGCGTAGTTGCCATTTGAAATCCTAAATAGGAGCAGGCCTTAGGCCGCTGTCCGGGCAAAATTTTCTTCATAGCACACTGTATGACGCATCAGCCATGTCCTCAATTTGAAGGCATGTTCTTATTTAGGTCCTCTTTTAGAAGGTTAATTAATAATGCTGATGTTTGTCCAAGATAATGATCATCCACAAACGCACACACACACACACACACACACACACACTTACACACAAACTGGGTTATTTCGGGACTAACATATGGTTTAATTTTATGGTTAGCGCGTGCGCACTGTATCACAAGGTATGTCATTGTGTCAAAACAATATCTCGTGCCACGAATAATGGCTGCAACTATAGAAGGCTAGAACCAATATATTTGCTTTGTCTCCAGACGAAGAACTTTAATTTTAACCATTTATATAATTTTATAAATGGGAGACGCTGTGACTCGAATAATGGCTACATCTATATGAGCCTAGAACCTATATCTTGACTTCAATTTTAACCAGCTATACAATTTTATAGATGGGAGACGCTAGATCGCTTACCAGAAGGTATCGGGTTCGAACCCAGTGTTGGCCGAGAAGTTTCTAAGGGATTTTCAAATGCGGTTTCCCCTTGTCAGTGGTGCAGGACCGGAGGGCCTGACAAGGACAGTGCCTAGTCGGTCGTTCGGATGTGACGAAAAACCGAGGTTCCGTGTTCACGTTGACATGCATATGAAATAACTCTTGGCAGTAGGTTGTAGCCACCATCTTCATTAGCCCAGTCGATGTAAACAAAGTATGATGTTAAAACCCATTTCAAGTTTAGAAATAAAACTGTTTACTTGTAAAGCATTGGGTTGAAAGTAAAAGCCGTCTGAACTAAGACTAGTAATTTTTTCCCCTTATTTCATGATGGTACGAATGTAGTGCGAGTTATAAATAGACAATGTTTCCCTTAATTTTTTTTCTCCCCTCTTCCTGCATTTTTGGGTTGACTTTTTGGTCTAGAATTGGAAAAAAGGGATCAAATTTGCAATTTCATAGCAGTTTTGGGTAATACTGATGATAGTAGAGCGGAGAGATAGGGGGGTGTAAAGTGTCTTTCTGCAAAGCAATCATTGTGTCGGAAGTGAGATTTTCACCCCAGTCAAGCTATCCCCCTCTCTCTCTTTCTCGTCACACATTAAATATTTCTTGCTGCCCTCTGCTCACCATGTTTTATATTAACTGAAATGATAATATTAAGGGCTATTAACACTATGATACTTAGGCCTTGATTACTACAAAGGGAGGGGGGGGTACAGAAAAAAGAAAATAAGATAAATTTAATGATGATAGAGAGAAATATGGAAGATAAGGATGGGATTTAACATCAACTCAACGTATTTTTTAAAATTATATATCAATAATTCACTTGCGTGAAGGGGTCTTTAGCAATGGAAGGAAACCAGGAATAGAGTTGATGGCACAGGACATGAGCTGAGGTATTTTATCTACAATACGGAACGTAATTTTAGAAAAATTTGTGTCGTGAAAGAAGCCCCTGTTACTTTTATTTAAGATAATGTCCTTTTAGCTTGAAATGGTGTTTATCGTCCTGATTTAAAAAAAAAAAAATTCTGATAAAACATTTGAAATTTGTACGGAAAATTCCACGAGTATGATTCAACGAGGAAGTAAGCAGAACCAAACTACATGGGTTAGTAACATATTGTTGTGTATGGAAAATTCCACCAGTATGATTCAACGAGGAAGTAATAAGAATAGAACTACTTGAGTTGGTAACATATTTTTGTGTTAATTTCACAAAATACAAGTAAATACATGTAAAACTTCATGTTAAATTCAGTTAGATATTTTCAAATAATCAATAAGTTTATGGAGCAACATTGATTGCATTCGACTTACGTGTCTAGTCCAGGTACGAATTCACCTTTTAGGTACCACATCGCTGGAACAAACCTTCCTTTCTGGTATCGACGAGGTGTTCTACCCAAGTCTATCTCACACAGGGGTTTGGAGAGACATAGAGAGAGTGGGATGAGAGGAGAGAGAGAGAGAAGTATGGGAAGAGAGGAGAGAGAGAGAGGGATATGAGAGATTTCGGAACTAACATATGGTGTAATACTACGTATTCGCGTAATGGTCTTTAGTCTTGGTGTGGTTTGGGGGGGGGGGACAGAGTCTAACATCCAGTAAAGATCTAACAAGGGGTGGGGAGCTAGGAGAGATAGAAAGATAGAATAGAAAGAGGATGAAAGAGATTGACAGAGAGTGAGAGGGAGACAATATACATCCTATTACTACAACACATTTATAGTGCACCCTTTCAGATCAAGGTGCAACGCTGATCATTGGCGAACCCGCGACGCTCTAACCACGCTCATGGGGTTCTTAATACACGTCTTCTACGTGTATCGTTACTGTACGTGCGTTTCTACCACGTAATCACGGCGACTATATAAGCTGGTTAGATTTTTTGAATCACCTGTTTTTATAGCAAGTCGTACATGAAATGTATGGTCGTCATAGGAGCGTAATGCAAGCTTGGTACCCTCTCCATGGTCGTATTAAGACCTCCATAAACGCAGTGAGAACCCCATAAGATCGCCATAGGCACACTGGGAGCCCCATGAGGACGTGGTGCAATCGCGCAACAGTGGCGACATCAGCGTAACATCAGCGATTGACAACGCCCTAATGACCCCGAACGCTTGGTGGGATTGTGGCAGACATGCGAGGGTTGTGGTGAAGACGCCATGAAGTCGCCGTTGCAAATGTTACAATTTTTGCAGCGACTTTGCCATAGCTTTCCAGGTGAGATCGCAGAACCCTGGCGTTTGTTTTGAACATGCTGAAAACAAACGCCGATACTCGGCGATCATTGACGACCATCGAGACCAATGCACGATGTTTTATGTTTTCATCACGCTTATGACGATCTTAACTCGTTCTGAGATCATTTTCAGTCGCCGTAGCAGCGCAGTGAGAATGCCACCCCGAGGAATTAGAGTCTGGCGTCCAATCAACACTTAACAGGTGTGGTGGGGGGTGGAGAGGCTAGATCATTTCGGGACTAACATATGGTTATGATTTCTTCCCGGAAGATCCAAGGATGATCGCCATTTCGAAAGAATCCAAGAATCCAATACAACATTTGGCCACATTGATGAAGGTAAATGCATTATTATCACGGCTTGAGTGTTATAAGAGGGGAATTCTTGCAGGCGATGCCAATTCAAGTACAGACGCCATGACACTTTGCATGATTGTTCCCTGGATAATTGCTCGTTGATTGACGAATTTCGATTTTTGATATGTCACAATTCAAAAGAGAGAGAGAGAGAGAGAGAGAGAGAGGGGGGTTACCGTCCACTCGACACAAACTAGGTCATTTTTTGGCTAACATATGATTCAATTTTATATGGAAACCCGAGGACCCTGAAAAACTATTAGGTTGGACAAGCGAGCCTACTTCTTGTCACGAACAAGCGGGGGAATCAAAACCACATGTACAGTAACATGTATATATCTATAGGCTACTGACATAAAAGTTAACTTTGATATTCATTGACCTTAATAGTGTATATTGTGCCTGTGACGTCACGGTCAATCAATCGGATTAAGACTGTAATTGAAAAATAGAAAAGTATTTCCGGGTGTCTGATCCTAAAACGGTAATATGTCGAATACTTTTAATCATATTGGTGTGAGCTTGCCATGAGCTGTGTATATTGACCACTGGTTATAAGTACAGAATATTTCGTCTGGTGACCTTATGTGCTCTTTAACCATAATTTGCGAGGGTATTTCCTCACCAGCTGTTTCGAAAGACTTATGTTTTTTCCGGTGTTAAAGGTTGTTTCTATTCATAGGGTTCGTTAAATCGCAAGGGATGTTTTGAGTTGTGATGAATTGTAGCTATATGCAGATCTTGTTCAGTCCCAATTATCGGAACGTAATCTCCATGGCAATATTTGTTAAAATGAATGTTATAGTAATTCGCCATTTCTAGATTCCAGTTGAACCTAAATAAAATGAAATGAAATAAGGTTAAATATCCTACTTTTCTTGACAGTGGTGTTTCCATCCACCCTTCATCTGAATTCCAACTGTTACGGACTGTTTTAGGTGCACGCCACATTTTGTCGTCCCAACCGAACAACTAGATGCCTTTTCTTACCGGAACCGTTTTGTCTGCACCACTGAATATCTTCACGATAACAATCAATGTATAATTTGGTTTAATATATAAGCGGAGAGAGAGAGAGGGAGGGAGAGAGGTTTAACGTCCACTCGACACAAACTAGGTCATTTCGGGACTAACACATGGTTCAATTTTATTTCAAAAATTCGTTTGCGCGTAGGGGTCTTTAGCAGTGGGGGTAAACCGAAGCACGAGGTTGGACAGGCGACCCTACTCCTTGTCACGTAATATATAAGCAGTGCTATGCTTATATACTAGACATATAAACAGAGGCGTAGCCGTGAAATATATATTAGGGTGGGGAGAGGGGGGGGGTCCGCAACCCTAACCCTAACCCTTTTTAAAACCCCTAAAAAATATAAACAAACACCATGTGGCCATGATGTCTACACGACTCGTTTGCTCATTGGCCCAGACACCGCCTACAAAGTATTATTGTTATGTGGGTGGCTGAGCGGGCGATAAATATTTGGTTTAGGCGATAATGTTTTTGGGAACCTACATGCGATTCACTCTGGGGTCATTCCGTGTCAACTGGACCAATGGTGGGAACATGACCTCCTCCCAAAAAATTATAAAAAATATATGTTATAGTATATGGCCTTAAACTAAGAAATCCAAAATTTTACCTCTCTAGGTTGGAAACTCGCTATGATATGGCCATTTGAAATTAGGGTACTAAAACAGATCATAAATTCAGTAATTTTTTTCAGGTTTTCGGATGCTTTAAACTCACATTTCTAATAGGAATAGGACCCTCTAACTTTGTAATCTAAGACAACTTTTGGTGAAGATTATGAATTTAGCATCACACTCATTATCCGATGCATACTGTTCGTGCCACCATGTGGCAAAATGTGGAACAAATGAACTATTCACTTTTATTTTCAGGATTTCCAAAGCCTCTGGCAAAATCACAATTGTATACATAAACTGCAAAATTGGCATACTTAATGTCAGTTTGTCTTATATCAATTTACAAAAGATTCTAAGTCGAAGGGATATATGCTTTTCCAAATATTCAGTCTCGAAATTCAATGCACACTGAAAACGTACAAAATATACCCATTTTCACCTTCAATTTTGGCCATGTGGGACATAGGTTAAAATTCTGAAAAAGTTTGAGAATGAAACTTCAATTACCCTACTATAACATACATTAAAGTCCATCTTGTGTATTTGATAGCTTATATTTTTAATTGGCACTTGAAATCTGTGCGGTGATGAAGTTTTAATGGCTGTTATCCAAATTATTGACTTTTCACGTTGATTTTAAAGTAATGTTTTACGTAGATTACAAATATGTAATCATTTTGGATGTAAATTGTATTGTTCTAATTTTATTTTGTCTCCAAAATGAGAACAAAATGATTAATACACTTCACGAATTAGAATAATGGGTTTTAATGATCAGATTGAAAGTATTTCTGAAAGACTTAGACCCCTCATATTTGTCATTTTAGATCAACTCTTAACATAGAATAAGAATAAAGACTCTTTGGGGATCCAGAAAGTATCGGTTCATTTTAGTTTTGCTTTAAAACAGGTGAAAACTTGTTTTGTCTAATTAGAAAGTTGAAGTACGGCCTTATGTAGTTTCACTATCTCTAGACGCATCAAAACTACAGGCCGCTATCCTTAACGCATCGTCTTAAAACTATGTATACTAGTTTTTCCTTATACCCTAAGGATGTTCCCTATTGTTTTTGGTGCGCGCCAGACCCCTGGGGCAGAGAGCCACGCTCAATTTTTGCATGTGTCAGTATGTCGCCTACAAACCAAGATTCTTAATGGATTGTCTTGAAGTTGTGCATACTTATTCCTTATAACCTAAGAATGATCGCTATTGTTTTTTTGTGTGACCAACTCCCAGCGGCAGAGCCACGCCCATTTTTTCTTTGTGTGTCTGTGTGTTTTGATCATCTTGAAAACTTGTCATACTTATAATTTATACCTTTAGGATGACCGCTATTATTTTTGATGCATGCCCAACCCCCAGGGGCATAGCGACGCCCATTTTGTTTGTTTATCGCCTAGGAGCCGCAATTCTGAATGGATCATCCTGGAGCGTGACAGGTGTCGGACATGCACCAAAAGTTTAGAATTGCAGCCTGTGGACGATAACACTAAAATCTGGTGTTGCTGTGCCCCTGGGGGTCGGGCGGGCATACACCAAAAATCATAACAGTCATCCTTTGGGTATAAGGAATATATATGAATAGTTTTCAAGACAGTCCATTAAGAATTGCGACCTGTAGGGCAAAAAAAACACACAGACACACAAAGAAAAAAATGGGTGTGGCTCTGACCCGGGTTGGGCAAGCACCAGAAACAATAGGAAACATCGTTACGGTATAAGGAATAAGTATGCAGTTTCAAGACCATACGTTAAAAATATCGGCCTGTAGTTTTCAAGTGTTCAGTGATAATGTAACAACACTACTGTACATGTACTTCGACTTTCTATGCAGTTTTCCCCTGTGTTGGAAATCAAAATTAAATTAAATACTCCCTGTAGCCAAATGCGTCTATATTCTTATTGAACAATATACGTTGCTCTAAAATGACAAATATGAGGAGCCTAAGTCTTTCAGAAGCAATTTTAATCTGATTGTCAAAGCCCTATATTACAATTTGGGAAGCGGAACAACATTTTTTTTTCTAATTTGGGAGGCAAAATAAATTTAGAATGGTATAAAGTAGATGCAATAAGGTACTATAAATAGACACGTTTGAGAGGTATAGGTCATTTAGAAGTTATTTTAAAATCAATGTGAAACGTCAACAATTTTGATAATAGCTATTAAAACTCCATCACCGCACAGATTTCAAGTGCGAATTAAAAATATAAGACCCCAAATACACAAGATGGGCTTTAATGTGTGTTATAATAGGGTAAATGAAGTTTCATTTTCAACCAGTTTCAAAATTTTAACCTCTGTCCCACATGGCCAAAATTGAAGGAGAAAATGGGTAAATTTTCCGTGTGAATGAATTTTGAGGCTGAATATTTTAAAAATTATACATTCAATCGACTCAGGATCTTTTGTAAATTGATAAAATACCAACTGACATTAACTATGCCAATTTTGGAGGTTATGTATACAACAGTGACTTTGCCAGAGGCTGTGGAAATCGTGAAAAAAAAGTGAATAGTTCATTTGTTCCGCATTTTGCCACCTGGTGGCCCAAAAAGTTTGAATCGCACATTAAGTGTGATGCTAAATTCGTAATCTACACATAAAGTTGTCTTAGATTACAGAGTTAGAGAGTTGTACTCCGATTACAAATGTAAGTTTAAAGCAATTGAAAATCTGAGAAAAACTTTTCAATTTATAGTCCGTTTAACTACCCTAATTTCAAATGGCCATATCTCCGTGAGTTTTTTATCTAAAGCGGTAAAAATTTTTGGGACTTGTTAGGTTATAAGACTATATACTATAACATATATTTTTTATAATTTTTTTGGAAGGGGTCATGTTTCCAACTTTCCGAAATTTGGTCCAGTTGACATGGAATGACCGACCCTCTGATAAGTGGCAGAAAAAAATTAACAAAATATTACTGACAGGCTAACTAGACACAATTTTATGGAACACAGGTACATTTCACTTCACACATGTTTCCAGGATGATTCTCTCTGTGTTTTATTTTAGCAATGTAAACCATATTGGGATATGTACAGGTTTTATACAGATAGAATCTTAACTGATCCTAATAATTGTTGTAAATAAATAGGAGTTTGGGCCGACTATGGAAATTTGGGGGGGGGGGCAAGTATATTCATTCCCCCCCCCCCAGAAAATCAGTTGGGGGTCGCCCCCCCGGACCCCCCATGTGTGACGCCCATGCGTATAAACACCTTCTGAAAATCCGTTAAGAATTCTGTCCTGTTTCCTGTTTAACAAGCTGTAGTCACGGGTTTCCTGTTTAACAAGCTGTAGTCACGGGTTTGTCGATTGTAAGTAAGACAGGACGGGTTTCGTTATTTGAGATTGAAAAGTTTATTTTTTCTTATAAATTCCAAATCTAGTTCAAATATCAAAATTCTAATACGAGCGATTGGTTGCTAATAGTAAGGGGTTTCCCAAAATATAACGACGTTAAAAATCGGATGAAAATTGTAGGACAAGATAGAATTTAAAGATTTAATTATATTGGGGGGGGGGCAAGTATATTCATTCCCCCCCCCCCCGAAAATCAGTTGGGGGTCGCCCCCCCCGGACCCCCCATGTGTGACGCCCATTTAATTATATTTTCAAAATGATGTCACTTCCGGTGAACTCTTAATGATAGTATAGATGAATCCTAGTGACAAATACTTTAAATAAGGCAAAATTAAAGAAGTGGATTTTCTCCTGGTCCTCCGGTTTCCTCCCACTGCTAAAGATCCCTACGCGCAAGCGAATTATTGAAATAAAATTCCTAAAAAGCTTGCAAAAAAGAGAAAGAAAAATTAGTATAAAGATAGGTTGCCAGGCAACGAACATACGCCCACAGCAGAGCAGCTAAATCGTCCGGCAGCCAATAAGAGTTATCGCATATTTTTACTTTTGTCGGTCATGAAAACATTTATAATACACTATACGCGACAATGAATAGGGTCGCCTGACCAGACTCGTGTTTTTTCTCGAAGTCCTTTGGTTTCCTCCCACAGCTAAAGACCCTTACGCACAAATGTCCACTCGACACAAACTAGATCATTTCAGACTATTATGTTACACTTTTATTTAAATAATAGAGACCTCTAGGTTTTGTTGTATGGACATGCATATCTATGGTGGCTGATTCGTATCATGTCGTAATGTCGTGATGTCGCCTTTCATAACGCGACAACCCGACATCACGACATTTCTACCCGACAACACGACAACCCGACATCACGACATTTCTACCCGACATCACGACATTTTTACCCGACATCACGACATTTTTACCCGACATTACGACACTAAAAATGTCTTGATGTCGGGTAAAAATGTCGTGATGTCGGGTAAAAATGTCGTGGTGTCGGGTTGTCGGGTTGTCGTGATGTCGGGTTGTGGGGTTGTCGTGATGTCGGGTTGTCGACTATCATGATCAATGTTATAACAAAAAACTGGCAAGCGAATTATTGAAATAAAATTGAACCATATGTTAGTCCCGAAATGACGTCCACTCGACACAAACTTGGTCATTTCGGGACTAACATATGTTTTAATTTTATTTCAATAATTCGCTTGCGCGTAAGTGTCTTCAGCAGTGGAAGGAAACCGGAGGACCCGCAGAAAACTCACGAGGTTAGACAGACGACCCTACTCTTTGTCATGTACAAGCTTGGGCTGGAAACCACACCTTTTGACTCAATGACAGACACACAGACAAGGGCGACTTCATAATATGTTCACATTATGAAATGAAATGGGGTTTAACGTCCTACTGTTCTGCTCCGACTGAGCTAATGAAGACGGTTCACATTATGAATGTGGACGTATACAAATGGATACGAATGCAACTCAAACTGCACTGTGAGTGTAAATCTACTTCCACTTGATCAACTATTTTATTAATTGCCAGTTGTTTTGTTATGAATAACATTGATCATGAAAGTCGACAACCCGACATCACGACGACATCACGACATTTTTACCCGACATCACGACATTTTTAGTGTCGTAATGTCGGGTAAAAATGTCGTGATGTCGGGTAGAAATGTCGTGATGTCGGGTAGAAATGTCGTGATGTCGGGTTGTCGTGTTGTCGGGTAGAAATGTCGTGATGTCGGGTTGTCGCGTTATGAAAGGCGACATCACGACATTACGACATGATACGAATCAGCCACCATACATATCTACCAAAAATGCAATATTTATATACAGGGCAGTATACTATTTTGTCGAATGCGTTGTAACATAATTCGGGTCTCAAAGCACACACATCTTGTTAATAGAAAGACAAATTACCCGGGATCACGAGAATTATAATATTAATATCCTACGTGTTCAAACATATTCACATGTTGATTTTTATCAAAAGATTAGAAGTCAAAAACTCCAATTTTTTACAATATATGTTCTTTGACCTTCCTGAGATTAATGACAACGATGAAGAGCTTTAAATATTTAATATTTTTGACACCAAAACTGTTTTGTTGGGGTTCAGGTTAAACCATTCTCGTCCATAAAAATGTCTTCTTTTAATTGGTCTGCTGTTGTCTAGTCAAGACACGAGTTGTGTGTGATAAGTATGTTGTCTAGTCAAGACACAAGTTCTGTGTGTGTGATAAGTATGTTATTGACTAGTCAAGACAATAGTTGTGTGTGATAAATGTGTTGTCTAGTCAAGACACGAGTTGTGTGTGATAAGTATGTTGTCTAGTCAAGACACGAGTTGTGTGTGTGTGATAAGTATGTTGTCTAGTCAAGACACTAGTTCTGTGTGTGTGATAAGTATGTTATTAACTAGACAATTCCTCCCATTGTTCCTCCGTCATCTTCTTCGTGGTGGATTGCAAAAAGGCTTTAGCTGTTGTTGACGTCATGGTAGATGGAATGATGGTAGAAGGTGGTAATGACGTCGTCAATATATACTCTAGAAAAGATAAAACAAGAAAATTCATCGCTTAAGAGTAAAATAAATGGCGGGTGAGTAGCCAAATTATATCCATGATACCATCAAGCAATCGGTTTTAAATAATATCGTACAGGATTAAAGTATAAAAGTATGGCCATCGGACAAAGTTACCAAGGTGGACAAATAGAGACACAAATGTTACCAAGATGGACAAATAGGGACACAAATTAAGGGACTGGTATTTTATCGTCGGAAATTTGACCATGGATCTGTTTACAGAGTTAGATTAAAATCGGGTGTCCATAGTTTTTCTCAAAATTCTGACATGCGCATTTTACTATTGTCGGAGATTGCAAATATTTGACTGGCTATGACATCATTCATTCTTCACGTGGTAGAAGATGTTCAATACAAACTTAAAGAATATACTAACCCAGCAGCTATTTCTCCAATAAAAGATAGGCTTTAAACAGCCTCTTATCTCGAAGATGCCTTCAAAACAACATCTATTGCCAATCGTATATTCACATTTCTTTTTTTTTCAGACACCTAAATTTTCTCTGGAACCGAAAGTTCTGAGACGGATTTCTGAATATTGACACGTTTCGTCCTCGCATGATCCTAATGCATTTGAAAATAATTGTGCTAAAATATGTAGCCACTGTCGCGTTCACGAGGAAGGGGGGTAACTGTGGAACAGAAGGCTGAATACCAATTGATTTCACCCTTTTATAATTGTTCTGGACAACGTTTCGATTTCTTTAGTAACCACCAACCCTTTACCGACGCCCAACCCACCCTTAAAATCCAAGCCGTCCTGCTGTCCCCTGTGTCATTCCGTCACTAGTGCCCCACCCATCCTTAAAATCCAAGCCAGTAAAAATAATGTATTTACCTTTATCAACGTAGCCTACTGTATTGTTAGATTCTTTCAAAATGTCGATCATCCCTGGATCTCCAGGGAAGAAATCAGACGCCGTACAAATGAAGCAAGATGGCGAATCAGTTCTGGTGACAAATAAGGTATTACATCTGCTGTCAGTTTTACAATGGATGAAACAATCAATCCGCGATTTACTATTTTCCCGCCACAAATAGTCCTCTGGTGTTTTATTTCTCAAAGAGGAATAACTACGCATCATTGTCTCTCGAATATTAGCGTCACACGTTGTGATGTGGAGGATTAGCAAAACCTTTGTTAATAGAAAATACAATAACATTTTGAAGATTTCGTCTTTGTCCACTGGATACGCATACAAAGAAATGGTGAATCGATTCCAAATGGATTAACAGCAGGTTGCGTGTTGAAACAATAAATGATCAATCCGTCCAGGAATACGGAATGAACAAATGGTGAATCGGCTCAAGGTCGACTAACAACAGCGTACGTGTATAAACAATACGTTAATCTGTTCCAGAATGCAAAATGGTCTCAGAACTTGCAGATAAACAAATGGTGAATCGGTCTCAGAATTTGCAGTTAAACAAATTGTGAATCGGCTCCAGGTTCATTAACAACAGGATACGCATGTAATGGTGAATCGGTCCCAGAATATGTATGTGAACAAACAACAGTATATACGTATGTAATGGTGAATCGGTCCTAGAATTTGTATGTAAACAAATTGTGGATCCTAATAATGTTGGAAGCGGATGTTAAGCTCGACACACTCTAACAATCAGCTCCAGATGGATATCCCACAAAAGCGTCTTAACAAGAAGACCCACCAGTAATTTTGAGTTTGTTCAGACTAGTAATCCACTCTAGATGGGTTCCCAAAACAATTGGACTCACAATGACAAGAGCTTCACTACCACTGGGCACACCTTAGGCTACTCGATGAGAGTCTTCAGATTTCCGTAATCTGATTTTTAAATACCTCGGACGTATTCAGCATCCACACAGCGAAACTTCCTCACGCTCTGCAACAACGTTGATCTTATTGCTACCCGGGATAAAAACGTAAAGCCACGTGTTCTGCAAGAATGCGACGGTAGTCGAACACTGAAGTTGAACTCAATAAAAGTTCCCGAGAAACCAATGGCGGTAGCCGAACTCTGGCGTCGAACTCATGAAACGTTGAGCTCACGAAACGTAGCGCCGAGAAACTAATGGCGCTGGTCAAACACTGGAGTAGAACTCATAAAACAAAGAAACACACACGGCGGTGACGATTGTTACAGCTACACGGAGTAGTTAACAGGAAAACGACAGCATAATGGCCAAGGAATCAAACGAAAGGTAATGTGAGAAATCAAGTGTCAGTGTTGAGCACATGAAACCAAGGATGTGACGATTGTTATAGCTACACGGAGTTGTTAACCATGATGTCCATCCCCAGCGAATCACACAAGTATCTGTGTACTGGTCCGTTTCTATGCACATGTGATCTGGAGTGGTTATCTATCTAATTTTCTGTTTTTAAACCATGCCGATTTAACAACAGCGGAGAATTGATTTATTCCGTTCCTTTTATTTAAAGTTCTTTTGTCTTTATCGAACCTCTCTTCTAGAGTGTTTTTCAGAGGAACGCATCTCGACTGTAAAACGATTTACAATCTTGTTCCTTATCAGTTTATGTCAACACATACCTTTCATAAACTTGTCATATATCTCGGTTTAAATTCAAAATCGTTTTATGTATAAATAATCATATTAGTTTTACACAACTCCTCTCTCAATATTTAGACCATTAACCTGCTTTTATCTCCCTGCTTGTCGACAATATTTATCCTATTTTATACTCTGTTTTGAAAGAAAATTTAGCTTTGAATCTTCTATATCGGCGCGAAATCCATTTCTGCCATCTTACCAAGCCCCAGAAAAAACAATATCATTCATTTTTCTCGTGCCATATTTCATCGTAATTTATCTGTCGTCGTTGTATGTTTATATAATGAAATGAAATGAAATGAAATGGGGTTTAACGTCCTACTGTTCTGCTCCTATACTGGGCTAATGAAGACGGGCATACGCCATACAGTGTGCTACGAGGGAAATTTTGCCCGGGCACCGGCACTATCGCCTACTCTTATATCGAATTCCAACTGCCCAAGGGATCTTTTACGTGCATTCCAATGTATACACGGGACCTCGGTTTTTCGTCTCATCCGAAGGACTAGACAGCTGTCCTTGTCAGGCCCTCCGTTCTGCACCACTGATGTTTGGTTTCTCTATCTGGTTTTACAGTTAATTCAAGACAATCATACGCTCGCCATTCGAATCGAGCCTGTAATATTTTACACGAAGATTTTTCATCATCATTTATCTGTCTTTAGTTTCATCATCGTTTTACGTTTATGTACTTGTTTTCCCCATTCGGTTTTATTGTCGGAATTTACAGTTAATTCATGGCAATCATACCGTCGCCATTTTATAATCCATGCACATAGTTAAGGTATCCCATTTTTATTTAAAATGGCGATCGCAACCAGAGATGAACGGCCAGTCAGAGCTCGAAACTCTAGATCCATAGGCCACCCCAACCACACAATGGTAATGCCATTGTGTAGCCTCCATTATCAGATATGGAGATGTTTTATTCGGCTACCAAAACCCCTTGTATCGTGGCGGGGGTCACGGTGGCTAAGTGGGTAAGACGCTGGCTCGCTGCCTGGAGGTCGGGTGTTCGATCCCTGCATTGGCCGAGAAAGTTCATCCAGATTTTCCGGCGTGGTACCCCTTGTCGGTGATGCAGGAGGGAGGGCCTGACGAGGACAGCCATCTAGTCGTTCGGATGGGAGGAGTGTACATATTGGCGTGCACGTAAAAGATCCCTTGGCAATTGTAATTCGATATAAGAGTAGGCCGTAGTTCCGCTGTCCGGGTAAAATTTTCCTCATAGCACGATGTGTGGCCTATGCCCGTCTTCATTAGCCCAGTTCGGAGCCGAACAGTAGGACGTTAAACCCCATTTAATTTCATTGTCCCCCGCTATTAAAATGGATTCGTCCGTCTGTCCGTCCGTCTGCCTGTCTGTCCGTCACACTTTTTAGGACACAATAACTCTCTTTCTAATTGAGCTAGAATGTTCAAACTTAGTGTAGGTGTTTATTAGGCAAATGCCTTGATGGAGTTCGAAGATGAACATTTTCTGCTCAGGGTAAGCAGAGCGATAAGCAATTTGATCGGTCGAGACTTTGGAACACAATAACTCTCATTCTAATTGATCTAGAATGTTCACACTTGGCGTAGGTGTTTATTAGGTGAATGCCCTGATGGAGTTTGGAGTTAAAAGATGATAATTTTCTGCTTAGGGTAAGCAGAGATAAGCAATCTGATTGGTTGATGCTTTGGGGCCAATAACTTTAGTTTTAATTAATAGTAAGTGCAGAGGGACTGCACCACACAAAATTTACACAAAAACAAATACACGGACAAGACATCATACTCAGAAAAACACAAACAGAAAAACAATTTTAAAAAAAAGTGAGCACTGTACAGTCCCGGGTCTGTAGTGTCACAGTCGTCACTAAAATTTGAAAACAATCAGGAATACAACCCAAAGAAACCATTGTGTAATTCCGGCATGAGTCATGATCTGCTATATACTACAAGAAATACGAATGTAAGCATATGTAGTAAAATTCAACTATACAAGTAACCACATCGGTGAAATGTATAAAAAAAAGTAGTCTAAACCTAAATGCTCTAAAATAAACCAAGAAACGTTTCAGTATTCAATGGAATCGAGGTATATTGAATACCTTTAGGTCACATGTTCCATCCGTCACAAACACAAAAACAAAACTGAATACAAAGAAGCAAATAGGAAATGAGAGCGATGAAACTCCGAGTATAGATTCATTATATCACTACCTTGACTAAGTTTGATGATGAGAATGTTTGCTTAGGCTAAGGATCGATAAGCAGTTTGATTGGTCAAGACTTTGGAACATAAAAACTCTGCTTTTATTTGAGGTAGAATGTTTAAACTTGATGTTGATGTTGATTGTGTGAATGTCTTGACTGAGTTCAATAATTAACATTTCGAGCTAAAACTAAACAGAGCTAAGCAATTTCAATGGTCGATGATTTGGGACAAGATAACTGTGATTCTATCTGATAGAGAGTGATGTAACTTAGTGTATAGTTTGATTTCTCGATACTTTTGAAAAAAAAAAATAAATGTGTGATTAATTAATTAATATATATCATCTATTTATTTTGGGATTTCGGCGGGGGATATCAGCCTCACTGTTGGTTTGTTTCATTTTGTATCGGGGTGATACTCGACAACCTAGATCCCTGGTATCATGGTGATTAATTAACGAATATACTTGGTATATTTTAATTTACTGAATATTCATTTTATAATTTGTGTACAAATATGACTGAATAAAACGTACGTGTACGTCCCTTATATACAAACAGGACACAATAAAACCAGTACGAACTCCCCTACATACAAACAGGACCCAAAAAGACGTACGCACATCCCGTGTGACCCAATAAGACGACTCCGCACCTCCCGTGTGACCCAATAAGACGAGTACGTAGGCCCCCTGTATAAAATGGGACCCAAAAGGACGACTACGCACATCCCCATATCCATATGTGACCTATATAAATAATACAAACAGAACCCAATAAGACGAGGCGTACTGCCCGGATGATTTGCTAAATAACAATAAATAATAATGCCAGAGCGTCGACCAGACCTAACCCTAGACAGGTGTAAGTAACAATAACTTGCCGGTTGGAATATATTAAAACATAGTATAGTAATGGACCAAAACCCTAAATTTTTCGAGAAGAGAATATCGAATTCGACTGATTCTTGGCTATCGTGCCGGTGTGGCATTGTACTTTTCGCCTCGATCGCAGAGCGAAATCGACCACACGACAGCACGTCAAATTGACAAACTGTGAAGCAACAACACGATGTTACGAACAACTAAGGAAAGCGGAAGTAGAGGGATTAAAATAAAACAGAATATTTTGTTTCTTGTCTTATAATAATGATCTAAAACACGAAGTATCAGTTTCCACAAACAGTTAACGAAGGAGGAGAAATAAAACAAAACAAAACAGAAGAACATTTTTCTTGATTTAAAGATGTCGTACAGGAAATTTATCGATGTTTGTGTACTTCCATAACCAAATCGTATTCCTGCAAAAATATCTTTCTGTGTGATAAGTGGGAATGGGTGCCTCAAGACATCACTTTCATCTCTCCTCGTTCCATACTACTGGCGGACGGTTCGTGGTGGTTATCAAAAAGGCTTTAGCTGTTGTTGGAGGTATGGTAGTTGGTATTGGTGTCGTCGTTGGTATATATCCTAAAATAGATGAAACCAGACAATTGGTGACATAAACAGAGGATAATGGGCGAAAAAAGAAACATATTCTCTTACAGCTAAACTGATAACTCACCGTTGGATATTTCACTATCAACATTTCTTATTACCGGCCCTTGTCAGGAAACGTCAATAACCCATGAATAAGATATAAATGGCGCCCATATACTCCTACTGTATTTATTCTTCTTACCGTGCATATCTTTCTTTACTATAATTCACGCACATTTTCTGTGAATATGTCGACTATCGGAATGTCGGAATAAGTCTTTTTAAAGGACAATATTGGTGTCGGTCATTATCACATAATATAACTGGCTAAACACGTTCCAAATATAATTTTAACACAGAGATCATTGCTACGATAGATGCGTAATGCAGATTTCAACAATCGGAAGTGACGACCACAAAAGGAAAACACGAGTTATCCCTCTATATAACTGATTGAAGTGACGAGGGATAACAGATACACGAGCGAATGTCTGCTCACTAACAATTCCTTCGAAGACCAAAAGTTGTTGTGTGAGACTGTGAGAGGATATCTGACAATTCATAAAAAGAACTGACTGTCACTAGATAAGAGAACACGAACGAAAAATATATAGAAAAAGACCGTGCATTACCATGTTTTTTTTAAGTATATAATGAATAAAAACAAGGGAATGTAAGGACTATTTCTATTTTTCTCGTGTTCTCTTTTCAAATGACATTTAATTATATTTTTTGAATTGTCAGATATCCTCTCACAGTCTCTTACAACAACTTTTATTCTTGACAAAGCCATAACCCTTTTTCTCTGAAGTCCTTTTATACAGTCTTTTTTAAGCCGGAAAATCAAGAAATGTGATATTGCAAGGCATGGGGATATGCCAACTGATCAGGGCAGAAATGCAACCACTTCTTTGTTCTACCCATGTCAAACTTACCTTTATCACCATAGCCCTTTGTTCCGCTGGAATCATTCAAGATCATTCTGGGATCATCTACAAACAAATGGGAGGCTGTACAAATGGCGGAACCTTGTGACTGGCTGGTTACAAACACAGTTTTGCATCTCGGATCTCGTTTACACCTAATCACACAGTCAATCCGGGACTTTATCGTTTTCCGCCACAAATAATTGTCTGGTGTTTTATTATCCAAGAAGGAATGTCTACGAATCGTTGATTCTGTAATATTAGCTCCTTCACTCCCATCACACAATCCCGACAAAATTATGGTTAACAGAAAATACATGTGTATTTTTGAGATATCCATCTTTGTCGAAGGGGAATCTCAAATAAAAACAAACTTGTGAATCTTAGGAACCAGCTCCAGATGAATTTTAAAAACAATATTGTGATCGTCTTAAATAGAAAACACAACGGTATTATTTCTAGATTTTCACAGAAAAGAAACTCGAATTTTGGAGATTTCCATCTTTGTGGATCATCAACAGAGCACGTATACAAACAAATATTTTTGTAAATGTTGAATCGTAATTATGGGATCCAGATAGATATCTGAAAAATATTACGAGTAGATTATCACCACAAGGAACATTGGTTCTGAATAATTTGCACAACGTTCTACCTGGGTATCCCAAAATCTTTGGCTCTGAAAACACATTATTTCGTTTAAAATCCTAATGTTCACCACCACACCGAACAGGTATCCATTTGCCTCGACATCTTGCGAATGAGATTCAAGTAGTTTCTTGTTTTTAAAACATTCGAGAATTATTGACCGTCCAAGTTGCTTCATTTTTTAACACAATAGAAACTCTTTTTATGGAATTTCCTGACAGTCTATTTTTTCTCGAAACTTTATTTTTCTTATATCTGCCGGGGACATATATTGTGTGCGGCTCCTTTCCGGAGATACCTGTACTTATGTCTGCTGAGGACATATATCGTGTGCGATACCTTTCCGGAGATACCTGTACTTATATGCTTACCGGAGGTTTAGTGGCAAGTGATTGTCGCGATTATCCAGGCACTTAAACAGCTGGGAAAAAAAGAGAAATTCCTTTAACGAATAACGATCAATTCGAGTGAAAATTTTACAGACATTATAGTTTGTACTTTCATTGATTTAAACAACTCACTTTTATTAACGGTGAAATATGGTACTGCTCATTGTAGCACGACCCGTCGGTCAAATATGGTACTGCTCATGTAGCACTACCCGTCGGTCAAATATGGTACTGCTCATGTAGCACGACCCGTCGGTCAAATATGGTACTGCTCATGTAGCACTACCCGTCGGTCGAATATGGTACTACTCATGTAGCACTACCCGTCGGTCGAATATGGTACTACTAATGTAGCACTACCCGTCGGTCGAATAAGGTACTACTCATTGTAGCACTACCCGTCTGTCAAATAAGGTACTACTCATTGTAGCACTACCCGTCGGTCAAATAGGGCACTGCTCATTGTATCACTGCCTGTCAGTCAAATATAGTACTACTCATTGTAGCACTACCCGTAGGCAAATAAGGTACTACTCATTGTAGCACAACCCGTCGGCCAAATAGGGCACTGCTCATTGTAGCACTACCCGTCAGTCAAATATAGTACTACTCATTGTAGCACTACCCGTAGGCAAATAAGGTACTACTCATTGTATCACTGCCCGTCAGTCAAATATAGTACTACTCATTGTAGCACGACCCGTCGGCCAAATAGGGTACTGCTCATTGTAGCACTACCCGTCGGTCAAATAGGGCACTGCTCATTGTAGCACTACCCGTCGGTCAAATATGGTACTGCTCACTGTAGCGCTACCCGTCGGTCAAATAGGGCACTGCTCAGGGTAGCACGACCCGTCGGTCAAATATGATACTACTCATTGTAGCACTACCCGTCGGTCAAACTAGTGTAAAGTCGCGTATTCTATGGGTTTCAGGCGCCATTTGTAATGCCCCCCCCCCTATCCTACAAGACCATGAGAAAGTAATTAGTAATATATCTTTATTGGTATGTATATAAATCACTTTATATTCATATATATTACATATACTATTCAAAAAAAGTAGGGGATATTTGATTTTTAAGTGTTATTAAAGTCACCTAATGAAACTGACGAAGAAACAAATGACAAAATGAAATGAAGTTCACATTCATCGATTTATTCCAAATGATCGTTAGACTAAGTAAGGCACAGACTGACCATTATAAGGGTAAAATGATACCCGGGGTCAAACAGCATTACCACAGCATCACAACCAAGTCAGTAACGGGTAAATCCTCCTCTGTTTGCCAAACAAGCATTAATCCGACGTGGCATACTCCTAATGAGACGTCTAAGGTCATTTTGGTCCAGATTGTCCCATTCCTGTTGCAACGCAGCAGCAAGTTCTTGGACATTGGCAGGACGTTGTTGACGTTGACGTAACCTCTGTCCAAGCATGTCCCAGACATGCTCGTTGGGGGGGAGGTCGGGACTCAGTGCTGGCCAAGGTAATGTGGTGATGTTCTGTTGTTGGAGGTAACCTGTAACGATCCTGGCCCTGTGACATCTTGCGTTGTCATCCTGGAAGATGAAACGGCGGCCATGACGCCGTGCGAACGGCACAACATGGACTGCCAAGATGTTGTCCCGGTAGTACTGGCCTGTAACACGCCCTGCAACAACATGTAAAGCCGTTCTTCCAGCAACAGTGATGCCTCCCCACACCATAACAGAACCACCCCCAAATCGATCATGTCTGATGACGTTAACGTCTTGGAAGCGCTCGTTTCGACGACGCCACACCCTCCTACGTCTGTCCAAAAAATCAACAGTGAACCTTGACTCATCTGAAAACATCACATTGCTCCAGCGTCGATTATCCCAGTGTTGACGATCCCTACACCAACGACGTCTTGCCTGAATGTGATGATCTCTCAAACAAGGGATCACGCGAGGACGTCGGGCGCGAAGGTGACCCCTATGCAGTCGATTCCGAATCGTCTGGCCACTCACTCTCACACCAGTGTCTGTTTGAAGACGAGCGCTGATCTGATTTGCTGTGATGACACGATTTCTCAAGGCCAAGGTACGGATAAATCGATCCTGGGCTTGAGTTGTCGCCCTTGGTCGACCTGAGCGTGGTCTGTCCTGTACAGATTGTGTATCACGGTATCTGGACCATAGCCTGCTAATGACAGACTGAGAAACATTCATCGTCCGCGCCACAACCGCCTGTGTTGTGCCGATCTGTAGCATGCCAAGGGCACGTAACCTTTCATTTTGGGTAAGCCGACGCATATCAAAATTTGTTTTCTGGTCACTAAAACAATTAAACTGATGTTTCCACCCTGGAATTCAATGCCACAATGACTGTAACATTCAAAGTCAGAGTCGTGCAAATCTTGGGTTGGACCCCCATGATGATCCCAAGCATCACCTGCATTCCATGCGGTAGCTATTGGTGCGTTTGGGCGTCACATGTAACTGGAAATGTTTCTTCTGTTAGGTTCTATAGTGACTTTTTTCGTAGTCATTTGCATATTTTAGTATTATGCCCCCAAAATCAAATATCCCTACTTTTTTTGAATAGTATATATATGTGCTTTTACCCACTTTCATCTATGTCGCAGCTATATGCGGCGCTTAAATAAAAGTATAGACTCGCTGCTTTAAGTGTTCGGGATAGGGTGAGGAGAAATGATAACACAAGATGGTTTTAAAAGTTTATATAAATATCACCAATATCACATAGTTACGCGTACAATAATATATTGATCATACCGCGAGCGGTTACAAGTTAAAGATGAAGCATCAGAGCATCACATAAAGAACATCAAAAGCCTCATGGATAAGAATAACAACAACATCATGCCCAAGCAGAAAAAGAAGAATGCGAGAAAATACTGATTCATAGCTTTTAATAAAATGCACCACCAAAATAACCAATCAGAATACAGCAAATCATATCACCTGATAAACAACCTCCAAGTGAAATGTACAACAAAACCTTCTAGAAAAAAAGTAACTCCTCAATATTTTAAACTAAGGACACACAGAATAAATTCCACCAAACATAAGAATCAAATCCTAGTT
The DNA here is from genome assembly GCF_932274485.2 of Patella vulgata. Taxonomy (NCBI): domain Eukaryota; kingdom Metazoa; phylum Mollusca; class Gastropoda; family Patellidae; genus Patella; species Patella vulgata. The sequence goes on from NC_065887.2 coordinate 852,812, forward strand.
CCCACAAAACCAAGACCAAAACTTCAAAAGTATAACTACATTATAAACGTATATACACCACAACCCATAACATCTTTTTTTACTTTTTTAACTATGAAAAATAAAACTCGAAATCCCATTAATTAAATAACAAGACCAAACAACCAAACGGACAACCTGAACAGTAGCAAATTATACCCCGCTACATCTATTTTGAGTTTCCAAGGATTAGAGTCATACGACCTTTAAATATTGGTAAAGACACAGGGGTGCAGGCTGTTTCGTAACCTGGCTGTTCCGTACTTAGTTCATTCGTACCTCACACTGATTCGTACCTTTTCCTATGTTGTTGAAAGAAACTGAATATGCCGAACCAGAATTAGAATATGCACGAGATTTGTACCTCAAATTGATTAGTTCCTTTTACTAAATCCAAAGGCTGCGCGAAATTTATAAAATTGGTTGCCGAACGAAAATTAGAATACGCACGTGATTCGTACCTCAAATTGATTCGTACCTTTTCCTATATGTTATTGAAAGAAATTAATATAAATTTATATGTTGTTGAAAGAAATTGAAATAATAAACGATTACCTGCCCTTTTTTTAATCTGGTGTTGATTATCAACCCATTCTGTTCAGTGAGTTGTAATTATTGACGACAATTGAATGGTGATTGTTAAAGCAGATTAAAAAACGATTGAAAAAGTATATATTTAATCTGGTGTTGATTATTGAACACATTCTGCTGGGTGAGTTTTGATTGTCATTTGTGATTATTGACGATAATTGATTTGGTTGTTAAAGCGGCTAAAAACGATTGAACATACTAAGAATTCCAAAATGCGACACGTAATGTATTATTCATTACATAATAACCCTTAAATCAATTTAACTCACTGTAAGGTGGAACTGCATGCTTTCTGATATGATTTGGTTATTTAAGCCTAAAAATAGAACACGGCAAGTCTCCAAAAGGTGCCTACGTGTGAAGATGGGCGTACACAGATACTGGTACACAGATACTGTGTCCGGGTTACATGCAGTTCCTTGTACAGTTAAAAGAGCTAAGTCTCTAACTCAATATCATCCAAAATCTTCAACATTAAAAACACGATTTATTTGTCAAATTAAATCAACATTCATGTTGTGATCTTACCGGAAAAAGATGGGCTTTTGATATCCAATATTTAAGACAAAATAAACATTTTACCATTGGTACACGAATCGTGTACCATAATGCGCTTCAGCCCCAGTTGTATCAAGAGACTCAAGGGACGAGGCTGGACACATTGCACCAAATCAAACGGCGTATGTAGACTGGAATAACCAGACGCTAGAAATTTGCACTCGATCGAGACTGCTGGCTTATTTCGCCGAACATAACTGATTTGAAATTGGAGTAAAAACGGAAACCATTGAATTTAAATCAGTTTATATACATTCATATTACAGTATTATATGCGTTGCGACCCACTTTTGTCAATTTCAAGGTAAAAAATGTTAGCGATTTAGCTCCTTTAATAATGCCCCTCCCTTTAATAATGCAGGCCCTTGCGCCCTGGTTACTTGCAGTTCCTTGTGCAGTTAATAATATACCCAATAAATAAAAAAAACGAGTTGTTTTATACATATTAAACTAAACAAGACGACTCTAGTTCAAACTCAAATACAACAGCAATCTATATTTTAATATTTTAAATGGAAAGTCATGCTAACTGGCTTGAAACTTTAGTTCATGTTACCTACAGCATTGCGGATAAAATCAGTCAAGAACTGATTTCCCTCTTAAAAATTGATCTCAATACTATTGCCAGGATGTGATCAGGATTGGTCTCAATACTATAGCCAGGATGTGATCAGGATCGATCTCAATACTATAGCCAGGATGTGATCAGGATCGTTTTGCATAAATCCAGACAATATAATTAAATTGTATTTCTGTTTGACAGACACAATTCTTGTATGAGTAGAAACAATGTTGTATAAAACAATAGTAGTAACAATGGTATCAATGTTTGGGTGATGAATTGTATACAAGAAGTAAAATAATACTGCCAATATAACATTGTCATGTGTTTAAAACAATTGGGTTTTAATAATAAAAACAACGTGAGAAACGATTCGCCGGATTAAAAAAGAACTCACAGGATTCGTGGATCTAGTAACCTTTGTTGTATATTTCTAAATCTTTATATTTCTTTATGATGGGTTCTCATTCTGTTTCCCCAACTATAAATATTTATCCTGTTATAGGTATTCAATATCGTTCAGTAGGTTATAAACTAGAATTAAATTAAAAATACAATTCTCTCACATGTTTCCTGTGAGTATAGTGCTGCATTATATGGACAAAGACCACAATGAATGAATATAGTGCAAAGCTATTAATAATAAGCCGTCTTCCGCTTTCCTGTATGGAGATTGTAGTTAAATTGATGTAGAATCGAAGAAAGGGGTTGGAATCAGGAGATAACTACCGACTGTTTAGAATTTAGAGGACTGCCAGAGTCTGATTAAAACACAAATCCTATTTCGTTCGTTTTTTTATAGTTCAAAATTTCGTTTTACTTGTCTTTACTACATTAGGACATGGAGGAGTTGTTATATAACACGCGTTCCGGGTGATGTGATGGATTAGCCAATGAAACGGAATGTTACGGCGAGTTTTTTGGCGTGAGGTGCACGAACTGTGGGTAACCCAACAGAAACATCAACGCGGATTACTTAATCAAATCTCTGACGGCATAGGTTAAATGCCGCTCGTACGACCACTTACTCGACCGTCCACTACAACTGGCCAGATCTTCAAATAGTAGAGGCCATCGAAATATAGGTCTGTATTTTAATCGGATTGAGAATAGTGCCTCTAATGAAAAATTTAAGTGGTATCAACAGGAGGTATTTATCGATATTGTAGGCGAAAATGTTTAACATTTGTCTTGGATTTCCTTTCTGTCGCGATTGATGACGGTCGGTTTTTGATTTTAATGATGTAAAAAGCAAAGAAAACAATTTGTCGTATCTGGTTACCCACAAATATATCAAGAGCAATATCCACCAAAATATAAAATATTCCTTTCAAGCAGAATGATAATTTGTCATAAGTATCCGGTTAGCCGCAGCGTTAGAAAGTCGAATTATTGTGGGAAGTGATTTGTTTTCCAAAGATTAGATATTAAACTAGTTTGGAACATAATTTATTTATTACTGTTTCTGTAAAAGGATAAGTATTGACCAGAAACATAAATTTATCGAGAAGAGAATATTGAATTTGAACTATTTTTCATCTCGATCGACGAAAACCCGCCAGCACGCCAACAAGACAAACTTTGAGGCGACAACACGAACAGCTAAGGAAAGCAGAAATAGATGGAATAAAATGAAACAGAATATTTAGTTTCTTCTCTGATAATAATGATCTAAAACATGAAGTAGCGATGTTTACAAACAGAAATGAAATGAAGACGGACATAAACCATACAATGTGTTATGAGGGGCAGTTTGCCCGGGCAGCGGCACTATGGCCTACTGTAATATCGAATTACAATTGCCAAAGGATCTTTTACGTACACGTCAATGTATACACGATGTATACATTTATTTCGGACAGCTGTACTATGGTCTACTCTTATATCGAATTCCAGCTGCCAAGGGATATTTTACGTGCACGTCAATGTATACAGGAGACCTCGGTTTTTCGTTCCCTCCGAACGACTAGACACCGTGTACATTTCAAAAAGGTTCGAGCCTGGACCCCACCCTACCCCCGCCCACTGAGTTGCTTATCCCGGGAATTTAGGGCTCTATCTCGAACCCTGGTCACGGGATTAAAACATAACATCACGTGGTCTATCAGAATTTGACAGTTGACACAAGCGTAGTGTGAGAAGCTAATGGCGGTAGTCGAACACTGTCCGGAGTTGAACGTATGAAACGTAGCGCTGAGAAACTTATGGCGGTGGTCAAACACTGGAGCAGAACTCATGAAACCAAGAAACACCCTCGGATGTCGAGATTGTTATAGCTACAATGAATCACACAATTAGCTGTGTAATATATATATTGGTCCGTTTCTATGGGCATCTGATCTGGAGTGGTTTTCTACGCAATTTTCTGTTTTCATACGATGCCTATTTTACAAATAATTTATTCCGTTCTTTTATCTCTAAGTTCTTTTGTCTTTATCGAATTTTGCTGTAGTGTGTTTTTCAGTGGAATCATCTCGTGCGTAATACGATTTACAATCTTGTCATCATTTTGTTCCTTTTCTGTTTATGTCAACACATACCTTTCATAAACATCGTTTTATGTATAAATAATCATGTTAGTTTTACACAAATTCTAGACCATTACCCGGCTTTTATGTTTGTTTTACACGCCTTCAATTTCACCATGACGACAATATTTAGCTTTTTACCATGATTTGATGTTAGGTTTACAAAACTTCAATTTCACCATGTCGACACTATGAGACTTTTACCATGATTTGATGTTAATTTGAGACGACTTCTTACTTACCGATTAACCCGAGTTGAAAGACGCATTTGCTTTGAATCTTCCACATCGTACCAAGCCCCAGAAAAGTATTAGGTTAAACCCCATTCGTATTAAGCCGACAGTTAAACACACCATGTTTTTCCATCTCCACTAATCTGTCGTTGTTAATTTTTATCGTCGTTTAATGTTTATATTACGATATTTTTGTCATTGACCTTTATTTTGTTGGGCTTTACAGTTAATCATACGGCCACAATGTTATGACCAAAGAAGCATATCTAAGGTATCAAATTGCGATTTCCATCTTGTAGTTTTCATTATCAAACACGGACAATAATATATTATGAGACTATTTAACTGAGCGGGCGTTGTTCATAGTGAACAGCCTGTAGATGCTTTACACCCGAGATCTTCTGGTTCAGAAACCTTTCCCTGACCGCTGGATTACCGACATCATATTGTACCGTGGCTATACTCTACTACCGAGGTCCCTTGCACTATGGTGATACTCTACTACCGAGGCCCCTTGCACCATGGTGATACTCTACTACCGAGATCCCTTGTATCATGGTGCTACTCCACTACCAAGAGAGAGAGAGAGAGAGAGAAATGGAGTTTAACCTCCACTCGACACAAACTAGGTCATTCCGGGACTAACATATGGCTCACTTTTATTTCAATAATTCGCTTGCGCGTAGGGTTTTTTAGCAGTGGGAGGAAACCGGAGGACCCGGAGAAAACCCACGAGGTTGGACAAGCGACCCTACTCCTTGTCACGTACAACCTGGGAATCGAAACCGCGCCAACTGACTTAATGACAGACCTTATGACACAACGCGCACGCGCTAACCATTCGGCCATTCACCACCCCAGCCCCCCTTAACCGAAGAGGGCACACTTTGTAGTAAAAACCAAAGAAAACAATTTTGATGTCATGAAAACATTGGCCACAGAACATATTGAGAGCGATATCCACCAAAATATGAAATATTTCTATACAGTAGTATGATAATTTGTCGTATCTGGTTAACCACGAATATATGAAATATTGCTATCAAGTAGTATGATAATTTGTCGTAAGTATCCGGTCAGTCGCAGAGTTAGAAAGTCGAATCATTGAGGGAAGCGAATTGTTTTCCAAAGATTAAATATTAAACTAGTTTGGAACATACATTCTTTATGACTTTTCTGACGTTATCAAACTTGACCAATGTCTTTAAAGTTTCTGCTACTGTTATTATATTAATCCCCGATTGCGTTATGTAAAAAAATAACAACTGACCAGAAAGCTAAATATATCGAGAAGAGAATATTGAATTTGACATCATACGGATGTGTCATTCGATATTTCACCTCGATAGCCGAACGAAGTCGACCACCCGACAGTACGCCAATCAGACAAAATGTAAGGTGACAACATGAAGAATTAACAAAACGAAACGAAATAGGATCTGTGTTTTAACCAGATTGAAACAAAACAAAAGAGAACTACGGTTTTTTCTTGTCGTACAGGAAGTATATATTGATGTACAAATATATGTACACCATACTTCCATAAACAAATCAATCTAATTACTACAAAAATGTCATCCTATAATGACAAAAGTTTGGATTGTGGGAATGGGTGTATCAAGACATTACTTTCAACTTCCCTCTGTCTAAACTCCACTCTAACCTTCTGCCCATCCTGTTATTGGCATAGGTTTCATGGTTGTCAAAAAGGCTTTAATATTTTATGTGAATATTACGATTATCGAATTGTCAGAACAAGTCTTTTCAAAATAGCTGTAAGCATTTGGAGATTGTCGCTGATTTTAGCAGTATCGGTTAATGTTATAGAATGCTGAGAAACATAAGGCCACGTTTACTTCATGCGCCATAACATTTACTAAATTACTTGATGATTTGCAGCGATAATGGTCTGAGAAATAACATTTGAACATATATTAGATGTTTTAAATGGGTTTAATCTCCTACAGTTCTGCACCAACCGGGCTCATAAATACGGGAATACCGCATGGAGTGTGCTATGGGCGACATTTGCCTTGACAGTGGCGCTACGGCCTAGACTTATTACGAATTAGCTGTAAATTGTCCTTCTACGTGCACGAAAATATGTACAAAGGCCTCAGTTTTTTGTACAGTCCCAACGACTAGACACGGCACAGTTGCTTGGCAACTGACAAGGGAAAACAAAATGTTTAAAATGTAAATAAAAATGCATTATTTCTTAGAAGTTTTGTTTTGATCCTCTGCCCCAGTCACGACGTTTATGCGCTCGAACAATGGAAATAAAAAGTAGAAACTTGTTTCCGAATATGCTTTGCCTCGCCCCGCTCGCCAGTTAATTTCGTTATTATTATTACTACAGCATATTTATAGTGCACCCTTTCATATAACATGTTCAGGGGTAGTTTAAAAAGTGACATTGTAATCATAAATAAACAACAACATTATGGAAATGTTAACAGTTGTATACAGAGTCAATTAAAAGCCTGATTCAATAAATGTGTTTTAAGTTGTTTTTTAAAAAGAATATAGAGATATAGAACACCTTAAACTAAATGGTAGATTATTCCATAAAACAGGTGCTTGATAATTAAAAGAGTGCTAACCATAAGAGAATAGCTGAACAGTTTCTAACGATTATATTATTCATCGAATTCATTTTTGTAGATCGTGCCAATAGAAAGATGGCGGGGATGCAATACTACTGCACCTATCTCTTGAGGCAGGTGACCCTACTCCTTGTCACGTACGAGACAGGGATCGCAACCCCGGCACTACAGTCAACGGCAGACAGTATGTTGCAAATCTACACCCAATCACCGTCAAGCTACGAAAGAAGATGTTTGTCACCTTGTATGATGGTTGGCATACAGAACAAAGTCCATAAAAGTTTCAGTACCAATAGTCTACTTGTGTTACGAATACGGTTGACATAAAGTTCAGTCGATCGAAAGACAAGGTTGGTCAATTTAAGGGTAGGATTTTATGTAAGTCAAAATTGTCCCTGCAATTAATAGTGGCTTGGTGGCCGAATGGTTAGATCTTCGGGTCCTTGATTCCAACCTCTCACAGCTAAAGACCATATATTAATGACCCGTCTCTACTACCAACCCCACCCCCACCCCCACCCCCAAATTAATGTTATTTGGAATCAGGCTTTAGGTCTTACCTTCACCACTATAACATGCTGTTCCGTTTGAAATTCCCAAAATGGTGGCCAAATCAGGATCTTCTGGATGGAGATGAGAGGCCGTACATGTACAAGTATCCCGTGAGAATATTGTCGTTATAAAGAATGTTTTACAAATCTTGTCTCCTTCACAGCGCACCATACAATCTATTTTGGATCTGGCCATCTCCTTCCACAAATAGACTAGAGGCAATCTGTTATCCAGCGCCGAATATTTACAAAATGTTGTATTAGTAAATTCCTGAGAATGCAGGATTCTTTGTTGGAAAATAAGCAGAATTAAAACGAACAGAAAACAAGATGGAATTCGCGAGCGACCCATTTCACGTGCTAGGCATTTAGAAAATGCTTTCTGCTTTAAATATTTAAATTTTGTATGCTTTTATTATTGTTGAAACTTTGCGTGCTTCCAAAAAAAAAGAAAAAATTTTTTTTGATCAATATAACAATATGAACGACGGTTTTTCCATTTCAATTTAATTAGTCTTTCATTAAAGAACTATGTTTTATTTTACAATAATTATAAAACTTTAGTAAACTAATAGACAAAACGGAATTTATAATGCAAATACAAATTCAATTATTACTATTGGTCTTTCATTAAAGAAGTATATTTCGTTTTATAGTAATTATAAACCTTTTATTCAAATGATAGACAAAACAGAATTTATAATGCATATACCAATTCAATTATTACTACTGCCCTTTCATTAAACGAATACTCAAACATAACTTATATACAGTGTACTTTTGACAAGATGATTTTAAACGAACTAAAAAGAAAAAAAAAGAAATTAGCCAAAAGAATGCTTCCAAAAATATTATCAATAAAGAAAATCAATGGGATCTTCTTGTCTGTGATAATTTGAAAATTTTCATATTTAATAATTAATATATTTATTCATCTATCGTACATTGTGCAGAACAAAGATTATTGGATAAGTAAAATGGCAGTGATGAGAACGTACACGAGAATCATTGTGCAATACTTTGGTCCTTGCGACCATAATTTTATCTTTAACTAATTATTGGCTCACACTTTCTATAGAGTCAAATGAAAGTGAATGATATATTTAGATATAAAACAGTGATATTTTGATAAAATCCTTACCATTGTCAAAATATCCATCAAATTCTATCTGTTTATGACATGTGTTTGTTACACGAAATAAGGTAATGTTCTCCCCTTACCCTCCACCCGGTGTTTGGAGAATGGAGATGGTTACTCCATATTTGGAGAGGAAATTAACGCCAAGGTCAGTTTATGACGTACATAAATTAGGGGTTTGTAAAAGAGGGCGTTGAGCGAAATTCATCAGACCTCTCTCAGATATTCCGAGCAGGTATCATCTATCCTTTATTGAGAACGAGCGACCTTCGAAGCCAACCAATTTAACAATAAAGTTGTAGAAACGAACTAACCTGTATTTTTTTTACGATCACAAAGGAAACACAACAAGGAGGTCCGATATTACGACAATTGCTACATAACAATATGTACACTGTTTTATTACTATAGCATAGTGAACAATCTATGCAATTGTTTCAAGCGGGTAACGGGGAATTTGGCGCTGGCTCTCTCAGCTGTAAGGTACTGCTGCAAGAGTTATAGATGATATTATGGTTGTTGAGGGCACTGTTGCTAGAGCTATAGATGATATTAGGGCTGTTGAAGGTACTGCGCTATTCTGACAAAATATCCACGAGAGCACACTACGACGTTAACCCCCATTTTGTATCCCTAATCTTAGTTGGGAAGAGGTCTATACATACGATATATATCTTTAGCAGTGGGAGGTGGGGGGGGGGCTTAATCCATCCTTTTATTGTAAAATATGGTTTAACGTTCTAATCTTCTGCATCGACTGGCCAATGAGGACGGGCATACAGTGTGCTATGGGAGATATGGCCTACTATTATATCGATGTCCAACTGTAAAGGTTCTTTGACATGTACGCCAATGTGTACACTACGGTACCTCCGTTTTTCGTCCAACCAAAACGATTATACGTTGTCCCCTTGCCAGTCCCTCTGTCCTGCACCACTGACAAAAGGAGCCAAGCCGGAAATTCCAGATGAACTTTCTAGCTCGTGGGTTTGCACCAGGAACTCCAATTTCCTCCCACTGAAATAGAATTGAACATATGTTAGTCCCGAAATTACCTAGTTTGTGTTGAATGGACGTTAAATCCCATTTCTCTCCCCCCCCCCCCGCTCAACACTGGGATGGAACACGGAACTTACAGTTTAGCGTGTCACGTCCTACTCACTTATCCACCGTGACCCCCGCTTTAATAGTGCATGAAATATCACAAATATTTACTCTGATGTTTTATACACCAATGTCACAATAATGACGAAACAATGAACATCACTTTTTTCAAATTAGAAATGTAGGATGCTTGAAGAATGTTATACCATGATTGTTCATAGACATTAATTATTACAATAGAAGCTAGAGATATAAAGATATAATATCTAAAAGAGAGACAATCTTCACAAAGACTTGAAATCCATACTAGTATATTGTTTTCATTTTTATGTCTATGAAATTAATTAATATTTACACAGAGTAGCTTTTCAAAGACAATCGCCGCGAAGCAGGAGGGACAATAATTGAATTCCCACTGAAATTGCTGGATCGATTATCCGGCTTCAATGCCAAACGAGTCGCATTGTCACTGAAATGTCTCGTTCCCGAGCGAAATGGAGCCCCACCGACCCACCGATTAACCCACACCGGTGTAATCTATTTCAGTGATTGTATCGGCCTAGCGAATATTCACTGGTGACCAGTTTGAACCTCGCGACATCTGGGATGAACTATAGGTAGTCGTAGCGTACATGGGGATACATTTGCTATTGGCCATGTTCCATTTAATATTTTACAATCTCTCTCTCTCTCTCTCTCTCTCTAGCCAGACGTCCCATTACACCACATCCCTGTTATCACAATTATCGAATCAGGACGATAAAAATTCAATTTTTATTTTAAAAATATATAATCTCAAGTTTAAAGTGTTAAATCGATTTTACAAAGTGTTAATTGATTTTTCTCACCAGAAAATGTTTTTGTAATCGATTTCTATGAACTTTGTTTTACAGTCAGTGTAATATTTGTTTATATTTGATTTGTTCGACATGAAATTATCTTCTTTTATGATATCTAGATGGCCACCTTTATTTATCTTGTATTTTATTACAGCAGTCTGCACAACAAACAGTTTTAGCCTGTGTTGAAGTGTTGAATAAGTTTAAAAACCAGGCCCGTAACAAGGGGAGGGGGGGGGGGGGGGAGAGGGGGCAAGCAAGAAATGTTGAATAAGTTTAAAAACTTTACTAATGTTGCTGTTTTTAAAAACAATCTCAGACTTTTTAAAAGTGCTTATATTTTTGTAATGTCTTGCGTTATATTAGCGCTATACTAATTATTATTACTACAACAAAAATAGTTTACCGTAATCTGCACAAAAATAATTCACAAAAATCTACACGAAAAAATATAGTTTACAAATATCTACACGAAAAAATATAGTTACTGCAATCTATGCAACAAATATAGTTTACTGCAATCTTCTCAACAAAAATAGTTTACAGCAAAACAAAAATAGTTTACAGCACAACAAAAATAGTTTACAGCACAACAAAAATAGTTTACAGCAATGTACACAATAAGAGTTTACAATAGTTTGTAAAAAGATTTTACAGCAATGCACACATCTACAAGTGAACAAGAATCCACGAGCCTTGTGTGACCTCCATTGATCGTCTTTGTTTTATCCAGTTGCAATCATGCAAAAAAACCAAAAAACAAAAAACAAACAAACCCAGCATTATTTCTCGCAATCTAAATAAATGGTGCGTTTTCCTGTTGTTGTTGTTGTTGCTTAACGTCCAATACAATAAATATAATATTATAGACAGGTTGATTTAATTAAATTATTTACACTTAAAGGGTTGAAAACTGGTAAAAACACAAACAGAAAAAAGTCCTTGTATATAAAAAGTCACCCTAAAACACACTTATAAAATCTCTGTCGTGAGAAGAGAGGGTGGGTCATCTTCTCTCTTTGTCATAATAAAAACATGTTAAAACAGGGGTCCAGCTGACTGGTGTTTGGCGTCATCAGTGCGGATAGCAAAAAAACCGTGGGGAAAAAGAATCCGCTTGCTTTATGTGGAAAAGCGATGTGCTCGCGATAAACACCACATAGCTGGAACAGTGGATTATTTTCATATTTAAAACTGTTCGTTCAGTAAATTCAATATGGTTAACAGTTAGTTATAAAGTCCTTTAATACGGTTCACAGCGTCAGCGTTTCAACGTTAAAGACATTCCATTAGGGTTTTTCATGCGTATGCATCTCCCCAGATAAAAGTTACCCGCAAAGAAAAAAAGAGTCAGCCACAACACAGATAGAAATAAAACATGTAATGGTATTTAAATTGATTGATATGTACTGTCATTGTTAATAATGGTTGTGTAGGACACTATTCTTTTTGTCATTATTT